>NC_062219.1:2500-372447 GCF_902686445.1 Sciurus carolinensis
TACATCATAAAACTCCATTTTTCTGACTCAAACCAATAACCTGTGTTTTTAGAGTCCAGCCTTGTGCTTCCTTCCAATTTAGATACCATGTTCTCTGGATTTTCATGAAAAACTCAGCATTTCTACAAGTTCTGAAACTTTAGGAAACCAGTTTCCTGACTCTTCATATAGAGCCCAACAGGTTTCAGTGTTCTGCTATCATGGAATTTCAGTTCCTTGGAATTCTAAACATACTCCAGCAGCCTTGGGTGTCCTGAATTAATAGATCCCAGTTCTCTGACCGTCTGTGAAGATGGTGCAGTCCTGAACATCAAGTCATAATAAACCTCCAGCTGGCTGGCTCACGATGTAGAGCCTGGCAGCCTGTGAATCCTGCAAGCACAGAACATTAGCTCCGTGGAACTCCACATAGAACTCTACATCCTTGCACACTCTGCCATCACTAGAGCCAACGTTCCCCACCTCTCCACCAAGAACATGGCATCCTGTGAGACCTGCCATCAGACAACTCCAGTTTCCTGCTTGGAATTCAGAGATCATCAATCCTTGGGGGTGCTGTTATCATAAAGACATATTTCTCTGTTTCTGCACATAAAGACCACGATCCCTGTGTTCCGCCATTATAGAATCCCATTTTCCTGATTCTCCATGCAGATTACTGTAGCTCTTAGAATTCTGCAATCATACAATCCAAGTTCTCTGGCTTTCCAAATAGGGCTAAGCAGACCTGGGAAGACTGCCAACTTAAAATATTATTTACATTTCACTCTTCATACAGTCCAGCAGCCCCATGAATCCTGAAATCTAAAGTACCTGTCTTCTATGGCCTTCTAAGTAGAATCCATGTGCTCTGTGAATTCTGACATCCAAATAATGTTCCCTGGTCCTCCGCTTAGAACCCAGAAGTACTGCCTATCCAGTTCCCTTTCTCTCGTCCAAGAGCAGAGAAAACCTGTGAGTCCTGAATTCATAGAACACCAGCTCCTTGGGTCTTCCACATGAATCTGAGTAGCTGGGAGTTCTGAAATTGGAGACATCCATTTTCTTCTCTCTCCACATAAACACCCTCAGGACTGCAAAGCCTGCCATCATAGAACCCCATTCTCTGGCGCTCAATGTAGAGCCCAGCAACCCAGTGTATCTGGTGAGCACACAGTCCAGCTCCCTGATGACCACATAGAGGTCTGCAAAACTGTGAGTACTGCTATCATAAAAATCCACGTTCCTGGCACTCCAGGTAGAGCCCAGCAGCCCTGGAAGTCCCTCCATCATTAACACCCAGGTCCTCTCTCCATATAGAGGTCAGCATCCCTGTGGGTCCTGCCATTACAGAACCTCATTCTCTGTTGTTCCACAAGTGTCCTCCAGCCCAGCATATCCAGTCATTCTAGGCTCTACGTCCCTGACGTCTGCACAGAGCTCAGCAGCACTGCATGTAATCATATCATAGAAATCCAAGTCCCTGGCACTCCAGGTAGACTCAAGTAACCCTGGAAGTCCTTCCATTAGAGAAAGAAAGTTCGCTGGATTTCAGAAGGGGCCCAGGACACGGCAGTCCTTCCACTACAGAAACCTGGTTTCCTGGAGCGCCACAGAGAACTCAGTAAACTTGGCTGTTGTGTTATCATATATCCCCAATACAGCAGCCTGCAAAAACAACAATTCTGAAAATTCTGAGCAATGGAAATAGGTTTCTTATTTTGAATTTCAGAAAGTTACTTTGATAGGCAAAATTTAAAAGAGAAAGAAAGATAAAATTTTAAAAAACTGACTGCTTAAGTGTCAGCCACAGTGTCCCAGTGCCTGGAGACACAGATCCCTGGGCTAATCTCAGAAAAGAGCACAGGTCATGACTTCTGTCCTTCCTCCATCAAGCACCAGGAGTTCAAGCCCCATCAAGGAGGACTCTGCCTTTGTAGAGGAAGAAGAACTCCGAGGCATTCTCAGGCACCACGAGTCCCTCCAGCTAATTACAGCCTCCACCCGAGACACAGGCTCTGGGGCAGCGCAGAACCCTCTGTCATCTGGAAGTTACAGTTCTCCACCTGTCCTTCACCTCGGGACCGGCCACACTCAACCCGCCGGGCTAGTAAGCTGGCCATGGACGGTGCGTCCCAGAGCGCCCTGTCCCCAGCCGGCAGCGGCAACAGCCCAGGGACCCGCTGCTCCGCGGTCCCGCACACGCCCCGGTCCCACCTGGCGACACCTGGCCCACACTCCGAAGCCACCAGTTGTTTCCTTGGGACGCTTGGAGAGCCCACGCTCACCTGGGTGGAGGCGCTCACGTCGGACAGCCTACAGGACCACAGCAAACCAGTGGCGTGAATGGGTGGGTGGGAACAGCAGCCGAGGCTCCAAGAAGCAGTAGTGCGCGCATGCGTGCACGCCTTCGTCCCTCCGAGCTCTGGCTGCCCGCTACTCTGCGCCCCTCACCCCGCCCCTTGAGGCTGAAGGGCAGGTTCTCTTTCCAGGTCGCGCTCTGCACAGTCCCTCAGCCCAAGCTGGGGTACTAGGTGAGCAGCCTCGGGGCCTGTGACACACACCGAAGTGGACTCAGGAAAGCTGAAGTGAGAAGCAGCCTGGCATCACTCACAGCTGGAGGTTCCGTAGGAAGGGATCGACTTGGGCCAGTCGGTAGACAATGGAGTAGTTCACTTTGGTGTGCTGCAGCCTCTTCTGCAGGCCGCCCTGGTTTAGAGAGCACTCTGACCCCACTTGTCCTGGGACTATTTTCATCAATAGGACTGCAGTTCTCTCATTCTCAATGTAAAGCCCAACAGCGCTAGGAGTCCTTCCCTTAGAGAACCCAGGAAACCTGAGGGTCATGCCATCATAGAACCCCTCTTCCTTGCCTTTTGACTTAGAATTCAGAAGCCTGTGGAATCCTACTATCATTGAATCCCAATCCCCTGGCTCTCCACCCACAGTCCAACAACTCCTGGAGTCCTGCCATCACGGAAAACGTGTTCCCTGTAACTTCACAAATAGTCCTCGTAGTTCTTCCAACATAGACTCCATCTCCACACTCTTAGAGTCCAGTTGCCCTGGGTGATCTACCATCACAGAACCCCAGTTCTTCGGTTCTCCATTTACATCCCAGAAACTCTGTGTGTTCTGCCTTCACAGAAACCACATTCCCTGATTCTTCATGTAGAACCCAGCAGCCCTTAATGTTCTCCCATTGTAGAAATCCCCTTTCCTTGGTTTACATGTAGACCCCAGCAGCTCTAGTAATCCTGCCATCTTAGATTTCCTGTTTTCTGGCTCTCCATAGCAGCCCTACAATCCTGTCATTATATAACCCCAATATCCAAGATCTGCACATTTCAGCAAGGTAGAATGCCTATTTCCTGGAGTTATGCATACCTGGTTAACTTTACATCATATGAACCCAGTTCTTTGCATCTCTATGCAGACTCTAATGCAATTATTCATATTGAACTCAGCAGTCATGAAAGGTTTGGCATCATAAGACCCAAGTTCCTCAGCTCACCACATACAGTCAAGCAGCCTTACAAATTCTGCCATCATATAAACACAGTTTCCTTGCTCTCAACAGAGAACAGTAGCACTGTGAGTCCAGGAAGTATAACAAAATTTACTTGGCTCTCCCAGTACAGATCAAAACCTCAGCTAATGCTCCCAACATAGAAATCAGGCTTGCTGAATCTTTACATAAGTCCCAACAGTTGTGTTTTTCTTGAAATCCAGAAACCAGTTCTGTGCCCTTCTGAAGTGCTCAGCATCCTGGCAATTTCTGCCATTATAGAGGATCAGTTATGTGGAAGGTAGATAGACCCCAGAACTCTGCACATCCTTCCATCAACAGAACCCCTGTTTCATGGCTCTCCATGTAGGGCACTTTAGCCTTGGGTACTCTATGATCATAGACTCCAGTTCCCTGTTCTTCTCATAGAACTTAGCTGCAGTATGAGTACTGCCATTATAAAACCCAGTTCCCTTGAATTTCATGAAAATCCTGCAATACTACTGGCTCTGCCATCTTCCACTCCAGTTCCTAGGATCATCAGGTAAATCCCAGCAGTCACTGAAGTAGTTTCATCATAGAAACCCAGTTCTCTCCCTCTTCATGAAAATCTAAGTATCCTAGTGTGTTCTGCTATATAGAGACTGTTTTCTGGGTCTTCACATAGATCCAGCATATTGTGTATACTGACATTATAAAATCACAATTGTGGGCTGTCTTCATGGATTCCTGCTGCTCTGGGGGCCCTGACATAATAGAATCCCAATTTCCTGCTCTCCACATAAAGCCTGGCTGCCCTGTGTCCTTCAAGCAAAGAAACCTATTTCCCTGGCTCTCCATACAGAACCTAGCAGAGCTGTGTGTCCTGCCATCATGGAGCAGCATTCCACGGCTGCCCACACAGAGATCAGCAGTTCTACGATTCCTCTCATCATAGAATCTCAGTTCCCTGGTTTCTCACTTTCAGCTAAGCTTCATGTGAATACTGCCACTATGTGAATTCAGCTTCCTCTCTATTTATAACTCAGTGTTGCTACTTCTTGCTATCCATTGAATGTAATAATCCTGGCTCTCCACCAGGAGCTCTGATCATCACAAGTTCTGTGATCTTAGAACTCTAGTTTCCTGGCTTTGATCACAGATGCCAGCTACTCTGGCAGTTCTGCCATCATAGAAACTGAGTTTCTTTGCTCTCCGCATAGAGACCAAAAGCCCTGCAGATCCTGGCACCGTGGAATCTAATTTCCCTGGATCTCCATGTAGATTCCTGAGTCTTTCTAGTAAGATCATTAGAGAACACCACTTACATGACTCTCAATGTGGGGCACAGTAGCACTAGTACACTGCCATGGAATAGAGCACAAGTTCCCTGATTCTCAATCCAGCACCCCTGCTGGATTGGCCATTATAGAAACTGAGATCCCATGTTCTCCACATAGATCCCAGCAGCCTTGATATTCCTGCTGATATTCCAGTTATCTTGATGAGTCCTGCTTCCTTAGATGTTGAAGTGTAACACCAGAGAAGCACGCAGAGGCAAGTGTAGACTGGAAAGTAAGAAGTTTTATTTAAAAAAAAAGTAGAACAGACTTCTGCTCAGGTGGAAGAAGGGGCCCCAAAGGTGGAATTTTTTGGATGAGCAAATCTTGCCCTTTTTATAGATTTTGTTCTCCTATGCCTCTTTCCTTCCTGCTTATGTAACTAGGCCTAGGGGATACAGGTGAGATGGCAAAAAGATGAGAAACAGATGGGAAGGGGGAAGGGCCAAATGGAGTGATTTAGACAGGTAGGGATCCAGGGGCATTAATTAGCAACTTCTTGCCTGCAGCCTTTTGAAAAGGATGGTAAGGGCAGGTAAATTTGGTAATTCAATGGGCTCCAGATGTCTTTGACATTCCATTCTCTCAGGGGTGGTCTCCAACTTTTCAGATGCAGATGGCTTCCATTTTCTCATTTTGACCCAATTCCCTATTCTACACTAACTACGTGTTCTTAATTCTGGTTTCACAGCCATCATAGAACTAAGTTCCCTTCTGTCCACATAGAGCTCAGTTGATTTGTGAATTCTCACATAAAGTCTCAGTTCCATGGATCTCCACATAGAACCCAGTAAGTTTACAAATCCTTCCAGCAATGAAATCCCATTTTACTCTTACTCCATGTAAAGCCCAGCAACTCCTGTTTTGCTGTAACCATAGAAATGTAGTTCTCTGTCTCTGCTCATAGAGTCCATCAGCTCTAGGAGTTCTTCCATCAATACAACCTATTGTTCTTTACCAAGAGCCCAAAAGTCCTTTCATCACATGGTCCCAGGCCCTTAGGTCTTCCACATAAATTCCTGCAGACTTGAGAGTACTGGAAACATTTTTTAAAGTTCACTTGCTACACCCATGGAGAACAGCAGTCCTGAGAGTAATGCAATCATAGAAACCAAGTTCCCTTGCTCTCCATATACAGACCTGCAGAACTAAGAGTTCTGACATAATAGAAGACCATTTCTCTGGGTCTCCAAGTAGAGCCAAGAAGATAGGGAGGCCATTCTTTATCCAATCTGGCTCTCTACATATATCACAGCAGCTATAGGGTTTATGCCATCATATTCTCTACATAGAGCTCAGTTGTCCTGAGAGCCCTGCTATCACAGAACACCAGTTTTGTAGCTCTCAAAGTAGAGTCCTGCCATACACATAAAACCTGCTTTTTGTTTGTTTGCTTGGTTCTCCATGTACACCTCAAACACGCTGGGAATTCTACCATCAATAGAATTCCATTTCTTTGTTCTCCACATAAACCACAAAAGAACTGTGAATCCTGTCAACAACAAAATCAATATCTCTCAATCTTCACTAGGAGGCCAGAAAACATATGAATCATGTCATAATAGAACCCCATTTCCCTAGGACACACAAATTCCAGTAACTTCATTATGAAGTGTCAAATCTGTGATACAAAGAGACCAGGACCTGAGAGTCCTGCCATCATAGAAACGATTCCCTAGCACTCCACAAAGAGTCCTGAAGCACGGAGAGTCCTGCAATCATCATGCCAGTTCCTTGACTCTCCAAATCGAACCATGAAGACTCGGAAGGCCTGCTATTTCAGATTCCCTGTTCTCTGGTTCTCCATGAAAAGCCCAACATTCCTATCAGTTTTGTCATTATAGAAACTTCATTTGCTGACTCTCCACAGAAAGCCAAGTAGATTTGGGTGTCCTGTCATCAAAGAAACCCAGTTCTATGGCTCTCCACATAAAGTCAAGTAGCCTTTGGGTATCATGACATCAGAGAATACAATTTATCAGGCCTCCCTGAAGAATCATTCAGTTCTGAGAGTCATGCCTTAATTTAAAGCCCATTATCTGGATTTCAACACACAACCCAGCAGCATTCAAATACCTATCATCATAAAACTTTACTTCCCTGACTCTCAAAGTGCAATCTGGAAGTCTTGCATGTCCTGCCATTCTACAACGCCAGTTACAATAGTAGAACCAGCAATAATAATCACCTTGCCAACAAAAGAAACTCAGATGCCTGGCTGGCCACATAAAGTTCAGAAGCCCTGGGATTCCTAGCACATAGAAACCCAATTCTCTATCTCTGCTCATAGAGCTGAGCTGACCTGACATCATGGAAACCAAGTTCCCTGGTTTGGAACATGGAGTAAATCAGTCATTTGATTTCTGCCATAATAGAACCAAATTTTACTTGATTTCCACATGGAGACCAGCAGATCTTTGAAACATGCCATGACAAAACACTATTTATCTGGATTTCCAAGTAGAGTGCAGAAGATCTGGGAATCCTTCCATCACAGAACCCAAGTGTTCTAGTTCTCCTTTGACATCCCAGCAGCATCAGTTTCCTCCAACAAGAGAAAATGTCTCCCTTTTCTACACATAGAGGTCAGTTAATCTATGAATCTTGCCATCATGGGAGGCAATCTAGTCAAGAAGATATGGGAGGTTTGTCATCACACATCCCAAGAACCATAGGTTTATCCCAACTGTTCTAGAGTTTCTGCCACAATAGGAACCATATTCCCAATCTCCACATTTTTCTTAGCAGTCTTCTGTGTTGTACCATCATATAACACCAGTTATAGGGCTTGGGTGGTAGCTCAGTGGTAGAGTGCTTGCGTAGCATATGTAGGGCACTAGATTCGATCCTCAGCACCTCATAAAAATAAATGAAATAAAGGTTCATCAGCAACTAAAAAACATTTTTTAAAAAAGCACCAGTTATGTGGTTGTTCACAAAATTTAAGAGCTGGTACAATTTCCCGTCATAGATACACTGATATAGATACATATACCACAACAACTCTTGGAGTGCTAAAATCAACAGAACTGAATTCCCCAGGTCTCCATGCACACTTGAACATTAATGTGAGTCCTGGTATCATAGAACCCAGTTCACTAACTCTAACCATAACCCCAACTCCCAACCTCTAATCCTAACCCCTAACCTCTAATCCTAACCCTGCAGTTAGCATTATAACTGTTGAGCTACATTACCTATAATACTTAGGGAGGTATCTCCTTGAATTCTCTACAGCTAGGTGGCAGTTTTGAATAAAGCATTGTCCACAGTTCTATGGTCCTTGAAGTTTTCAGGTGTCCTGCAATGAGCGGTAAAATTGCAAGACTACATTACTCACAATCCAACATGGTTATGTTTCCCAGAATCCCTGCAGTGTTCAGGCAAACTGTGAGACTACATTATTCACAATCTTTAGGTAGGAATTTCCCAGGATCCTCTACATTGAGAAGGTAAATCCAAGGACTAAATTGCCCACAATTCTGAGGGTTAAGATCCTTCAAGTGACCATCAGTGAGCACTCAAAATTTAATACAGTTCCAATAATCCTTTTTGAACAAGTTTCCCAGCAATCCATACAGTCAGCTGGCAAATTGTGAGAAAACATTCACCACAATACTTAGTGAGGTAATTCACAGGATCCTTAACACTGAAAGGGTAATTTCAAGGACTACATTGCCCACAATGCTATAGTGCTGGAAGCTCCCAAGTTTTTCTGAAATGCAGGGGCAAATTGCAAATATTCATTACCCAAATCCTACATGAACAAATTTCCCTGCAGTAAGTGGGAAAAATTTGGGATTACATTACCAACAATTTTTAGGGAGGAAGTCCCCAGGATCCTCAACAGGGAGAGGGCAATTCTAAGGACTATGTTGTCCACAATCTAAGGGGTAGTAAGCACCAAAGTTGTCCAATGAGTAGTCAAATTGAACTACACTGCCAACAATAATGTTTTAACAAGTTTCCCAGGAATCCCTGAAGTGAGTAAGTAACTTTTGGAACTGCATTACCCCAAATTCTAAGGAAGTAGGAAGGTCCCAGAATCCCCCCCAATAAGTAAACACAGAACTAAATTATCCATAATTCTAAAGAAAGGAAGCTCCCAAAATCTCTTATGGTGAGACCAGTTTACCCACAATCCTAATAAGTGCAGGAACTTCCAACCTTCCCTGAAGCGATCAGGTAAAATTTGGGGCCACATTACCCACAACCTTAAAGGGAGCAAGATCCCAAGATACCCAGTGTCAAGCAGACAAATTGCAGGACCACATTATCCAAAGATCTAGTGGGAGGAAGTTCCCAGAATCCTCTGTCATGAGTGGTGAGCCCAGGAATACATCACCTGTAGACTAAGGGGGAGGAACTCTAATTCCCTGCAGTGAGCAGGCAAAGCCTGGACTACATTACCCACAATCCCAAGAGAGAAGGAAGCTCCCAGGATAGCCAATGGTGATCAAGAAAATGAGGGGTGTATGTTACGCATAACCCTAAGGTGAGGATGTCCTAGGAACCCCTGTTACCTGTGGTAAACCTGAGACTACACTTTTAAAACCTCTGTGGGTGAGGAATCTCTCAGAATCCCATAATGAGTGATAAACCCAAGATTACATTTCCCACAATCCTGAGGACAGTAACTACCATGAGTCCCTGAAGCTATCAGGGAAAACCTGGGACAACATTGTCTTTGATTCTAAAAGGAAGGAATTTCCAAGTATCCCCCACCATAAGTGGTTATATCTGGAACTACATTACCCAAAATTAGACAAGCTAGAAGTTCCCAGGATTACCCAAAGTGAGTTGTAAACCTTAGATTACATTACCCATAATCCTGAGGAGAGTAACTCTCATGAGTCCCTGCAGCTATCCAAGAAAACCTGGGATATTACCCATGAACCTAAGAGGGAGGAAGTTCCCAGTATCCCCCACCATAAGTGGTTACATCTAGAACTACGTTACCCACAATTATATAGACTGGAAGTTCTTAAATTCCCCAAAATTAGTTGTAAACCTTAGATTACATTATTCATAATCCTTGGGGGAAGAGTCTCCCACGACAGCCAGCAGTGAACAAACAAATCACGGAACTTTATTTCTTACAATTCTAACATGAGTCATTTCCCAGGATCTCTTGCAATAAGCAGGCAAAACCTGGGATTACTTAGCCCATAATGCCAAGGGGTAAGGAGATTCCCAGAATATCCAGTGGTGAGGAAGCAAATTTTGGGACTACATTACCCATAATCCTAAGGAGAGGAAGTTCCCAGGATCCTTTGACTGGAGAGGACAAATCATGAGTCTACATTACCCACAATTCCAACAGGGAGGAATCTTCCACAATTCCTCATAGTGAAGAACATGGGACTACATGACCCAAAATTCTACAGGGAGGAGGAAGTTTCCAGGATCCTTTGACTGAAAAGGACCACTCATGGGAATACATTATCCACAATTCTAACAGGGGAGGAGGTGCCCACAATTCCCCAGTTAGTGTAAAATTGGGACTGCATTACCCACAGTTCCACGTGGGGAGGAAGTTCCCAGAATTCTTGAAAGTGAGTTGTAAGTCCATGACTATTTCACCCACAATCCTCAGAGGAGGGGCTCCCAGAATACCAAGCAGTCAGCGGTAAATGTTGGGACTCACTACCCATAAATCCTAAAGAGAGGATGTTTCCAGGATGTTCGAAGTGTGTGGTAAACCTGGGACTATACTACCCATGCTCCTTAGTGGCAAAAATGGAAGGAAACTCCTTGGTTTTGTCAATCTAACCCTAGACCTGCAGCTGATCTTTGCCTGACCCTACCCCTAACCCTAAACTTAGATTCCTCAGGGTATGAGGGCAAGCATGTAGCATTCAGCTTGTGTGTCTCCTGGCAGAGGTGTGTGGGTAAAAATCCAGGACTACATCACCCATAATCCTTAGGGACCTCCCAGAATCCCCCATGGAGAGTGAGCCAAACATGAACCCTAACTCTAATCCGGACAGTCGTAATGTAATTCAGCATTTTGCTGACTCCTCATGGGGGATCCTGGGAGCCTCAGCCCCCTTAGGATTGTACGTTATTTAGTCCAGAATTTTGCCCACTCACGGGAAGTGATGGAAGGAATTCTCCCGCAATCTTTTGCCCCTGAGGACTCTGGGTAATGTAGTCCAGCGTTTTGCCAGTTTGGGGTGGTGGAAGGCTCCTATGAGTTGCCACCCCACTTCAACCCCTGTGAATTGTCCAGTATTCTGCTGGCTCTCTGTGCAGAACCCAGGGAACTTCTGCCCCTTTAGGATTTTGGGTAATTAAGTCACATGTATTTTATGGCTCAGCGGCATTTTGCCTGCTCATAGGGTGGGAGTCGGGGAAGCAAGGGGGCTCCTGACAGCTTCTGCCCAAAGGACTGAGGGTAATGTAGTCCAGCATTTTGCTGGCTCTCTTTGGAGGAAACTGGGAGCTTCTATCACCTCAGGATTGTGAATAATTTAGTCCCACATTCTAACAGCTCACAGGTGGTGGGTGGGGGGACTGCTACATTTCCACCCTCCCAAGGATTTGGGGTAATATAGTTTTGATATGGAAAAGAACCAAAGTAACACCATTTTGTTCTGATGTGACTCCATTGTATTCTTGCTTGTAGTGTTTTCCTTTCAGCCTCCTGAAGCTGTATCTATGTTGACAGTACAGTAGGACTTTCCTGTGTCCTTGACTATGGCCCTGATGTATAGCAAAAATAACTCTGAAAGTGCAATCAAAACTATTCTCTCGGGCTGGGGAGATAACTGTCGGCAGAGTGCTTGCCTTGCAAGCACAAAGCCCTGGGTTCGATCCCCAGCAATGCAAAACAAAACAAAACAAAAAAAACTATTCTCTCATATAATCAAAATATCTGTCTCAATAAGGTCTTTCCTGACCTACATGTGCCTCAATTATTCTTGTGGTTTTGCCATTATAAACTCCTGCACCCCCATGCTTGGGACTGTTCTCTCAATAGCCATTTTGGGTGTTGTATGAGACAGTCAACTGGGACTGTCTAATAAAGACTCAAATTTGGACTTCTCAGTGGTGATTGGTCTGTTCTTAAATTGTGCCCCACCACAGTCCCACATTTATTACAGCTCATTGTGTGTGTGTGTGGGGGGGGGGCATTCCTATGAGCCTCCCATCCCCACCCCCTGAGGATTGTGGGTAATGTAGTCAAATGTTTTGCTGGTTCTCTGTGGGAGACCCTGGGAACCTCTACCCCCGCTTAGGATTGTGGGTGATGTCGTTCCACATTTTGCCAGCTCACAGTGTGGAGCACTCATGTGAGTTTCTGCTACCCATAAGTATTGTGGGTAATGTAGTCCAGTGTTTTGCTCACATACTCCTCTGCCAGATGTCCATATAAGCTGCAGGCTGCTTGCTTGCCCAGGCACCCTGAAGATTCTTAGTACTATGGTCCAGTGACCTACTCAGGAAGCTCTCACCACAGGGGTGCAATCTACATTTCCCCCCACAATCCCTGGGTATTCTGACCAATTTAATGCAGTATTCTGCCTGTACAACCTTCACCATGGAGGACCAAGGGAGTTCCAGGCTACACATTCACATGGTAAGCTCAGGCACTTTAGGCAGTGATCCAATCCTCATTGCAGAGACCTTTGGAGCTGTGGGCACCAAAGGTTCATGGTTAGTGTAGTCTATTGTTTTGCCCATGCATTCCCTCACCCCAGAGGCTGGCAACTGCATGCCACGTGGATACCCAGAGAACCCTTAGGATTGTACCAGTGAAATCTGGGCTGCTGCTCAGCCCTCACCATGTGGAGGCCATGGAGGTTCATGTCATTTCATTTGCCTGGTATCCTAAGGATTGTGGGTAGTGTAGCTCAGTGACTGCCTGCCAGCTGTCTCCACAAGGACTGTGGGAGTTGTATCAGTATGTTTTCCCGGGCACTCCAGGGATTTCCAGGCACTCCAGGGATTCTTGGCAGTGTGGTCTGGCACAGTTATCACCACAGTGGCTTCTAGGGACTTCCAAACAGCCCACTCCACTGTGTGCAGACTTACCCATAAATCCCTGATATTGTCTATAAAACTTAGTCATGTAGTGGAAAGCTCTCTTCAGTGCAGCCCCAATATTATTATCACATTGATACATCAACTTCTCTATATTTTTCAAGTCACTTTAACACTGAAAAAAGTGAACCATAAAAATAAATAAAAACAATGAGGTGACATTAGCCCAACCCTCAGGCACTAGTGAGGTTCCAGGTGCTGGGACCCCCATGCCTCCCTACACTATCTTTTAAAAATCTTTTTCAAAAAATAATTTTTAGATGTTGATGGATATTTAATCCATTTATTTATATGTGGTGCTGAAAATTGAACCCAGTGCCTCACACATGCTAGGCAATTGCCCCCTCCACTATCTTAAGTTTCTGTCTTAGTGTTTCTCCTTTCAGTCTCCTGGGATTTCTCCCCAAAACATGTACTTTAGGATACTATGGCAATGAGCAGCCAAAGCCTCAACGAAGGATAGTTTTATATAATTAAATCCCACTAAAATATTACCTACAAAAGTAAAAAACACACAGCAGAGCTTCTTCCTCAGAGCATGGGATAGTGGATAATAGGGTTTTCCCCATTCTTCACTACCTTTTCCTCCGATTGACTTCAGTTAGCCCCAAACCACAGTGTCATCTCCACATGTAGATGCCAAGAAGAAATCTCACAGTACATACGGTCCCCGGCCAAGGTCCTCCCTGTGAGGGTACCAAAGAGTCTCTGCCACAACAGTCATGGCTCCAAGGTGTCTACATCCATGGTCTCTTCCTAGGTGGGTCCCAAGATTAGGGTTAGGGTTACTTCACTGAGGACATGGTCCCCAGGTGTCCCCAGTCACAGCATCTCCCTGTGTGGTTCCCAAGGAGAAGGAAGCTTTTCTCACCACAGTCATAGCCACAAGGTGTCCACAGTCATGGTCTCTCCTCTGGTGGATCACAAAAGTGAGGGTTAGGACAGGTCTTGAAGGTTTGGGTTAGGGTTACCTCACTGTGTACATAGACCCTATGTGACCCAGCCATGGCATTTCCCCAGGTGAGTCCTGAGAAGAAAGCTTGCAAGGACAAGTGAAGAACTCACATCTGTATCCCAAACATTGTCAGAAAGCTGAAGCAGTGAAGAAAATGTCATGCTGTGGAGGAATAATAGATAAATGGAGATGAGTGGGGAGTCCAAAACACACCCACTACATACAGGCAGGTGATTTTGTCAAAGGGACAAAGACCTTCAATAAATAAAGGAGCATCTGCTACACAGATGGTGATGGAGCATTTGGAAACCATAATGGAGAAATGGACAGAGAACACCTTTATAAGATTCTCAAAACTCACTCAAAAACATCCATAGGCCAACATTGAAAATATGAAACTGTGAAAATTGTAGAAGAAAATACTCATGACTATGTTTCATAATGTATTTTTATTCTTTTTTTTTTTTTTTTTTTTTTTTTTTTGGCGGTACTGGGGATCAAACTTAGGGCCTTGTGCTTTCGAGGCAAGCACTCTACCAGCTGAGCTATCTCCCCAGCCCTCATAATGTATTTTTTTTCTCTTTCTTATATTTCTTTTTTTATTTTATTTTTATTTATTTATTTATTTTTTATTATTATATACAAATGGGATACATGTTGTTTCTCTATTTGTACATACAGTCAAGGCATACCATTTGTGTAATCATACGTTTACATAGGGCAATGATGTTTGATTTTTTTTTCCTTCCCCCCCACCCCTCCCACCCCTCTTTTCCCTCTATATAGTCCTTCTTTCCTTCATTCTTACCGCTCTCCTTATCCCTAACCCTAAACTTAACCCTAAACCTAATGCTAACCCCTCCCACCCCCCATTATATGTCCTCATCCACTTATCAGCGAGATCATTCGACCTTTAGTTTTTTGAGATTGGCTTATCTCACTTAGCGTGATATTCTCCAATTTCATCCATTTGCCTGTAAATGCCATAATTTTATCATTCTTCATTGCGGAGTAATATTCCATTGTATATATATGCCACAGTTTCTTTATCCATTCATCAACTGAAGGGCATCTAGGTTGGTTCCACAATCTGGCTATGGTGAATTGAGCAGCAATGAACATTGATGTGGTTGTATCTCTGTAGTATGCTGATTTTAAGTCCTTTGGGTATAGGCCAAGGAGTGGGATAGCTGGGTCAAATGGTGTTTCCATTCCAAGATTTCTGAGGAATCTCCACACTGCTTTCCAGAGTGGCTGCACTAATTTGCAACCCCACCAGCAATGTATGAGTGTTCCTTTTTCACCACATCCTCGCCAACACCTATTGTTGCTTGTGTTCTTGATAATCGCCATTCTAATTGGGGTGAGATGAAATCTTAGGGTAGTTTTGATTTGCATTTCCCTTATTACTAGGGACGTTGAACATTTTTTCATATATCTGTTGATTACTTGTACATCTTCTTCTGTGAAGTGTCTGTTCATTTCCTTAGCCCATTTGTTGATTGGATTATTTGTATTCTTCGTGTAGAGTTTTTTGAGTTCTTTGTAGATTCTGGAAATTAGCGCTCTATCTGAAGTATGGTTGGCAAAGATATTCTTCACTCTGTAGGCTCTCTCTTGACATTGCTGATAGTTTCCTTTGCTGAGAGAAAGCTTTTTAGTTTGAATCTATCCCAGTTGTTGATTCTTGCTTTTATTTCTTGTGCTATGGGAGTCCTGTTAAGGAAGTCTGATCCTAAGCCAACAAATTGAAGATTTGGACCTACTTTTTCTTCTATAAGATGCAGGGTCTCTGGTCTGATTCCGAGGCCCTTGATTCATTTTGAGTTGAGTTTTGTGTAGGGTGAGAGATAGGGTTTAATTTCATTCTATTGCATATGGTTTTCCAGTTTTCCCAGCACCATTTGTTGAAGAGGCTATCTTTTCTCCATTGCATATTTTTGGAACCTTTGTCTAGTATGAGAAAATTGTATTTATTTGGGTTTGTGTCCATGTCCTCTATTCTGTACCATTGATCTACCTGTCTATTTTGGTACCAATACCATGCCGTTTTTGTTACTATTGCTTTGTAGTAGAGTTGAAGATCTGGTATTGCAATACCCCCTGCTTCACTCTTGCTACTGAGGATTGCTTTAGCTATTCTAGGTTTTTTATTCTTCCAGATGAATTTCATAATTGCTTACTCTATTTCTGCAAGGTACATCATTGGGATTTTAATTGGAATTGCATTGAATCTGTATAGAACTTTAGGTAGTATAGCCATTTTGACAATATTAATTCTGCCTATCCAGGAACATGGGAGATCTTTCCATCTTCTAAGGTTTTCTTTAATTTCTTTCTTTAGTGTTCTGTAGTTCTCATTGTAGAGGTCTTTCACCTCTTTTGTGAGATTGATTCCCAAGTATTTTATTTTTTTTCGATGCTATTGTGAATGGGGTAGTTTTCCTAATTTCTCTTTCTGAAGATTCATCACTTATGTATAAAAATGCATTGGATTTATGAGCATTGATCTTGTAACCTGCTACTTTACTGAATTCACTTATGAGTTCTAAAAGTTTTCTGGTGGAATTTCCAGGTTCCTCTAAATATATAATCATGTCATCAGCGAACAGGGATAGTTTGAGTTCTTCTTTTCCAATTCGTATCCCTTTAATTTCTTTGGTTTGTCTAATTGCTCTAGCTAGAGTCTCAAGGATGATGTTGAATAGAAGTGGTGAAAGAGGGCATCCCTGCCTTGTTCCAGTTTTTAGGGGGAACGCTTTCAGTTTTTCACCATTTAGAATGATATTAGCCATGGGCTTAGGGTGGCCTTTATAATGTTAAGGAATGTTCCCACTACCCCAATTTTTTCTAGTGTTTTGAGCATGAAGGGATGCTGTATTTTATCGAATGCTTTTTCTGCATCTATTGAAATAATCATGTGATTCTTAACTTTAAGTCTGTTGATATGGTGAATGACATTTATTGATTTCTGAATGTTGAACCAACCTTGCATCCCTGGGATAAAAACCACTTGATCGTGGTGCACTATCTTTTTAATATGTTTTTGTATGCGATTTGCTAAAATTTTGTTGAGAATTTTTGCGTGGATGTTCATTAAGGATATTGGTCTGAAATTTTCTTTCCTTGATGTGTCTCTGTCTGGTTTAGGTATCAGGGTGATATTGGTTTCATAGAACGAGTTTGGGAGGGTTCCCTCCTCTTCTATTTCATGGAATAGTTTGAGGAGTATTGGAATGAGCTCTTCTTTAAAGGTTTTGTAGAACTCGGCTGAGAACCCATCTGGTCCTGGACTTTTCTTTGTTGGTAGGCTTTTGATGACCTCTTCTATTTCATTGCTTGAAATTGGTTTATTTAAGTTGTGTATGTCCTCCTCGTTCAGTTTAGGTAATTCATATGTCTCTAGAAATTTGTTGATGTCTTCGAGGTTTTCTGTTTTGTTGTAGTATAGATTTTCGAAATAGTTTCTAATTATGTTTTGTATTTCACTCATGTCTGTTGTGATGTTTCCTTGTTCATTCCGAATTTTAGTAATTTGAGTTTTCTCCCTCTTTCTCTTTGTTAGTGTGGCTAAGGGTTTATCAATTTTATTTATTTTTTCAAAGAACCAACTATTTATTTTGTTAATTTTTTCCAATTGTTTCTTTTGTTTCGATTTCGTTGATTTCGGCTCTGAGTTTAACTATTTCCTGTCTTCTACTACTTTTGGTATTGGTCTGCTCTTCTTTTTCTAGTGCTTTGAGCTGTAGTGTTAAGTTGTTTATTTGTTGATTTCTACTTCTTTTTTTGAATGCGCCCCATGAAATAAATCTTCCTCTAAGTACTGCTTTCATAGTGTCCCAGAGATTTTGATATGATGTGTCTTTGTTCTCGTTTACTTCTAACAATTTTTTTATTTCCCTCCTGATGTCTTCTGTTATCCATTCATCATATAATAGTGTATTATTTAATCTCCAGGTATTGGAGAAGTTTCTGTTTTTTATTCTGTCATTTATTTCTAATTTCAATCCATTATGATCTGATAGAGTACAAGGTAGTATCTCTATCTTCTTGTATTTGCTAACAGTAGCTTTGTGGCATAAAATATGGTCTATTTTAGAGAAGGATCCATGTGCTGCTGAGAAGAAAGTGTATTCATTCTTTGTTGGATGGTATATTCTATATATGTCCGTTAAGTCTAAATTGTTGATTGTGTTGTTGAGATCTATAGTTTCTTTATTCAATTTTTGTTTGCACGATCTATCCAGTGGTGAGAGAGGTGTGTTAAAATCGCCTAATATTATTGTGTTGTGGTCTACTTGATTTCTGGAATTGAGAAGGATTTGTTTGACGTACATGGATGAGCCAATGTTCGGGGCATAGATATTTATGATTGTTATGTCTTGCTGATTTATGCTTCCCTTAAGCAGCATGTAATGTCCTTCTTTATCCCTTCTGACTAGTTTTGGTTTGAAGTCCACATTATCTGAAATGAGGATGGATACTCCAGCTTTTTTGCTGTGTCCGTGGGCATGGTATGTTTTTCCCCATTCTTTCACCTTTAGTCTATGGGTGTCTCTTTCTATGAGATGAGTCTCTTGCAGGCAGCATATTGTTGGATTTTTCTTTTTAATCCAATCTGCCAGGCTATGTCTTTTGATTGATGAGTTCAGGCCATTAACATTCAGGGTTATTATTGTGATATGATTTGTATTCACAGTCAATTGACTCATATTTGTTTTTGACATGATTTGGTTTCTCCTTTATTTGGCTATTCCTTTAGACTAGTGCCTCCTGTTGCTGATTTGCATCGTTGTTTTTCATCTCTTCCTCATGGAATATTTTGCTGAGAATGTTCTGTAATGCTGGTTTTCTTTTTGTAAATTCCTTTAGCTTTTGTTTATCATGGAAGGATCTTATTTCATCGTCAAATTTGAAGGTAAGTTTTGCTGGGTATAAGATTCTTGGTTGGCATCCGTTTTCTTTCAGGGCTTGGTATATGTTGTTCCAGGCCCTTCTAGCTTTTAGGGTCTGGATTGAAAAATCTGCTGATATTCTTATTGGTTTCCCTCTGAATGTAATTTGATTCTTTTCTCTCGCGGCCTTTAAAATTCTGTCTTTATTTTGTATGTTAGGTATTTTCATAATAATGTGCCTTTGTGTGGGTCTGTTGTAATTTTGTATGTTTGGAGTTCTATAAGCCTCTTGTACTTGGTTTTCCATTTCATTCTTCAGATTTGGGAAATTTTCTGATATTATTTCATTGAATAGATTGTTCATTCCTTTGATTTGTTTCTCTAAGCCTTCCTCAATCCCAATAATTCTTAAATTTGGCCTTTTCATGATATCCCATAATTCTTGTAGATTCTGTTCATGATTTCTTACCATCTTCTCTGTTTGGCCAACTTTGTTTTCAAGATTAAATAATTTGTCTTCAAGGTCTGAGGTTCTGTCTTCCAGGTGTTCTGTCCTATTGGTTATGCTTTCTATGGAGTTTTTAACTTGGTTTATTGTTTCCTTCATTTCAAGTATTTCAGTTTGTTTTTTTTTCAGTATCTCTAACTCTTTATTGAAATGATCTCTTGCTTCCCGTATTTGGTCTTTTAACTGTTGATTGGTGTGATCATTTAATGCCTGAATTTGTTCTTTCATCTCCTCCTTCAATGCCTGCATTTGCTCTTTCATCTCCTCATTTGCTTCCCTGATCGTTTTAATTACGTACATTCTGAACTCCCTTTCTGACATTTCTTCTGCTGTGCTGTCATTGGGTTTTATTGATGTAGTATCTAGGTTTGTTTGGGACATTTTCTTCCCTTGTTTTCTCATATTGGTCAGCTGTCAGTGGGACCCTGAGATATTGCAGATTTCCGCTATTGGCTTATAGTGTCCCGGTAGATTTCCAGTGTATCACCTCCCAGCCTTCAGTAGCCTGATGTCTTGGAGGAATCTGATAAAGCAGCGCATCCGAAGAAAACTGCCCCCAGCCCCCTACTGGTTCCAGGGTTTGGAGCTGGCTCTGTGCAGAAAGGCTCTCACTGGGGGCCTGCACCGTGCAGCTGGCCGTGTGGGAGGAACCCACCGCCGGAGTGTGGAAGGCTACCTGGGGAAGACTCTACCTGCCCTGCCCTGCTCTGATAAGCCACCCCTATCTGTGCCTGCCACCCGGGCTGAGCTTTACACAGTGGGCAGACTCACCCGTGGCTCTATTTCAGTCCGAGTCTCTCAATGCCTCCCCTTCTTAACTCCTGGGTTCTGGAGCGACTGGGGATGCAGTCACCCTCTAGGCCGCCATCTTGGATCGCCCCGTGGAAAGAGCCTGCGGCCGGAGTGGGCAGAGCCGCCTGAAGAGGTCTCTGGCTGCCCTGCCCTGATCCCAGAGGCTGCTTGCCGATCGAAGCTCTCCGTTGGTTCGGGGACTTGTGGCTGGTTCTACGTAGAAAGCCTCTCACTGGGCGGTCTGCTCCGAGAAGCTAGCCTTGAAAGGCACCTCCCACCGCAGGGGTCCAGGCTGCTTGGGGAAGTCTCTGGCTGCCCTATCCTGGTCCCTGAAGCTGCTTGTGTGCCAGAGTACGCTGGGAGTACGCTGCGCTGCCTCCGGGACTTGGAGCTTGTTCTGGTCAGAAAGGCTCTCACTAGGGGGCCCGCTCCAAGAACCTGGAGAAGCTGGCTGTGTGGGCGGGGCCCACCGCTGGAGTGTGCAGGGCTGCCTGTGGAAGACTCTAGCTGCCCTGCCCAGCTCCGATAAGCCACCTCTATCTGGGCCTGCCACCCAGGCCAAGCTTTACCCAGTGGGCAGACTCACCCGTGGCTCTATTTCAGTCCGAGTCTCTCAATACCTCCCCTTCTTAACTCCTGGGTTCTGGAGCAACTGGGGGTGCAGTCACCCTCTAGGCCACCATCTTGGATCACCCCTCATAATGTATTTTTAATATAGCTCTAAAATAAATCCATGAAAGAAAAAATTGATAATGTGAACTTTTCACAGTTGAAATTGTCAGTGGGCATGGTAGTTCATGCCTGTAGTCCTAGGTACTGGGGAACCTGAGGTAACTTAGCAAGACCCTTAGCAAACCTCTATTGCCAGGAAGTTGCCCACAGTGGTACCAGTTCACCATCTGGGCCTCTAGGCACAGTCTGGTGATTGCTGCTGCATGGTAAGTTCTGCAAGCACACTCCACAACCCACTGGAGGGAGGAGAGAGAACAGTCCACATGTGATACAACACAGCCTCAAGTAGGGAGGCAGGCACAGCATCCAGACAGCCAACACAGACCACCTGAGCCACATGCGTCACCCCATACCTCAGCCTCCCCCTCTACACCTTAGTCTCCAAGGAGGGTGGCAAAATGAGCAGGAGAGATGGCCCCACTGCTTGAGGGGTTGACAGCACCTGGTCTTGAGTTTGTGTCTTCTGCAGGAGATCTGTGTTGTAAATGCTATAGGTCTAGGGATTGTGGCTCTGTAGAGTATGATTTGGGGGTCATCTGGCATTAGTAATTGTGATTGAGTGGGACTCATGTGTCAGCAATGGGTGGGTTTGGGATAATGACCAAACCTGAGGGTAACAGAAGACATCCTTGTTCTGATCCTGCAGGGAAGAGGCATCATCTCATTCACCCAAATCCCCTTAAGTGTGAAAGAAGGTCCTTGGCCAATAGTTCTCTGTGCAGAGCTTAGCTGAAGTGCAGCTGGCCCCATCGCCCCTCACTCACTACATGGTAAGAGCCTCCCAGACCCTGCTTCTCCTCACTTTAGTGGCCTTCCTTCCCTAACCATACCTCAGCTCATCTGTCCTCTCCATCAGTGAACTTAACTTGCCCCAAAGTAACAAGTCCTGTGATCCAACTTGACCCTGATTATCACACCTTCACTCTCCACGCACCTCAATGTCACCCTCAATCTCTCCCAGCAGCACAGTGAGCACCTGCCCCAGCTGCCTCAGTCCCTCTTCACCCTTCACTCTCCTTGCACTCCAATGCTAAGGAGCACCCAAATCTCCTAGAATCCCCCACAATAAGCAGGTACAACACAGACTACATTACCCACAATCTGAAGTAGCAGAGGCTGCTAGGATCCCATGTAGACAGTCAGCAAAGAGCAAATATTAACCCAAACCCTAGCCCTTGCACTAATCTTAGCCCTAACCCTAACACTGCTCAGAATCCTCAGCATACCAGGACAAGCATGTGACTTTCAGCTTCGTGTGACTAATAGCAGAGATGTGTGGGCAGAACTCAGAACCATCATGTGAAGGTATAGAAGTTACCCGGGTCCTCCCCTCCCAGTGAATGGGCAAAATGCAGGACTACATTACCCACGTTCCCAAAGGGAAAGAATCTCGTAGGATTACCCAGAGTGGACTTATCATAGGACTACATTACCCACAATTCTAAGTGGCAGAAACCACAAAGATCCCCAGCAGACAATTGGCAAAACACTAACCCTTGTTGCACACAGCAGCTTGGGAGGCTGAAGCTGGAGGATCACAATTTCAAAGCTGGCCTCAGCAACTTAGTGAGGCCCTAAGCAAATTAACAAGATCCTGTCTCAAAATTAAAAGAAAAAGTGTTGGGGATGTGGCTCAGTGGTTAAGTGCCCTCAGGTTCAATCTCCAGTACCAAAACAAACAAACCAACAAACATTAAATCTACCACAGACCTAATCCGCAGGGCACCAGGGTGTGTGGTTTTTCTGTAAGTCACAAGTGTGCCACAGACCCACACCCATTCCATTTGGGCCCCAGTAGACCGTGGAGATGTCCCAGCCTCTGACTAGCCCCCTTTTTTCCATTCTGGGCCCCCGTAGGCCAAGGAGACATCCTGACCCCTGGCTCATCCACTTTCCGTTCCTCAGGTGAACACCATCAGAACTAGGGATGCCTCTTTCTGCTCTTGTTCACTCCCTGGGTAACACTGAAAGGCCATGAGAAACACCAGGTCCTCCCTGGAACCCAAGACTCTTTTGGGCTGTCTGTACCTTAATTTCACTAAATTAGGACTTGCCCACGACTTATGCTATAAGCTGCTGGTCTTTTACTTGACTGTGGCCTGGCCCCAGTATGTGTTAGACAATGACTCAAAGTGACCTCCAGAGAGAAACTTTGATTTTCAATTCCTCACTGATTTGGACAATTACTGTCACTGGACAGAGAAATGGTCACAGGTGCCTTATGTTCAGGAATTTTGGGATCTGCACTCTCATCTCTCCCTTTGTTCTACCTGCTCCACTGCCCAAGTTTTCCCAGCCAGAGACGGTCCCCAAACCCTCTCCCACTGCTCTTCTGCATCCTCTTCCTCATTTGAAGATCCACTGGAGCTGCTGTCAGCTCCACCCACTCGTCCTCCCCCTCCCCCTCCTTACTCAGGCCAAACTTCCTCCTCTTCTCATCTTTCAGCTACAGCTCCTCCCCCTTCTCCTTCTCCAGCTCTTCCTCCAGCACTCTTGCTGCTCCCAGGCCCACTCACTTCTGCTCCTCCCCACTTTTCTCACCTGGAATATCCCTCCTCCTCCCTCTCTCTCTCCTCTCCTGTTAGCACTCACACCGCATCTCATTGGGCCCCTCCCCCTACTTGGAACTCCTTTGTCCTCTCCGGAAAGTAGCTGGTACGGAAGGAATTGTGCGAGTCCACATTCTGTTCTCACTTCAGGATCTTTCCCAGATGGAAAAGTGCCTAGGGTCTTTCTGTACCGACTCCTCTACTTTTATTAAGGAATTTAGGTATCTTTCTCAGGCTTATGATCTCACCTGGCGTGACGTTTATGTCATTCTTGCCTCCACTCTCACCCCAGATGAACAGGCCTGCATCCAGTAGGCAGCACAAGATCATGCCAACCAAGTCTGCCTAACAAACATAACCCTACCCACAGGGGCACTGTCACGAGAGGCAAGGAGGAGTCAATGAGAGTAAATTTGGTCCCAAATCAATTGGCTTTTATTTGATGTTGATCACACAATTATTTATAGTTATTTTAACCTTTAGTCACACCAATATCACACATAACTTAATCGCTAAATTATTATAAGCCCCAAATAAACAAGACTCACTCCTTACTGAGACCCGTCTCTAAGGTCCACTCCTGTGTGGCGTGTCTTGAGTAGAAGGGCAGCGACTCCCAGAGGTCAATCAGGAAGACAGCTCAGGAGGTCTCACTGGGGAACTCCCTCCTGCCCGAGTCCTGATCAGCGAGGACGGTTGAAAGGCGAAGGAGGGCAGCAAGGTCATGGCAGGCAGGCCGGGCAGAGACGTCTCAGGCAGGATGCACACGGCAGCTCCGCTGTCACTTCCACAGGGATCTCGGTCACGGTCAGGATGATGGATGTTCCAGCAAGCAAGGAGCAAGTCAGGCTTGGCGCATCACTGGCATCATTGGTGTAAAACGGGGACTGGAGCTAGGCTCATCATGAGTCCTTTTAAATCCTTTTTATCAGACCCTGCCAGCTGGTCTTGGTCTGAGGGAAGTTAGTTATCTTACTCGGGGTCAGTTGCACATGTCTCTAACTTGGGGCAACGTCAATCTTATCTTGGGGCAACACCATATCATTACCTCATTACAGCACAGAACACTCAAGTTACTTTTTGCAAGTTACACAGCACAGAGTAAACAAGTTGTTTTTTGCAAGTTACACAGCACACAGGATGTCACAAACTTAACTTTGCTCCTTACAAGCAGCAGCAGTCCCAACAACGGAACCAGGTTGGGAATACCAAGATGGCCAGCAGGGTCACAACCATTGTGCCCATATGATGCAATACCTCATAGGGGATGTGCAGGCAGTGTCCAACAAAGTGGTTAATTTTGATGAGTTGAGGGAAATTACCCAGGATCCAGATGAAAATCTGGCCTTATTCCTTAATCGACTCATAGAGGCTCTTACCAAGTATACTAAACTGGACCCTGGGTTTCTTTCTGGAGTAACAGTTCTAGTAACTTTATTGCTCAATTGGCTACTGACATCAGGAAAAAGTTCAAATGAGCAGAGGAGGGCCCTCAAACCCCTATCCAAGACCTGATAAAAATGGCCTTTAAGGTCTATAATGCCCAAGAGGAATCAACCGAATTGGCCAGGCAGACTCATTTACAGAAAAAGGTGACATTCCAATCCCAAGCCTTGGTAGCTGCCCTGAAACCTGCTGCTCCAGTGAGAATTTCAAAGGGGGACCAGCAATCCTTTCTGCCAGGGGCTTGCTTCAAGTGTGGTCACAGTCTCTGGGCCCATTGTTGCCCAAACCCATGACCCCCCTCCAGGCCATGTCTCAACTGCAAACAAACAGGACACTGGAAGAGTGACTGCCTGATGGTTGGCTCCTCCACAGTGCCTCCACGTGGGGGTGTAGCCAGTGAGGTGGTCCCTCTGTTGGGATTCACAGAAGACTGAAGGAGCCTGGACTTGAGGACCCCCATTACCCTTGTCAAGTCCAGGACAATACTCCACGTGGCAGGTAAGTCCATAATTTTTTGTGGACATGGGGTCTACCTATTTGGTCTTGCCTGCCCACTTGGGACTTTTGTTTTCTTCACAGGTCTGTTATGGGTATTGAGGGGACACCCTCCTTCCCCAAAAGGATGGTAAAATTAGCCTGTACCCTAGACAGACACCCTTTCACACACTCTTTCCTGGTCATCCCCTCCTACCCAGTTCCCCTCCAGGGCAGGGACATTCTCCAACTCCTAGGGGCTACCCTACAACTTCTCCCCAGGGATCCCACTACACACCTGCTCCTACCTCTGATTCTTACACTTTCTAGCTCTCCTACACCACCTACTCTACTGCTGCCCCGAGACCTAGTTGACCCCCAAGTCTGGGGCACCTCCAAGCTGATCATAGCTTCCCACAACAAGCCAGTTCTTGTCCAACTGAAACCCCAGACTAAATTTTCTTCTTGTCCTCAGTTTCCTATTCCCAATGCTTGCAGAGAAGGATGCAAACACGTCATAGACCAGTTGCTTAACCAGAGGCTTCTCATTCCTACTGATTCCCCCTGCAAAACTCCCTTCTTGCCAGTATGTAAGCCCTCAGGGTCCTACTGCTTGGTCCAGGATCTCCACCTAATTAATGAGGCAGTCATTCCCATCCATCCAGTGGTTCCTAACCCTTACACTCTTCTTTCTCACATTCCCCCTTCTACCTCTCGCTTCACAGTCCTGGACCTAAAGGATGCTTTCTTTACAATTCCTCTCCAACCGGACTCTTATTACCTTTTTGCTTCATATGGGAGGATCCTACATACTTTAGATCTCCACAGCTAACAGGGACAGTCTTACCCCAAGGCTTCCGTGACAATCCTCATCTCTTTGGAAAAGCCCTGGCTCAGGATTTGGCTACTTGTGACTTGGGAGATAGTGTTCTTTTGCAATATGTGGATGACTTCCTCCTGTGCAGCTTATCCCCTCAGACCTCTCAGGCTCACACTGCCCAGCTTCTTAACTTTCTAGGATCCTGGAACTATTGGGTCTCCCCAACCAAAGCCCAACTTTCTACCTCTTCAGTTACATATTTGGGCATACTCCTCACTCCTACCTCTAAGAACCTTACTGCAGACAGAATTCAAGCTCTCTAGGACTTACAACCATCTGAAACAGCAGATTACATTCTCTCCTTTCTGGGTTTAGCTAGTTTCTTCAGGCACTGGGTCCTCAACTGTGCTCTTCTTGCCAAACCCTTGTACCAGGCAGCGAAAGAGACCCCTCATGGTCCCCTCACCTCCCCCAATTTAGTGGCTAACTCTTTTTACAAGCTCAGAGATGCTGTCATATTTATCTCCCCCTCCCTAACCCTAACAGTCCTTTCCATCTCTTTATGGACGAAAGACAGCAGGTAGCCACTGGCCTCCTCGCTCAACTAACTGGGCCCTCCTATAGACCAGTGGCATACCTTTCTAAGCAACTTGATTCTACGGTTTGTGGATGGCTGCCATGCCTCCAAGCACTGGTGGCAGCAGCTAAGCTAACTAAGGAAGTCTTAAAACTTACCTTACTCCAGCCAATGACGGTGTTCTCCACCCATCAGCTCCAGGACCTCCTGGGTCATAAATCCCTTCCCCTACTAAGCCCATCATGGATTCAAGAATTACACCCCCTTTTTATAGAAAACCCCTCTATCACTCTTTGCTCTTCTTCTCTTAATCCTGCTACACTTCTCCTGCTGTCCACACCCCCTTCAACCATCAGTCATTCTTGCCCACAGGTACTGGAGGCCCTACGTTCATCCCAGAAGGACCTTGCTGATTACCCACTTCCCTCACCCAACCTAACCATTTTTGTAGATGGCAGTTCTATGCTGGATCCCAATGGTCTCCGTAAACCTGCTTCTGTGGTAGTCACCACCACATCAGATCTGGAAGCCAGCTGTCTTCCAGGAGGCACTTCCTCCCAAAGGGCCAAACTTTTTGCTCTCATTAGGGCCCTTACTCTATTCAAAGGCAAACAAGTTAATAACTACATGAATTTCAAATATGCCTTTTTGATTGTTCACTCACATTTGGCTATTTGGAAGGAATGTGGGTTCCTAACCACAAAGGGTTCACCAATGGTCAACGCCTCCCTAATTTCCAAACTCTTGGAGGTGCTCCAGCTGTGATCCTGAGTCGCTATCATCCATTGCCAGGGACATCAAAATTCCTCAGACTCTGTAAGCTACGGGTAACAACAAAGCAGAATCTATAGCGCAGGGCTATCAACAAAGTCCTCAACAATCCCCGTCCTGCTCCTATCCACTACAACCAGACCTAAATATTCCCCACAGGAGCAAGAGGACCTACTAATTTGGGGTGGCCAGTTCCGGGGAGGTGACTGGATTTTCCCAGGGGACCAGATTGCCCTTCCTAAGCAGCAAGCTTACAACCTACTAACAGATATTCACAACACCCTAAATATTAGGCCCAAGCCTCTTCAATTTCTCCAACCCCTCTTTTATCTCCCAGGGATGAGAACTATTCTGCTGCATCTATTTCCTACCACTCCAACATTTGACACGGTTCTATTGAAAGATCATCCTCCCTCTTGGGGGCCATAGGTGTGGCATGTCTCCATGTGCAGTTGCTTTTAATACTAATAATTAATATATCCTTAGATTCCTATCATAGAGAATACTGGGGAGATTTAATGGTGCTGGGACACAAAATAACATACAAAAGTTTAATATTAATGCTTAGATGAAATTATAATAAGCAATTATGATTTACTCAAATTTGTAGGGAGACTGTGATTTCTTTTAGTATACAAATCCTCTAAAAGTTATATATAAGTATGTGAGAGTATTCCTCTGAGCTTTGATGTGGTGTTTGGTCTTCATTGCTTTCTTAGTGTTTATGATTAAGTTTAAGGATATTTTTCCCACTTAATAAATAAATAGGTTAATCATAGGTACAATTTGTATTCTTCCTATGTCTAGTTTGAATTTTAGTCTGTCATTGAGTACATGAAATAGAATAAATATTAACTGTAAGCTTATTCCTCTATTCTCTGTTAGTAGTAACAAAAAACATTCCACTGTTAATAACTAACATGAGTTCTTGGAAGGGGTAACTTCTATAGAAATTTAATGTCATATTCTTTCAGGGAAATTAAAACTAAATGGAGCATGGTGCCCTCTACCTTGCTGGGAACTGTTTTTCTTTTTAAGCTATCATACAGTAAAAGCATGTTTATTGAATAAGATCATTTATTATACTCTTGAAGATTTTTTACTTAACATTTCCTTGTATTATCCATGAAACGATGTAATCAATACCAAAGAAAAAACATAAAAAAGACTCTGTAAACAATAAAGATTCAGACTCAGCCTCAGAACACTCTGTGTCTGTGTGCTGTTTCTCCACTGCACCGACACCTCCCATCCAACTCGGACCCCTGACTGCTGCTAGGGCTGGACCCCGGCACTATTCTCCAGCAGGTCCACTCCACCTGCCCCATCTGCTCCATGGTGTCCCCACAAGGGCGTATCAAACCCAAAACTCCCAACACACCAAATGAGTGGCCACCAACCAGGTGAAGACTGGCAGGCTGACTTCACCCACACGCCCTGACACAAAAAACTGTTATTTACTTACTTTGGTTGATATGTTTTCAGGCTGGATAGAAGCCTTCCCCACCTCCAGGGAAACTGCAGACACTGTTGCTTCCATCCTCATTGAGCAGATCATTCCCACATTTGGACTCCCCGAGTCCATCCAGTTTGATAACAGTCCAGCCTTTACCTCTCAGCTTGTCGAACTTGACTCTGAAGGCCTCAATATCACCTGGAAGCTTCACATCTACTGACCCCAGTCCGCAGGTAAGGTCAAAAGGGCTAATGGTATCCTCAAGGATTATCTCACTAAACTTGCTATTGAACTTCAGCTCTCCTGGCCCAACCTCCTTCCATTGACCCTCACCCAAATTCAAGTAGCCCCTAGAGCTTCCTTGGGCCTCAACCCCTTTGAGTTACTCTATGGATGCCCTTTCCTAATGAACCAAAAATTTCCCAACACCCCTCCTCCTCTGGCTTCCTATCTGCCTCATCCCACACGCTTGCACATGCTCCTGAGGGAACATGCAGACTGCTACCTTCCTGTGCCATCCTGAGCCTCATCTTCAGCCAAACCACAAACCAAATCTGCTGCTACCCCTCTTCGACCAGGTGATGCAGTTTTGCTTCAGGAATTATATCCTCAGTCCCTGCAACTTTGCTGGACTGGACGTCATATGGTAATAGTTACCACTCCCACAGTGGCCAAACTTTTGGGCCACCCCCCATGGTACCATGTCTCCCACCTTGAAAGAGTGCCCTTGACTGTTACAGTACCTGCAGGTTTGATTACACATGGCTGCCGCCATTTTGAGACAACAGCCAGGCCCCGTGGGACCCCTGGCTGGATTGACTGAGCCCCATCTCCAGGATCCCTCACCCCAACCGATCACTCCCTGCCTCTGGGGCCCTCACATCGACTGACTGCTCCCTGCCACCAGGACTCCCAGACCAACTGACTGCCCCCTATCACCAGGACCCCAGAATGACTGATTGCAACCGGCCTCAAGGATCCCACAATCACATCAAACACACCTGACCTCCAGGACCCCTGCCTGACCAACTGCATCCCGCCTCCAGGACCTCTTGCTGACCATGGCCACACCCTGAGCTGAAGCTCCCCATTTGCCAACACATTTCGAAGCCAGAGCGGCCATCTTGGATAATCCTGGAAGCCATAGCTCCGATCTTTAGGTGGGGCAAAACCCATCCTGAGACGCCTGCTGGAGGCTTGAAGCTCATTGTCAGGTACCTCTCATGCATCAGGCTACTGAACGCTGGGAGGTTTCATTACTATATGACTGTTATACTGTAGATTTTCTTTTTTCTCCTTATTGAAAAAATGTAAGTTTTTATTGCTTTACTTTTCTTGCTCTCTTTTCCTTTTGTTTACCTGTTCCCTCAGAGTCTCTTTCTCCCTTTTTTGCATGCTAACATCCAATTTCTTTTGATTATATTCTCACCCTTTCTATTATCTAGAACTTCTGTATATTCTTTTCTTATCCCATTAATAGTCATATTCTACATCCCTCTGCATCCTCTTTGTCCTCCATTTGAAACTGCACACCTTATTGCAAGTTGTTTATTTTACTGAAGATAATATTTGAACTCATTCTGTTTATTATGACAATTTTGTTATTGTCCTCATAGGGGCTATTTGGTCTAGGATTGCATAGTGTCTGAATTGGGCACTGCTAATATTGATCTCCCCTTAAAGGAAAGGTTTTGGAAACCTATAGGGCCACTATAAGCCTAGGGCAGGAAATCTGCAATACTCCAGATCTGCACTGCTAGAGGGGAAGATACATGAACAACATGAAAAAACAAGGGAAGCAAATGATCCAAACAAATCTAGATTCTATATTAATAGAATCCAATGACAGTATGTTAGAATAAATGTCAGAAAAGGACTTTAGATTATACATGATTAAGATGATTCACGAAGCAAAGGATGAGATAAGAGAGCAAATGCAGGCAATGAATGATAATACCAATAAGCTGAAAGAGCAACTGCAGGAAGCAAAAGATCATTTCAACAAAGAGACAGAGATTCTCAAAAAAAAAAAAAAAAAAAAAAAAAACCAAACGGAAATCCTTGAAATGAAGGAAACAATAAACCAAATAAAGAGTGCCCTTCCCAGAAACCCAGCCCTGGACTTCCACTGTGCTGGGACCCACCAAACTCAAAATCTCTTGCCAACCCTTTACTTCTACTAGTACTTGTTAACCTCTCTCAGGTATCTAGTTCAACCTACAGGTGTCATTTCTACATCCAAGAAACATGGGAGTAGGATGGCACCACCCACTCTCAGTTTGTGGGTCAAGGTGATTGCCCTCCTATTGGCTGCAATCAGACAGTCACCCTTCACATCACAGGCTTTAGCCAAGTCCCAACTACATACACGTGTGCAGCTATGCTACGCTTCCTATCAGACCAAACTGAGGACTTTTGTGAACAATGGCCTGCCATCTATGGTGGATGCCCCTGCGGTTCATGTACAAAACGTTTCCTGGATGAGCCCTGCTATCAGGACTGGGAACATGACAAATTAATGATTAAGAACCCCTGGAATACAAAATGGTCCTCTGGTGTAGATGGTAAACTTTATTCATGGGAGGGGGCAAGCTCCCCTCAACTTTCATCAGAATCTGGAGAACTTATATACAGGTATTCCCTAAGATTCATATAACCATAGAGGAACAAGAGAAGGAACTCCAACACCAACTGGATACAGCTACCTATTCCAAAGTTGATCCTTTCTTGTGGCTTGCCCTGATATGCCAAGGCCTTCAGCTTTTCAACCTGTCCCAAGTCAACATCTCAGACTGCTTTCTCTGTGCAGGTTTGGACTGAACCCCCGCAACAGCTGTTCCTATTGATACCCCACTCAATACTTCTTCTACACCTCAAAAGATCCCCTTTCCACTTTTGGAGGGAGCCCCCCTTTTCCACAGCTCTTCAGAGAACATTTCTTACTGTTCTACTTCATTGCCTTGCAACCAAACCATTCAGGTCTCTTCTACAATGTTTGTTCCTTCAGGATTTTTCTTCTGGTGCAATGGCACCCTAACAAAAAATTTAAGTTCTAATACGCCCTTCACATTCTGTATTCCCTTTACTTTGGTTCCCCAGCTAACACTGTACAGTGAAGCTGAATTGGCCTGGCTTGCTCAAACCTCCCTTCCTAGGACAAAACAGGCTATATTTCTACCAGTAGTGATCAGACTCACCCTAGCCTCCTCACTCATGGTTTCCAGGTTGGCAGCAGGGGACTTGGTTATGCAGTCACTGCCACCCAGAAGCTAGAACAAAAACTCCAAGGGGCAACAGAGGTGCCTGCTGCCTCCCTGGCCTTGTTAAAAAGACAAATAACTTCTGTTACCCATGGAGCACTAGATCTCCTGATGGCAGACAAAGGGAGGAACACACTTCTTCCTAAGAGAAGAATGTTGTCACTACATCAATGAAACCAGTCCAGTGGAGAAGTATGTTGAAATCCTCAGGTGTCTAAGTGAAAGACTTAACCAGCAGCAATTGGATGGTCCCTGGCCAGGAAGGCACCTGGCTAGCACCCATCCTCACTTTCATATTAGTGGTGGGACTCCTATTAATGATCGCTCCATGTCTCCTTAGGTTTGCCCACAACCGAATCAGTGAAGTTGCCCGAGTCACTGTCAAACAGATGCTCCTGCACTCCTACAGCCGCATCCCCACCGACTTTACTTCTGAGCCCTTTCCCCACGATGCCCTAATAAGCAGGAAGTAGCCAGATCAACTCCAGTACTCTACATCATCAAAAAGGCCAGAATGTTAGGGGGGTTTGGGGTGACTGGATGGGGGCAGGGCATCAAGCAACGTGCGCATGAGAAACAAGGTAGCCTGCGCAGGCCTGAAGGAGCAACTAATCAGGCACTGACAAAAGACCCCAACCAATCCCGGAAGGACACAGAGTCCTCAAGCTTTCCCTCCCCCACCCCAGGTTGTAAAAACACCACCCCATTGGGGCCATGTGCGACTTCTCCAGCCCAGCACCTTGGTGGACTGGTGAACCTTGGTTGAGAGCCATTCCAATAAAGTTTTTCTTTTTGATTCACATCGGGCCTGTCTGTTCTCTGGTTACCATCATCTGATCCGGTTACCCCTGATCTTACATTACCCACAATTCTATGTGACAGAAGCCATTAGGATCCCTAACTGACAGCAAGAAAATTGCTAACCTGAACCCTAGCCTTTGCACTAACCCTGTCCCTAACACTGCTCAGAATCCTCAGGGTACCAGGGCAAGCAGCTTCCATGTGACTCCAGCAAAAGTCTGTGGGCAAATCCTAAGGGTGTGGAAGCTCCTGAGTCCCCTATGTCAGGGGCGGTCTCTGAGGGCCCCAGAGCCACACCGTGGCCTGATCTCTAAGATGGCGCCTGGCAGCTTGCCAGACATAGCTGCACTCGTAAACAAGTTTCAGGAAGTAACTCTGGTTGGCTGTTGTACATGAGGCGATCCTGGTATCTGCCTGGAGACTGTTCCTTGATAGGCTGACTTTCCTGGTAGTCTACTCTCTGATAGGCTGATGTTCTCAATATAAGTCGGAGACTTGTGGAATAAAGCCCTTTTGGTTCCTGTGATGAAGAAGAGCGTACGCGTTGTGATTGTCCCCGCGGGCGGTGGGCGATCATACCCTACAATAAGCAGGCAAACCATGGGACGACATTACCCACAATCCTAATCCTAGGACTATATCATCCATAATCCTGGCAAGAGGGAGCTTCAAGGGGGTCAGGAAAAGTGGTTCCAGTTGCTGCCTGCTGCCCACTGTGGGCAGTGTAGGGCACTCACCACTCACTGTTCAGTGGTGACCCTGAGCCCCCTTGTGGCAGTCCTAGTGAAGCTCTGGAAGTCATTATTCTGATTATTCCAGGTCATGATTTTAGAAATGAAGCAGAAATAGAGCTCACCATCCCATGCCTTGATCAGAGTGGATGGAAATAGCAAGAAGCAAAGTACAATGCCAATAGACAAAGGTCCTTTTGTTTCCTGTGTATCAGCAATAATGCATAGGGAAAATTGGACTTCAAAAACTAGAATAAGAATTTTTAAAGCATTTTCATTTATAATAGCATCCTCCCAAACCGAAGTTTTTAAATATGTCTTAAAGTACAATTGTACTTTCAGAAAAACTTGAAACAAAGTAGAAAGAAAGAAAATTAAATACAAATATGTGCACAGATACTCCTTGATCAGGATGTTAGACTCAATGTTAAGATGGCATTCTCTCAAGCTTGATCTGCACATTCAGCACAACACTCACTTCTCTAAGCCAAGAAGAGATGACACTGACTGCAAGAGCACAAGCCTGAGACTCAACATCTGGATACCAGAACCAGTCAGACAGCTAAGCACTGAGAAAACGTTCTGCTGTGAAGAGACAGAGAGAGATGAGTGAGCACAAACACACTAGTGTACACACACTTCAATAGACTCATTTTCCTCACAGTGTTAATGTACTTGAAAAAGGTCGAAAGTTGATGTGTTAAAATTCAAATGTCAGGTGTAAATATATTTGCTGTATTTTATTAAAGGGACAAAGACTTTTAATGGAGAAAGACATTTCTGCTCTACAGATGGTGATGGGACAACTGGAAACAATATGAGGAAATGGACAAGGTGAGCTACAAATTACACAAAACGTCAGCCAAACAGTCCATAGACCCATATTTAAACTGTGAAATTGTAAAAATTCTAGAGGAAAACATGCCTGATTACATGTTTCATGATGATTTTTTAAGTACAATTCCAAAACAAATCCAGAAAGAAAATTGATAATGTGAAACTTACAAAAATGTTTACTCTGTGAAAAAGTCATATTTAGGAAAGAAAAAGACAAGCCACAGGTTGGGAGAAATATTTAGAAGGTACATACCTAAAAAGACTTGAATCTGAAATAAAGTAAGAAACTTAATAATAAGGAAACAGAGACTCCATTTAAAAATAGATGAAGATCTGAAGGGACATCTCACCAGAGGAGAAATCCAGATGACAAAGCAGCACAGGAAACAATGTAAGCACCACTTGTCCTGAGGATGAGGTAACTAAGACATTTTAGGACATTTCATGTTCCTAAAGTCCTGGAGTCCAGAAAGCCCATGGCACCAAGCACCTATCAATGGATAAGATCTTCATGATGCAATATCAATTTTGTGAAAAAATAGGAATTGCTGCTGGAGGGCACAGTAGTTCACCACTTTAAGAGCTTGGCAGTTCTCCAGAGTTAAATGTGGTCTCACCATAGAACTCAACATTCTTCATCCTAACAATTGACACAACTGCCTCAAAAACAGATCTGAAAATGTGTGTCTAAATGCAGCATGCAATTACACACAGCAGTTCTTCTCACAATGGCCAAGAACTTAGTGAACCAGGATGTGCTTCAGCAGGTGAGTGAATAATAGAATTGCAGAACATTTTTGCCATGGAGGCCCTGGGGTCTCTGATCTCCCCCAGGCCTCTGCTCTGGTCCACACTCAGACCACCTGGCTTGCACTTACTCTGTGACCCACAGTGGGGCAAATTGGGTTCTGTATCAAAACACCTGTAGAAACAGATGATAAACTCAGGAGAACTCAGGGAGAAAGATCCAGGTCTTCATCTTTGCCCATAGGAACCTCCTGGGCAAGGACAGCCAGACCTGGAGGCAAACTTCAGGAGTCCCACAGGGTCACACCTGCCAAGGAGAACCTGGAGGCAGCTCCTAGGCCCCACCCCTGATCAGGACCTTGTACTTCACTTTAATTCCCCCAACTCAACTTTCGCTTGTTTCTTTCCACAGGCAGCAACTGCATTCTGAGCAGGATTCTGTTAGTTTTATGGTGTTGCAGAGAGAGCTATGCCACCAGCTAGTCCTGATGCCTAACCTCTGAAATTCACTGTTCTGGTTGTGCTACACATGAGTTTGCACATTTAAGCTGAAATAGGGCCCACTATTCCATGCCATGATATGAAACAATGATACGATGGTTTGAATGTTTGGCCTCCACATTTCATGTTCCTAAAGTCCAAGAGTCCAGAAAGCCCAGCGCTTGACAAATTACCCTTCATATCTCCCCTCTTCCCATCTCAGTCATCCAGTTCGGAACAGCCAAGATGTCCCTGTTAATCTCAACAGGGAAGGTTCCTCAGGCAGGCATAGAAAAAGATGTTCCACCTGGTCAAGGCATCTCACCTGTGTCCCCTGGGTCCAGGCTGACCCTTTAAAGGAGTAAGGATAGAACAAGTTGGGGACCAAACCCATCTTTTCAGGAAGATGGAGAGACAGAAGGGGAAGAGAGAAAAAGAGGGGCTGTCTGTCAGGATGCTGAGGGTGGATCTCTCCCACAGGGGTTGAGTACAGGAGCTGAGGAGGGACCTCCTGCTTTCATGCAGGGCCTCTGATAATTGCATAGGCAACTCTTCTTAGGAGGCCCAGCCCCAGTCAAGGGTCAGCTCCAGGGATTTTAGTCCATTTCCCCAAAATGGGCATGATGCAGTTGGCTGAGTCAGGATTCTGACTTTCAGCACTAGCACACTGCCCATTCAGCATAGGAGGAAGCAAAATGCCCTCCCACAGTCCATGCCTCCAACTGTGCCTCCCTTATAGGCATCTCCTTGCTAGGATTCCAGGTCTTCTGGTTATAGAAAAGGCCACAGGCCAAGACAGGGACTGCCCAGGACTCTGCATGTTTCCTGGGAGGGCTGAGAGCTGGCACTCCCCATAGCAGCCTCTGTCCCCTTGAGTCTGGGGGACTTTCCTGGTGGAGGATGCTTGAGCCCAGTCCTCCTGAGGCAGGTAGGCAGATGGTTGTTCCCCTAAGTCCACACACCCTGCTGGAAGAAAATCCCCAGAGCTCAGAGACTCAGCATAGTCTGTGCCTATGTGAAACACCCTCACCTCCACCACCTCCATTAAAACAACTGCCTGAGGAAAGCTCAAGGCTGCCAGGAAGACTTATGGTCTCCTAACCAACACCTGATGACAGCCCCTGACCTCCCTTTCTCCAATTATTTAATAGAAAGGGCTTGCATTTGGAAACATGCCTCTTTTGCAACTCAGAAGTCCCTCTCTCAGAGACTGAGAGCCATTCTCTTGAAATATAATCATTAAGCAGGATAAAGCCTCTCTCCCAGTATCTGTGGGAAGACAGAATTCTTAGACAACTGCCACAAACACAGCTGGCCTAATTGCATTTACAGTGACCAACTCTATTTTTTACTTCACCGACTTCTGAGATCATACTCTTCCCTACCCCTCCTTTCCCTTTTATAATACCCAAATTAGCTCTGCACAGATCATAATGGAGCTCAGGTATTTCCTCTATTATGACAAGTTACCTAATAAAATCTGTTCCCACTGCTTTACCTGATGTCTTGTTATATTTGCCTGTGACATCACTGCAAGTGGACATTCAAGGAGACCGCATCCCTAAGCTCCATCCTCTGCACCCAGCCCCTCCAAGGGCAGCTGAAGTCAGGAAGCAAGCAGGTAAAGGAATAACATTTAGCAGGTGCACATGGCTAAGCACCTGCCCACAGGGTGCAACAGACTCATCTTCTGTGCACCCAAGTGTTGGACTACAGGCCAGAAACAGAAGTCTCTGGGCAGTGTAGTCTTTGAGACAGAGTTACTTTACCAAGCATTGTCTCCATTTTAGTATCATGACCAGTCAACAGTATTCAAGGTGAGGAGAATCTGCACTCAGAGGCTTCTGGGAGCTGCAGACTGAACGAACGTCTGTCTTCTCTGTACTCAGTGTTTCTGGGTAGTACAGTCCATCCTGCCTGTGACCTCCTCCCACCTCTCTGAAAAGACTCCTGTGAGGTGTGGGCCCCTCAAGTTTCTGGGTATGCAGTTCTGTCACCACCCACCTCACTACAGAGGCTCCAAGGAGCTGTGTGCCCCTGGGTATTCTGGGTAGTGTAGTCTGGTGCTCTACCAATGCAGCCCTCATATTCACCTGTGCCCTGTCCTGACCCAGGGGATCTGGGGAGTATAGTCTGTTCTGCCCACCAATACTTCCTCCCACCCTCACCCCAAAGGCTCCCATAAGCTGTGCACTCCTAAGGAAGCTGGGTAGTATGCTTCAGTGCTCTGCCAATGTACCCCTGACCACAGAGGTCTCTAGGAGCCACAGGGGCACATTCACCTAGGCATGCCCATAGATTCTGGACAGTAGTAGAGGTAGTCCAGTGTTCTACCTAAGCAGTCCTCACTGTGATGGCCTCTGGAAGCTGCTGTCCTCTGGGGATTCTGGGTAGTGTAGTCTGGTATTCTACCAATGCAACCCTCACATTCACCTGGACCCTGCCCCCACAGGGATTCTGGGGAGCGTATTCTGTCATCCCAAAAGTCTCCTGGGTAGTACACTTCAGTGTTCTGCCAATGTAAACCTCACCACAGAGGCCCCTACGAGCCACAGGAGGCACAGGCCCCTGGAATATTCAGGCCCCCAAAGATTGTGGGTAGTATAGTCTAATATTCTTCCTATTCAGCCCTCACAGCAGAGGATCTGCAGCCCTGGAAGCTCTGTGTGCCCTGGGGAGGGGAGGGGTTTGGCCAGATATTGGGGTGATCACACATTACCTGAGGAGGGTGGAGGGTTAGGAACCTGGTCAGATATCAGATGATGGGTCATCAAGGGTGGGCCTTTGCTACATTTCAGTTCACAGGGACCTGTTCTGATAGCTCCAGAGCTTTCTGGGTCTGAGTGAAGCTGTCAAACAGAGTGCACTCAGAGAAGCAAAGTCACAGAAATGACAGCTTCATGGTCAGTGGAGACTCCTCCAGAAGGTAGGATTCAGCCAAGGCCTGGAATAAAATGAGCAGTGAAAAGTAGTGGATCCTAGGGTTTGAAATGTGTACCAGGTTCACAGAGGATGAACAGAAAGAGCAAAAATCAAGAATAGGGTTCAAAAACAGGACAGGAAGGACCTAAGAGTTCTTAGAAAGCCTGAGTATGTAGGAAGAGGTCTGAGAATGAACAGGAGGAGCCCAGGGCAGCTGAGCCTGAATGCTGGTGCATAGAGAGCTGAGTAGCCTCATCAGTGTCTAAGGAGAGGGTTGAAGATAGGCAAAAGGGGCAGAAAGAGCTGATGTTTGGGAGGTTGATGGAAAGGCCCAAGGGTCAAAGAAAGGGTGGAGGGCAGAAAGCCACCTAGAGGCCCCAGCTGATGGGAGGACCACAGGTGGGAGGTGGGGCTGGGGCAACGGGCAGGCTATGGGAGCAGGGACTGGAGAGCCTGGGGTACTAGGACTAGGGAGGGCCAGGAACAGGGCAGGGCAGGGGATGGAGTGGAGTAGGGGGTGGCCAGGAGACACTGGGACAGAGGAGGGGTGACAGGAAAAGCCTGGAGTGGGTGGGAAGCTGGGGGCCATGGGGAAAGACCAGGGAGGAACTGGAGGGCATGGGCCAGGGGAGGGGCCCTGGAGCAGAGTGGCGCAGTCCAGGGTCCTCAGGGGCTGACACGCAGAGAGACCAGGTGCACTGACTGCCAAGGTCTCTGTTGGAGAGTGCCTAACCCCATGCTGGCAGAATCCCTGAGGAGCCCAGGTGTGATCAGAGCCCTCAGGACTCCAGAGGCTTGGTGGGCCCACGAGGAATCTTCACCGGGGCGGGGAGAGGAGCAAGTGGAGACTCTGGGACATTACTGAAGAGACCCTCCAAAACCCAGGCTGCACCAGTCACTGGTCACCTGTATGCAGGTCAAGGGGTCAAGACTCTGGTCTCCTCCCCTAGAGGTAAGTGTGGAGGAGAGCTGGCAGGGAGATCTGCAAGACTTGACTGACCTGCTTCTTTACCCAAGTAACTGTGAGGATCATCAGAGAAATGATGTTTGTTCTGGTACTTTTTAACAGTTTTTCCCGAGTTTTCTGCTAGCCCTTTAAACACTTCAGCAAATTTCAAAGTGCTTTCCCATAAAGAGACTCTCCAGCTGCCTGAGTGAAAGGGCCAAAGGTATTTGCAGCTCCTTTATGCATGAGGAGACCCAGAGTTCTGCACTTCATGATTTTGAGCAGTTCTTAAGAGTGCCTCCTTAGGGTCATTGCAGTTCAGATGTAGTATAGAAACCATCACAGGGAAGTGCTGTTCACTGCTGTGGTCACTATGTAGAGCAGGAAGAGGACAGATTTGAGAGCCCCTGTGGTCCCACAGGGAACCTCCCTGCAGAAGTACCCAGCCCAACACCCCTCACAGGAGGTCTGATGGAGCTCAGGGGCACAGAGCCTGGAGTCCTGGCAGGGCCAGAGTGCTGTGTGTACCCAGGACAGTGTCCCCTGACTGTCTTCACTCAAAAGACTGAGAACACAGTTTTCTTCTAACTACACTCAGCTGAATCAGCACATGGTCTGCTCCTGTCAACACTCAGTAGACTCAGAACATAATGCCCTCCTGTGTACACTCAGCACATTCAGGACACACTGCCCACCTGTCTATACTCAGCACATTCAGGACACAAAGCTCTCCTCCTGACTACACTCAGCAGATTCAGGACATAGTGTCCTACTGTCTACACTCAGCTACTGCAAGACAGGCCTTTCTTTTTCTATCTATACTCAGCTAAGCATGCAGTTTCCTCCTTTCTACACTCAGGAGACTAAAAACATGATTCCATCCTGTCTACACTTGGCTGAATCAAAACAGTTTTCTACCATCTGCACTCACCACAATCAGGACATAGTTTCCTACTGTGTACACTGAGCTGACCCAGGACATGGATTCCTCTTGTCTATACTCACCTGATTCAGGATACTCATAGTGGACAAGATTAGGGTTAGGTAAGGGTTGGGGTTAGGGTCAGGACAGTGTCCAATTCCAGTACACTCAGCTGACTCAGAACACCTTTTCCTCCTCTCTACTGTCAACCTGACAGAATTTGTTTCCCTACTATCTACACTCAATGGACTATGTTTTCTTATGTCTACACTTAGCTGAATCAGGACACAGCGTCCTACTCTACCTTCTGCTGGCTGAGAGCATGGTTTTCTATTTATACTCACTTGACCCAGGACTTACTTTGCTCCCTCATGTCTACACTGGAAGCAGCAGGGCTCTGGTGCTGAATAGGAGGTGTGGATTCATGCTGGATGCAGTCATTTTGTCAAAGAGGGAAAGTGGAGGCCTCATTCTTGCTGGGTAAGCTCTATACACTAACTTTATCCTAAACCAAGTCTCCATCCGAACTCAACCCTAACCCAATGTGACTCTCTTCTCTCTTGGTTTCCCTGCTGCCCTGCCTGTGTCTGTCTACTGCCCTGTCACCTCCCTGATTCCAGGCAGTTGAGCTGCCATGAAGGAGAATGTGGACAATGCCCGCACTTCCAGCCCTGGATTCTAGGCAGCCACATCTGTCCCCATATTAGGCCACTCAACAGTTCTCCCAGAGGAGAGGGGCTTTGCTGTCCACCCCCATGGGGACATCCTGTGGGTATGATGAGGGAGAAACAGTGCCAGGAGAATACATCTGGAACTGCAGGGCCAGAAGGACACTGTCACTGTGACTGAGAGTACTGGAAACACAGGACCAGGTGCACACTTTCCACTGTGACTGAGAGTACTGAACACAAAACCAGATACACACCATCCACTGTGAGAGTCCTGGACTTAGAACCAGGTGCACACTGTCCACTGAGAGTCCTGGACACAAGACTGGGAGGATGTTGTCTACTGCAGTTCAGTCTTGGATACAGGTCTGGGTGCAATGTGGGTAAGATTCCTTAACACAGGACCAGGGGCACACTGTCCAATGTGACAGAATCCTGGACACACAGGGCTGGGTGTACCTACTGCAACTGAGAGTCCTCGCCACATAGGAATGGATGCATATTGACTACTGCAGAGAAAGTCCTGGACACAAAACCAGGTAGAGTCTGTCCACTTTGAGAATCTTGGACATATTTAGCTGAGTAAACACTGTATACTGTGACTGAGTCCTGGACACAGTACTGGGATCATGTTGTCCACTGCAGCAGAGTCCTGGACACAGGGCTGGGTGGAGACTTCCACTGTGACTAAGAGTCCAGGATGCACAGGACTGGGTACATACACTGTGATTGAAAAGCCTGGACACAAAGGACAGAGTGCACACTGTCCACTGTGTCTAAGAGTCCTAGACACAGGACAGGGTGCACACTGTTCACTTTGACTGAGAGTCCTGGACACACATATCTGGATGCACACTATCCTGTGACTTACGGTCCTGAACACAAAAGACTGACCACACACTGTTCACTGTGACTGAGAATCCTGGACACACAGGACTGGGTACACATGTCCAACATGTGTGCAGAGTGCACACTGTCCACTATGAATGAGAGTTCTGATCACCTGATCAGGTACAGTCTACTATGAGTGAGAGTTCTTGACACACAGGGTTGAGTGCACACAGTCCCCTCTAAGAAACCTGGACACACAGGACTGGGTACACATGTCCAACATGACTGAGATTCCTGAACACAAAGACACTGTGAGAGTCCTGGACAGGGCTGGGTGCGTACAGCGCACTGTGACTAAGAATCCTGAGCAATGGACCAGGTACACACAGTCCACTATGACTGAGAATTCTGTACACATAGGGCTGAGTGTACAATGTTCACTGTGACTGAGTCCTGGCTACTGAATCAAGAGGACACTGTTCATTGTCACAGAATCCTGGACTGGGTGGAGATCATCCACTCTGACAGTCCTGTACACAGGAACCTCACTGGATCCACAGGCCTGAAGTGGTCACTGTTTGATGTAAGTTGATCCATGCTCACAGCAGCACTGCCCTCCAATTCAGTGAGCTGAAGGAGGCTTCCTGAAGGTAAACAGAGTGGGGGGGTGCCTCAGAGATCTCTGGAAGCAGCATCCTGTGTAGTCTGTGCAGTGACAGTCATCGCCCCCACCCCACCATGGTCTCTTATCTTCTGAACCTGAATTTCAGACCTCGGGCCACTGTCTCCATGTGTCTGCAGTTTCCATGCTGTTGGCCAGGCTTAGGACTCGACAGTGGTTCTGTGGAGCCCCAGCCTGGACAGCACAATTGTCCTGTGTAGGCCAGTGGAAGGACACACCTTCTGCAAGGACAGGCAGTACCTGCTTTCTGCAGGTGTGATGTGCACCTCCTCGTGCTCCAGCAGCTGGCTGATAGATCTGGGGGAAGCTGCAGGTGACCAGATTGAGGTGAGAGAGGCAAAGGAGGAGGGCTGGAGGCCAGGCTCTTATTTTTCTCTTGAATTCACAAAACTTTGCAGGAAGGACCTTTGATTAAAAAAAAAAAAAAAAAAAAGGAGAGAAGTCGGAGAGACTCTCGGGACATTTGGAGATTTACCTATGCAGCTGGGAATTCAGTCTCCACTCCTTTCCTTATTTATCTCATAGTACTGCTTCTAATCATGGCATCAAGGAAGAAAGAAACAGCTTTTCCTTCTTCGTTTCTTCCATGACTTTCCATTCCTTTCAGTCTTCTTTTTCTCTTCAGGATCTCAACTGTATTCAATCATACTCAGCCAGAACATGTGCTCATGTGACCCAACAGCCTCAGCATCTGGAATCACTGCTTCCACAGGCCTCCACACCCGCCTGCTTCTAATTTTGGAAGGTCTGAATTATCTTCTATTTTGTTCCCCCTGATCCCACGTGGAATCTCTCTTCACAGGTCTGACTTGTGGCCCCTTGAGCACAATTTGATGTGTCTTCTGCCAACAACAGTGGTTAACTTCTCAGCCTGAAGACACATTTTATGTTATTCACATCCCATAAATGTCTGCTTTCTCTAATGTTGTTTCTTTGGTTATCATCACTCACTTCTCCTGTCTTCTCTCCTTCACTATCTCTTTCCTTATCTCTCATGATGAAGCAAGGCAGAGTGAGAGAAACTTGACTTTTTCTTTTTGTTTCTTTCATGATTTCCATTAACCACAAACCCTCTTTGTCTCCCTGGTGCCCCAGCTGTGCTCCCAGAGGCTGGGCCCAAACACCTGCACTAAGGTCAAACTCCAGCCTCAGCCTCTGAAACCATGGGTACCTCGGGCTACCTCGCCTATTGTTTGTGACTTGGAAGGTCTGAATTATCTTCTACCTAGTTCCTCCAGATCCCTCATGAAAACTCTCTGAAGATTTGACTTCTGACCCTTGAACACATTTTTGAGATTTCTTCTGATGACAACTGTAGTTAACTTCTCAGCTAGAAAAACAATTGTGTAGGCTACTAGCATCACATAACCATTTAATTTAGCCTGATTTTGTTTCTCGCTTGTCATCCACTCATGTATATCATAGTCCTGGGAATCCAACCCCAAGCATCACACTTGCAGGGAAAGGCTCCACCACTGAGCTCCATTCACAATCTGGGAGGTGAGCAGTTCAAGGATCAAAAGACTCCCTTTTCCCCCAACCAGGAAAGGCAGCATGATGCATACAGAGTTTATTTAGATAGCCTTAAGAGGAAGCCAAGACCTCCTGGTGTGGCTGTGCATGTTTTCTTTTCATGGTTAACTTAAAGGATACCCTGGCCAGTGACCAGGGAAGCTGAGAATGGAGAATTGGAGGACAGCAGGTTGCAAGTTATTCTGGGAAGACTCATAAGACTATCTTGTAAAGGACTCATTATGGCTGGGACAGCCAGTGTCCAAGGGGCAGTGTGGTGACCCTCAGTAATCTTGTGGACACAGTGCTGTGAGTGGCACAGAGCTTGGGGGCCTCAACCCTGATGGCTGTCCACACGACACACTCCGCTCTTGGTGCACAAATTCACAGAGAAACATGAGTGGATAACAACAGACAATTACATTAGAACAGTAGGAATCAGCAATTGTGCACAAGAAACTCTGGGAGACGTTTACTATAGTCCACCTGAAGTTGGGACACAACTGAAAAAACAGTATGAGTTTGGAAAGTGTGAAAACTGCCAGTGAACTCTGTTCTCTTCTATCAGGAGAAGTAAGTGAAATTAAAGAGGCATTTGTAGAAAAACCAGGGCTGTGTACAAGTTTTTTTTTTTTTTTTTTTTTTTTTTTTTTTTTTTTTTTTTTTTTTTTTCAGGGCTGGGTATCGAACCCACGGCCTTGTGCTTACAAGGTGAGCACTCTACTGATTGAGCTATCTCCCCAGCCCTGTGTACAAGTCTTTTTATGAAGATGGTTTCCTAATGAATATGACACCAAGTGACTCTTCAGAACTAGATGGCTTAATGAGTGAAGAAGCATTTGAGGAATATGCAAAATTTATTAAGGGGTGAAAGTGGCATCCTAAGTAAACTCGTGTGGAATAGCTTCAGCATAGTTGCCTTAACTCAGTGGAGGAGAGAAGACGTAAAGAGAAAAAACTCAACATTGATTGCCTGGTTTTTCTACAAATGCTAGAGGAAGGTAACCCTTAGCTTCCCAACAATTGCATATAAAAAAAATGCACCTTTTACAATTCCTTATGATTTTTAGAGCAGACTTTAGGCTCTGGTATTCAGAGTTCATGACATTATCTTTGGTAAAACTACATATAAAATTATGTAATTCAAGGACAATCTTGTTATAACCGTTATATTGTATTGTAACTTGCTTACACCTATCCCCAGATTTGGGCCTATATACTTAATGATGTTTCCATTGGAAAAAAAACTGGGAATGGAGGAAAGTGTTCTTTGTACAGTGTCAGAACAACAATACCATGTTAGTTTTATAATATACTGCATCTGCTGGTGTTATTTTTATACACTAAAGTGACAAGTTTTAGAGAAGTTTGACACAAATAAAACATTCAACTTAAAAAAAAATCAAAAATACTGAGGCTGTGAAGTACCATGCCCCATCCTCATGTCAACAAAAAATCATCCTATGCTCTTTGTCCTTCTCTCTTCCACTCTTTCCTTATTTAGCTTTCTTGAAAGACAGCATGAAAGAAACTTGACTCTCTCCCCTTCCTTTTCTCCCCAGTTTCTCCACTGGTTTGGCTGATCATAGGCCTGTACTTCTGCCTCACGAGACCCCAGCCTCAGCTGCTGGCAAAACTGGAACCACAGGGGCTGGGGAGATAGCTCAGTTGGTAGAGTGCTTGCCTTGTAAGCACAAGGCCCTGGGTTTGATCCCCAGCACCCAAAAGAAAAAAAAAAAAAAAAAAAAAAAAAAAAAAAACAAAAAAAAACAAAACTGGAACCACAGACCACCACTTCTTCTGCTGGTACCTCAGGCCACCACTCCTGCTGCTGGTGCCACAGACTGCCACGTCTGTTGATGGACATTTCTTCCAGGACCAACTCCAGCTCAATTCTCCACTAGCAAAAAAATCTGTGGATTACTAGCATCCCATACTGGGTTTTATTTTTTTCAGGTCATCATTCATCCATTCACTAGTTTATACTGCAGTCCTGAGAATCATTCCCAGCATTACACATCCCAGGGAATGGCTCTACCACTGAGCTCCATCCCCAGCCAGGGGAGTTTACCACCTCAAGGTAGAGGAGACTCCATATTCCTCAACAACATGACACTTCTGGGAAGAAAAGTAGTATTAGCATGAAAGAGAGACACTCAACTTTTCCTTCATGGTTTCTTCTATGACTTTCCATTCTTCTCAGCCTTTCTTTTTCTCCTTAGACTTCTGGCTGTGTTCCCCAAGCTAGGCTTCTATACCTGCACTAATGCACTCCCTAGTCCCACCTTCTGGAATTGCTAGTACCACAGGATACCACCTGTACCTGATTCTGATTATGGAAGGTCAAAATTATCTTCTCATTTATTCATCCTGATAATGTACAAAATTCTCTTCACATATTTGACTTGTGTCCTGTAGAACACACCTTGATACTTCTGAAACCAATTATAGTTAAACTCTCTGCTAGAAAAAAATTCTGCAGGTTAGGAGCATCACATGAACATTGTTGTGCCTTATTTTTATTTTTTTCTTTTTGGTTCCCACATTCACTCATTTCTATATTGTATCCTGGGAATATAATCCCAGGCATCACACATTCCTGAGTCCTGTCCCAATCCCCAGGAGGTTAGCACTTCAATGTATACAGGACTCAGTGTTACCCAACAATGCTAAGCTCATAATTGTTTATTTCACTTAAGATTTCTTTGATCTCCATGTTTACATTTAAAGAAATAGCCCAGTGACTAGGGAGGCTGAGGCTGGAGAATATGAAGATGACAGATTCAAAGTGATCCTGGGTACCAACACCAGAACCTGCTTAACATAAAACATAAAAGAGGCTGGTGCTGCAAAGTATCATGTGCTTATGTTCATTTCTCAGATATATAAAAATCATTTTGTTCTCTTATTCCTCTTCCACCCTCTTGTTCCTTATTTCTCTATTTTGTTCTGCTTTTCTTTAAGGTAGCAAAAAAGAGAGAAACTCAACTTTTTCTTCTGTGTCTTCAGTGCTTTCCATTCCTCTTGGCCCTTCTCTTTCTTTTCATGGTCCTGACTTGGTTCACTCAGGGCTGGCTGGTACACTCCAGTCATGTGCTCCACAGCTTCTGCTTCTGGAATTGCTGTTAATACATGCTACTAGCACTACTCATTTTCAATTTTGGAAGGTCAGAATTATCTTCTAATTAGTTCATCCTACTTATGCACAAAATTATCTTCAAAGATTTAACTTGTGTCCCCTTGAGCATATTGTGATATTTCTCCTGACACCAACTGCTACTAAATTATCCACCAGAAGGAAAATTTGTAGACTCCTAACATCCCACAAACAGGAAAGAGTCTGAGGCACACAGAACTCGTCTTGCTTGAAAAGGGAGCCCAGATTCCTTTTCTATCCATGTTCAACTTAAAAGAAACTCTATGCAGTGACAGGGAAGTCAAGCATGGAGAATGGAAATGTGTCATGCTCACCGCGATCCTTGGCAACCTTGCAAGCATCCCATAAAAAATTTCCAGAAAGAAAGGTTGCATGAAGACGGAAGCTCAACTTTTTAAAAAAATTTTTTTTATTGTAAACAAATGGGATACATGTTGTTTCTCTGTTTGTACATGGTGTAAAGGCATACCATTTGTGTAATCATACATTTACATAGGGTAATGTCGTTTGATTCATTCTGTTATTTTTTCCCTTCCCCCGACCCCTCCCACCCCTCTTTTCCCTCTATACAGTCCTTCCTTCTTCCATTCTTGCCACTCTCCCTAACCCTAACCCTAAACCTAACCCTAACCCTAACACTAACCCCTCCCAGCCCCCATTATGTGTCATCATCCGCTTATCAGTGAGATCATTCTTCCTTTGGTTTTTTGAGATTGGCTTATCTCACTTAGCATGATATTCTCCAATTTCATCCATTTGCCTGCAAATGCCATAATTTTATCATTCTTTATGGCGGAGTAATATTCCATTGTATATATATGCCACAGTTTCTTTATCCATTCATCAACTGAAGGGCATCTAGGTTGGTTCCACAATCTGGCTATGGTGAATTGAGCAGCTATGAACATTGATGTGGCTGTATCTCTGTAGTATGCTGTTAAGTCCTTTGGGTATAAGTCAAGGAGTGGGATAGCTGGGTCAAATGGTGGTTCCATTCCAAGCTTTCTGAGGAATCTCCATACTGCTTTCCAGAGTGGCTGCACTAATTTGCAACCCCACCAGCAATGTATGAGTGTACCTTTTTCCCCACATCCTCACCAACACCTATTGTTGCTTGTGTTCTTGATAATCGCCATTCTAATTGGGGTGAGATGGAATCTTAGGGTTGTTTTGATTTGCATTTCTCTTATTACTAGAGATGTTGAACATTTTTTCATATATCTGTTGATTGCTTGTAGATCTTCTGTGAAGTGTCTGTTCATTTCCTTAGCCCATTTGTTGATTGGATTATTTGTATTCTTCGTGTAGAGTTTTTTGAGTTCTTTGTAGATTCTGGAAATTAGCGCTCTATCTGAAGTATGGTTGGCAAAGATATTCTTCACTCTGTAGGCTCTCTCTTGACATTGCTGATAGTTTCCTTTGCTGAGAGAAAGCTTTTTAGTTTGAATCTATCCCAGTTGTTGATTCTTGCTTTTATTTCTTGTGCTATGGGAGTCCTGTTAAGGAAGTCTGATCCTAGGCTGACCTGTTGAAGATTTGGACCTACTTTTTAGAAGCTCAACTTTTCATTCTCTGTTTCTTCCATGAATTTCCAATCCTCTCAGTCACTTTTCTCCATGGGGTCCTAAATTTGTCTCCCAGAGTAGCCTTCTACACATGTACCCACAAGGTCCCCAGCCTCGGTTCCTGTAGTCACTGGGACAACAGGCTACTACATCCATTCATTTCTAATTATGAAAGGTCTTAATTATCTTCTACTTTCTTCATCCTGGCCATATATATTTCTCTTCAAAGTTTGATTTACATTATCTTGACCACCCTTTGATATTTATTCTAACACCAACCATGATTAAACACTTTGCTACAAATGTTGAGTAGGTTAATTGCATCTCAAATCATTTTCTACTTTCTTCCTTCTCTCATCAACTCTCTCTTATTTCTCATTACTGCTGCCATACTTCATTCAATAAAATTCAAACCCTAACTCTTAATTTCTTTAACACAGGGTATTATGACTACTCATTTTCAATTTTGGAAGGTCAGAATTATCTTCTAATTAGCTTGGTCTAATCATGAAAAAAATTATCTTCGAAGATTTAACTTGTGTTCACTGCAATATTTATTCTAAATCTCTAACCCTAATGCTAACTCATGCCATAAATGCTAACCAAGAACTATTGCTAACCATACACCTAACCCCTGACCCCAAAACCTACCATTAACCCTAACACTACCTACCTGCAGATGGCAGCAGCTCCCACAGTCCAAGGACTCAGGCGCACAGCAGATTCCTCTCCAGATGCCAGCTGAAAGCAGCATTTGTGTTCAACTTGAACACAAATGAGAGGTTCCATGACCGCCTTCTTTGTTTGAGTTATTTGCTGAAGTGACTCACAGCATGGAGGAAAGCAGTGTACTTAATGTTGCCAAGTCACCATAAAACATATCCTAAATAATATACTTGAACAAGCAGATGGCAACACACACACAGGGAAAGGTAAATGGTAAAGAATGCACACTGTCCAGGTTGTGTGTGGAATAGTTTGCTGTTTCCTGAAAGAGATAAAAAGAGAATTATCATAATACTTAACAACTCAGTTCCTAAGTGTTTATCACCAAAGAAATGAAAGAGGTGTTGAAAAAACAGAGTGTGCATGTGCTCTTTTCATAAAAGTGAGGGACAGACTTAGAGAGTTCCAGGGAAGGAACCCTGGGCCTCAGTGGAAAATGTGTGTTACTCTCAGTTGGGGTATGTGGTGAGAGTAAGGACTGATTTCCATGGAGAAAGTGGCTGGTGTCCTGTTCCACAGGTTATGTGGTAGTCACCTGGGAGCATCCTGCATTGAGTAAAATACACTGTGCTGTTTCAGGCAGAGGTGCATATCTGGTCAAGAAGTGACCACCAGGGAAGGTGAGTGAAAGAATGCAGAGCACTTTGCACCACCATGGCAGGGTTCCTGTAAGCCTAGTGTTGTGCCCAAAGGCTCGAGACCCCACAAGGACCACCAGAGACCACGATCAATGCAAGCAGCAAAGAGTCATTTATTAGCAAGTTCGAACCCGGTCCTCTGCGTCCTTAACCAGTGACGCTAAGAGAGGCCCCGAGCCCTTGTCAGCAGGGTTTTTATAATCAAAGGCAAGCAGTTTTACAGTGTTCTTTTAATTGGTTAACATTTGAACAGCTAAACCTCCTCTGGTTGGGTCCGGCCAATCTATTTGATTTTCATTGGGTCCTGTCAGAACTGAACAGTCCTAGTGGAAGAAGGGAGGAGGGAAGGGGTGAACTATGCAGGAGATGAGTCGGGGCTAAGCCCCACTCCCGTCCTTGACGGATAAGGTCTCCAGGCAACCGCACATTCCTCGGACAAATATCTCTTAACAACCTTGGTAAGCACAGGGGCCCAGCAGTCCTGTTTGTCCTTGAGACAGTTAGCAGCACAGATACCACCCTGCTCTCAACACTAGCACTGTTGGGAACTCAGTTGCTTTTAAAACAGCCCTGTCTGTGCCTGGCCAGGAAGCGGACACATCTGATGTCATAGAGAGGCTGACCCTCACAGTTCAGGCAAAGCTGTGAAGCCATTCACTTATAAGAAAATGTGTCAGGAGAAGTCATTGTGGGGACACCACCTTAGTAGCAGAGGTCACTTTTTAGATGGTATATTAGAAGCAGGAGGCCTCTGAGTGAATATTATATTAATATGAGAGAACAGAGTGTGGATATTATGTAAGAAATAAGGCCACTGTGCAGATGTTATTATAGTAGCAGTGTGCAGGGTAAGTAGTTACATAATCATGTCCACTCTATGGACATGATAATAGTACTGGGGGCAACAGTGTACATATTATGTTAGTATTAGAGGTCACATGAGAATATTACAACAGTGTTAGAGGCCACACTGTATGCATTACACTAATGTTACAGATCACAGGAAAGATATTATACTACTTAGAGGCCACAGTAAAGACATCAATATCAGAGGCCTCACTCATGATTATATATGACTGAGAGAAAGAACAGGGTGGATAGTATATTAATGAATAAGGGAATATTAAATGGGTGCCAGAAGCCTCATTCAGAACATGAATGTCAGAGAACAAAGTGGGGTGGAAATGTTATGAGTGCCAGAGGTCACAGTAGGGATGTTATGTGAGTGTCAGAGGTCACAGTGGGGATGTTATATGAGTGTCAGAGGTCACAGTGGGGATGTTATATGAGTGTCAGAGGCCACAGTGAGGATATTATGTGTCAGAGGTCACAGTGGGGATGTTATATGAGTGTCAGAGGCCACAGTGAGGATATTATGTGTCAGAGGTCACAGTGGGGATGTTATGTGAGTGTCAGAGGCCATAGTGGGGATATTTTGTGAGTTTCAGAGGCCACAGTGAAGATATTATATGAGTGTCAGAATCCACAATGAGGACATATTTGAGTGTCAGAGGTCATAGTAAAGGTATTATGTGAGGTTCTGAGATTGCTTGTGAGAATATTACAGGAGTGTTAGAGTCCACAGTAGGAATATTTTATTAATATTAAAGGTCACACTGCAGCTATTACATTAATTTTGGGTACTATAATATGGACAAGTTAATATTAAAGTATATAGGGCAGCTATCATATTAGTTTTAGATTCTATAGTGTGGATATTACATGAATATTAAAGATGATAGTGTACATATTATATTAAGATGCTATACTATTGGTATTTCATTGAATTAAAAAACAAAAGGCAATTATTATATTAGATTTAGATGCAATATTATGGACATTAAGTTAATATTAAAGGGAACAGGGCAACTACAATATTAATGCTATGGTATGTTCATAAATAATATTAAAGCATACAGAGGGCACTTATGTTAATTTCAAATATTATAGTATGGATATTAGTATTAAAGATTATAGGTAACTTATCATAAAACTTTTAGACACTATCGTGATATTAATAATAAAGGTCACAGGGCAGCTAATAGTGTTAGTAAGTATGGATGAAGTATGGATATTATATTGGTATTAAAGACCAGAGAACACCTATTATATGAGTTTTAGATGCTAGAGTATGGATATTATATTAAGATTAAAGGACAGAGGGCAGATATTTTATTAGTTATAGATACTATAACATGGATATCATATTAGTATTGAAGGCTATAGGGTATCTATTATATTAGTTTTAGATGGTACAGTATGGACATGTGTTAGTTTTGGATGCTATGGTATGGATATTATATTAGTATTAAAGGTCACAGGCAGCAGTTATATTAGTTTTATATACTGTGGTATGAATGTTATATTAGTATTAAACACCACAGTACTGGTAATGTATTAATTTCAGATGTTATAGTATGGATATTATATAAGTATTAAGGGCTACAGGGCAGCTTTATGTCAGTTTCAGATGCTGTAATATGAATATATTAGTAGCAATAAGGTCACAGGGGAGCTATTATATTAGTTTTACTTGCTAAAATATGTTTATCATATTAATATTAAAAGCAAAATTATGTTCATTTTGGAGGCCACACTCCATAGTGTGTGGTTAACACTAGTATGAGGTTAACACTAAAGGTCAAACAGCCACTGATATATTAGTTTGGGATGCTATATTATGGATATTATATTAAAAATATATCCCACAGGACAGCTATTATATTACTTTGTGATGGTATAGTATCAATTTTACACTAGCATTAAAGGCCACAATGCATTAACTTTATTACTATAAGATACTACAGTATGGGTACAAAATTATGATTAAAGACCACAGCTATTATATTAGTTTTAGATGCTATAGTGTCAATGTTCATTAATATAAAAAGCCACAGGCCAGCTACTGTATTAGATTAATACTATAAGCCATGTAGCATGTAACAACCACTAAATTGGTTTTGGATGCTACTGAATACGTATAACATTATGATTAAATGCCATATGTCATCTATTATATAATTTTTTGATGTAATAGTATGGGTATTACATTAGTAATAGGCCAAATGCAGTTATTATATTAGTTTAAGGTGCTAGGGGCTGGGGTTGTGGCTCAGTGGTGGAGTACTTGCCTAGCACATGTGAGGCACTGGGTTCAATCCTCAGCACCAAATAAAAGAAATAAGTAAATAAAGGTATTGTATATTCATCTACAACTAAAAATTTTTTTAAATATTAAAAATAAAAATATTTTTAAAAAATATTTTTTAAAAAGATATATTTTTAAAAAGTACCATATTATATTAATTTTAAAGGACACAGGTCTGCTCTTATATCAATTTTAGATGCTATAGTATGCACAATATATTAATATTAAAGGTCAAAGAGCAGCTATTGTATTAATTTTAGATGCTCTACTATGGATAATATGTTACTATTGAATACCACAGTGCAGGTATTATATTAGTTTAACATGATATGATATTTATGCTAAATTAATTAGCATTCAATTAATGTTAAGGGCACAGGACAGGTATTATATCAGTTTTAAGTGCTATAGTAAGAATGTTGCATTAATACTAAAGGTCATAAGGCAGTTTTTATATCAGTTTTAGAAGCTATGGTTTGGATCTTATATTAGTGCTCAAGGCCAAAGTTCATCTGTTATATTAGTTTTAGATGTTATAGTATGGATATCATATTAGTGTGGAAAGTCACAGTGCAGTTGTAATGCTACATTAGGATGCTTTAGTACAGATAATATGTGATTATTGAAGACTACAGAGCAGCTATTTTATTAGTTTTAGATGCTATAGTATGGATATCATAGTAGTGCTAAAAATTACATGTCAGTGTTAGATGCTTTATAATAGATATTATATGAGGCCATGGACAAATATTATATCAATATGGATATATTCATATTATATAATATGGATATCATATTAGTGTTCAAGGTGACAGGGTAACTATTATAATAGGTTTAGTGCTATAATACAGATATTACATCAGTTTTAAAGACCACAGTTCAGCTATTATATTAGTTTTAGATGCTACAATATGATATCATAGTAGTACTAAAGGCCACAGGGCAACTCTTTATCAGTCTTAGATGGTATAATATGGATATCATATTAAAAATAAAGGCCACAATGTCACTATTATATTTGTTTTAGATGCTACATATGGATGTAGTATTAACATTAAAAGGCACAAGAAAGCTACTATATCAGTTTTTGATGCTGTAATATGGCTATCATATTAATATTAAATGCCAGAGAACAACTATTATATCAGTTTTTATGTTATAGAATGTATATCATATTACTTTTAAAGGCCACAAGGAAGATACCAAATCAGTTTTAGAGGCCACAGTATGGATATTATGGAGAAATTAAAAGTCAAATGGCACCTATGAAATTAATTTTAGATGCTATAGTTTGGATATCAAAATAGTATTAAAGACCATAGGGAAGCCATTCTACTAGTTTAAGATGCTCGAATATGGATGATATATTAGTTTTAAGGCCAGAGGGCAACCACATATTAAAGATGCTCTAGTATCATTTTTTGTTAATATCAAAGGACACCAAGAAGGCATTTTATCAGTTTAAGGTGCTATAGTATGATCATTGCATCAGTATTAAAGGTCATAGTGCAGCTATTATATTAGCTTTAGATGTTGTAGGATGGATATCATAATACAATTAAAGGCCATAGGGCAGCTATTAGACTATTTCAGGAGGCCACATTAAGGATGTTGCCTTAATATTTAAAGCCAAATGGCAGTTATTAAATTAGTTTTAGATTGGCACCTATTATATCAGTTTTATAAGCTATGATATCATATCTGTATTAAAGACCATAAGACAGTTAATATGTTGGTTTTAAAGACTACTGTATAGATATCCTATTTGTATTAATTGCCATAGGGCACTATTACATTAGTTTCAGATGTCATGGTACTGAAATTATAATAGTATTAAATGCCATGGGACAGCAATTATATATTATTCTTACATGCCATAGTATGTATATCACATTAGTATTAAAGGCCATAGGGCAGATATATCAATCTAAGATAATGTCCAGAGGACAACTATTGTACTAGTTTTAGATGCTACAGTATGGATCTTGTATTAATATTAAAGGCCACAGGGAAACTGTCACATTAGTTTAGATACTGTAGTATAGTTGTTATACAAGTATAAAATCCACAGGGCAGCTATTATTTTAGTATTAGATGCTACACTATACATATCATGTTAGTATTGAAAGCTACAGTGCTATTGTGTTGGTTTTTGATGCTGTACTATGGATATTTTATTAGTAATAAAGGTGACAGAGAAACTGTTACACTGGTTTGGGAGGCCACATTATGAATATATTATTAAAGGTCACTAGACATCTATTATATTATATTTAGTTACCATATTATGGATATTATTTTACCATCAAAAACCACAGGGCACATGAGTTCTAGATGCTAAAGGATTACTATTAAATACTACAGAGCACATATTAAATATAATATATCAGTTTTATATGCTATATTATAGATACCATGTTAGTATTAAAGACCACAAGACAGCTATTATATTATAGACCAAAATATGGGTGTCATACTAACACTAAAGACCACAGGACATCTATTATATCAGTTTTAGATGCAATATTATGGATATTATATTAATATAAAAGGACACAGCTCAGTTGTTCCTTTAGTTTCAGATGCTATGGATGGATATTATATTAGTAATAAAGGACAAAGGAAAGAAATTATGCTAGTTTTAGAGGACTCAGTGGATATCCTATTAATATTAAAGGTCATAGGGCAACTATTTTATTTTAGATGTATAGTATGGATATCATATTAGTAATAAAGGTCTCAGTATGGCTCTGATATCAATTTTTGATGATATAACCTGGAAATAATTTTAATATTAAAGGCCACAGAGGAGCCATTATATCATTTTTCCATACCATAATATGGATATTGCATCAGTAATAAAGGCCACAGGGTAGCTACTATATTAATTTTAGATTCTGTAGTATGGATATCTTATTAGTATTAGAGACCACAACAAGGAAGATGTTACTTTAGTCTGAGATGTTATAATTTGGATATCATTATAGAATTAAAAGGCCCCAAGGCAGCTATTATTTCAGTTTTGTGGTCACATTATTGATATTGTATTAATATTAAAGACCAGATGGCAGGTATTTATCAGTTTTGGATATTCTTGCATGAATTTCACATGAGTATTCAAGGCCACAGTGCAACTATTATGTCACTTTTATAAGCTAAATTATTGATTGTCGTATTGGTATTAAAGGCCATAGTACAGTTATTATATTAATTTTAGATGTTGTAGCACTGATATCATATTAGTAGTTAAGGTCACAGGTAGATATTAGTTTTACATGAAATGATACAGACATCATATTAATATTAATCACCACAGTGTAGCTATTATAAATTTTAGATGTTCAGATTTCAGTTATAGCATCAATATTATTTAAGAGTTAAAATCACAGGAAATTTATTAACTTGAAATGTTATATTATTGATATTTTATTAGTGTTAAAGATTACAGGGTAATTATTATTTTTAGATGCTACTCTATGGGTATCATTTGGTATTAAAGGTGAGAAAGCAGCTAATATGTCAATTTTAGATGCTATGATATTTATATGTTATTATTAAAGGTCACAGGACAGCTACAATATTAGTTTTATAGGGCACAGTATGGACATTATATTAATATTTATGGCTAATATACTAATTTATGGATTTCATAATAATATTAAAGGCCACAGGGCAACATTTATATCAGTTTTAGATGTGATAGTGTGTATATAATTTTAATACAAAAGGCCACAGGACAGCTACTATATTAATTTTAGATGCTATATTATAGATATAATCTTAGCACTAAAGGCTACACAGCAGATAATACATTAGTTTTAGATGGTATAGTATGGATATTGGATTAATATTAAATGCCACATGGGAGCTATGATATTAATTATATTGCCTATAGTATGGATGTAATAGTAATATTAAATTTTACATTTCAGCAATTATATCAGTTTTACATCCCATATTATGGAGATCATATTAGTCATAAATGGCCACAGGGCAGCTATTATATCCATCTTACTTGATATAGTAAGAATAACATATTAGTATTCAAGGCCTACAGGGTAGCTGTTATATTAGTTTTCAATGACAGATTATAGATTTTATATTATTAAAGGCCACAAGGCAGTTGTTATTTCAGTTTTAGAGGTCACATTATTGACATTATATTACACACACAGGGCAGCTATTTTATTAGTTTTATTTGCTATAGCATGGATATCATAGTAGTATTAAAGATTGCAATGCAGGTATTATACTACTTTTGGATGCTATAGTATTGATATCATATTAGCATTTAAGGTCACAGGGCTGCTATTATATTAGTGTTAGACACTATAGTATGACATCAATATTAAAGACCACAGGGAAGCTATTATATAAGTTTTACATACTATAGCATGGATATCACATTAGTATTCATTGCCACAGGTGAGAAAGCAGCTAAAATGTTGCTTCTGGCAGCTCATGCCCATCTCACAATGCAAAATACATTGAGTTCATTTCCAAGTGTTCTCATAGTCTTCACAGTTCAAGTCCAAAGTGTCCTCTGAGAATCAAGGCAAAGCCACAGTGTGAGCCCCTGTAAAAATCAAAAGAAAGTTACATACATTCAATATATAATACCACAGATTAATGTTTCCATTCCATAAGGGAGAAATAGGAACATAGAAAGAAGGGATGAGTCCAAAACAAGACCAAAATCCAGCTGGGCAAACAAGACCTGTATTTCCACATCCAGCATCTAAGGCACATGGCCTTGTGATGTTCTAAACAAAGAGCTTGTGCGTCTCCACCCATATGTTGGTTGCAGCCCACACAGTCTTGTGGGAAGCTGTCCTTATTTAGCAGAATCAGATTAGGTTGAGTCATGTGACACAAGGACCTGGCTTCTAGGAACTACCCCCCCGCAAAGAAAGTATTTTATGAGTTTTAGATGCTACCCTATAGATATAACATTATTTTAAGGACACAGGGAAGCTACTATAGTAGAATAAGATATTACAGTATGGATTTTATGTTGATAATAAAGGACACAGGGAACATGTTTCATTAGTTTTAGATGCTCTAGTGTGAATATTACTTAAATATTAAAAGCCACAGGGCAGCTCCTATGTTAGTTCCAGATGGTGTGCTATGGATATCTCAGTGTGAAGGGCCACAGGTCAGCTTTCATATTAGTTTTAGATGGTGTATTATGGGTGTCATGATAGTATTAAAGACCACAGGACATACGTTAGTTTAAGATGTAATAGTATGACTATTACATTGAGTTAAAGACCACAGGGAACACTTTTAGTTATGTACATATTAAAGTATAATATTACATTAATGTTAAATATCATAATGCATCTATTTTATGAGTTTAAGGTGCTATATTATGGGTATTACACTCAAGGCCACAGTGCAGTTTTTATATTAGCTTGAGATGGTATAGTATGGATCATTTTACTACAAAAAGCTACAGGGAAGCTACTATGTTAATTTTGGATGATATTACTTGGATATTATGTTAATTTTTAATACATATAATACATATAATACATGTTATATCATGGGTATTACGTAAATATTTAAGGCCACAGAGAAATTACTGTGTTTATTCTAGATGCTCTTGTATGGATGTTAAATTAATATCAAAGGTTATTACAGGGCAACTAAATTGTTAGTTGTAGATACTACGGATATTTTGTTACTATTAAAAGCTTTCTTTCTATGTTCCTATTTCTCCCTTATGGGATGGAAACATTAATCTGTGGTATTATATATTGAATGTATATAACTTTCTTTTGATTTTTATAGGGGCTCACACTGTTATATGTTTAAAATATTATGTAATGGACATTATATCAGTATTAAAGATAATAGGGCAGATATTATATTAGCTTTATGTACAGGAGTATGATATTACATTAATGTCAATGGCCACAGGGCAGGTACTGATTAGTTTTAGGTGCTATAACATGGATAATCTATCAGCATTAGAAGCCATGTGGCAGCTAATATAGTAATATTGCATGGTAGAAGATAGCTATCATGTTAGTATTAAAGACCACAGGGCATACATTAGTTTAATATGCTATAGTATGGATATTACATTAATATTGAATACAACAGGCAAATTTTTATTATAGTTTTAGATGCTATGGTATGGACATCACAGTAATACTAAAGTCCACTGGGCAGATATTCCATTTGATTTAGATGATATACTGTGAATATCATAATAGTATTAATTACCACAGGGCAAGAATTATATTAGTTTCCTGATGCTATAGTACTGAGATCTCATTAGTATTAAAGGCCACAGGGCACCTCTTTATTTAATTTTAGATGCCATGTGTTTTAGTCAGCTTTTTTGCTGCTGTGTCTAAAAGACCTGAACAGAACAATTTTAGAGGAGGAAAACTTTACCTGAGGGCTCATGGTTTCAGAGATCTTGTGCATAGAAGGTAGGCTCCATTCCTCGGAGTTTGAGGTGAAGCTGAACATCATGGCGGGAGAAGGTGGCAGAGGGAAGCAGCTCCCATCACGGTGATCAGGAAGCACAGAGAGAGAGTCTCCACTCTCCAGATACAAAATACATACCCCAAAGCCAGGCCCCAATGCCAAGCTCCTCCAGCCACACCCACCACTTTGGTTACCACTCAGTTAATCCCTGCCAGGGGATTAAATCACTGATGGGGTTAAGATTCTCACAACCCAATCATTTTTCCTCTGAACCTTCTTACTTTGTCTCACACGTGAGCTTTTTGGGGCCACCTCTTATCCAAACCATAACACCATGCTATGGATGTTATAATAGTCTTAAATGCTACAGTACAGATATTGTATTAGTTTTAGATGCTATATTACAGACATCATTTTAGCATGAAAGGTATTATCAAAGCAATAACATCAGTTTTGGAGGCCACAGTATGGATAGTATATTCATGTTAAAGGCCACAGGACAGGTTTAGTTTTTCAGACCAGAGTATGGGTTGTATTTTAATAATAAAGGAAACGGGGAAGTTATATTAATTTTAGTTGCTATAGTATTTATATCATATTGACATTAAAGGCTAGAGGACATCTCTTACATCAATATTGGATGCTATAGTGAAGGTGTCACATTACTGTAAAAGCCACAGCCCACTAATGTATCAGTTTCTATGCTATTGTATGGGCATCATGTTAGTATGAATGTCACAAGGCAGCTATTATATTAGTTTTAGATGCTATAGTATAAATACTATATTTAATATCAAAGGCCACAAAGCAACTTTCATGTTAGTTTTAAACTATATAGTTTGGATATCATAGTACTGTTCAAGGCTACAGGGCACAAATTGTATTAGTTTTAGAATCTATAATATGGGTAACACGTTAATTACAATAACCAGAAGGCAGCTATTAGTTTTAGATGCTATAACTGGATATCATATTACTATTAAAGGCTAGAGGAAAGTCATCGTATCTATTTATAGACCTCAATATGCATATTCTATTAATATTAAAGGCCACATGGCAGCTAATATATTAGTTTTAGATGATTTTGTATGGATGTCATATTAGTATGAAAGGTCAGAGGGCAACTATTATTTTAGTATTAGATGAAGCATTATGGATATCACATTGGTATTAAAGGTCATGGGGAAGCTACAGTATTATTTTTAGAATTTATACTATGGATATAGGTATCACACCAGGACAGCTATTATATTATTTAAGATGATAAAGTATGAATATTAAACTAGCAGTACAGGCCAGAGGGCTGCTATTTTATGAGTTTCAGATGCTTTACCATGGATATCATATATATTAAAGATCATGAAGGAGCTATGGACACCATCATAGTACTAAGGAAAGAGGACTGCTGTTATATTAGAATTAAATGCTATAATATAGATATCATATTAGTACTAAAGGTCAGAGGGCAGACATTATACTAGTTTTAGATGCTACACGATTAAAATGCCACAGGACAACTTCGTTTTACTTTTAGGGGTCACAATATTAACATTATATTATCATAAAAGGTCCTATTATCAGTTTCAGATGCTACAGAATAAATAATTCACTACTATTAAAAGCACAGTGTAAGTTGCCATATCAATTTTTGATGTTATAATAAGGATATAATATTAAGTCCACAGGGCAGTTATTGCATCATTGTGGGTACTATATATGAATATTTTGTTGATATTAAATGCCACAGTACAGCTTATATTAGTTTATGAAGATACAATATTAATAACACATTAGCATTAAAGGCCACTGGATGGTTATCATATTAGTTTGAAATGCTATAGTATAGATAATATTATGCTATAAAAAACTTACATGGCAGCTATTATATTAGTTTTGGATGCTATGACATGGGTATTATGTTAACATTAAAGGCCAAAAGGAAGCTATTATATTAATTTTACATGCTACACTATGGACATCATAATAGTATTAAAACCACAGGCAGTTATTATATTAGCTTTATATGCTACATTATAGATACTACATCAATATTAAAAGTCAAAGGGTAGTTATTATATTTTCTTAGTATGGATATTATATTAATATTAAAGGCCATACTGCAGTTACGGTATTAGTTTTAGAGGTAGTACCATGGATATTACATTAGTATTAAAGACAACAAGGCAGCTATTACATTACTTAAGATGATAGAGTATAAATATTACATTTGCATTAAAGACCACAGAGCTGCCATTTTATTAATTTTAGATACTATATTGTGGGCATTGTGTAAGTGCTTAAGGTCACCTGGAAGCAATTATATTAGTTTTACATGCTATAGTAAGGATTTTTTATTAATATTCAAGGCCACAGGGCAGATGTTTTGTTAACTTTAGATTCTATAGTATGGATCTCATTTTAGTAGTAAAGGACACAGAGCAGCTATTAGTTTTTGAGGACACAATATGGTTATCATATTAATATTAAAGGCAAAGGGCAATTACAATATTAATTTTAGATAATGTATTATAGATATAATAAAACTAAGAAAAGAGAGCAGGTACTGTATCAGTATTAGATGTCACAGTATGGATATCATATCAGTAGTAATGGCCACAGGGTAGGTATTATATTAGTTTCAGAGGCAACAATATAAATTTTATATTAATATTATAGGCCACAGGGCAGCTCTTATATTAGCTTTAGGTGCTATAGTATTGGTATCATATTTGTATTAAGGATCACAATATACTATCATATTAATTTTTAAACTATATAGTAATATATCAAATTAATATTGAAGACCAAAGGGCAGCTACTATATTAGTTTTAGAGGCCACAGTATGAAAATAATATGTAGTATGAATATTTTATTGGTAATAAAGGTTACATGGCAGCTATGATATTATTATTACATGATACAATATGGATATCATATTACTATGAAAGGACACAGAATATATAATGGTTTAATATGTTATAGTATGAATTTTACATTAATGCTAAAGACCACAGAACAAATTTTATGTGGGTTTTTAGATGCTGTAGTATGCCTATTACATAAATATTAAAGGCTAAAGGTCATTAACAGTTACATCCTACACCCCTCCCTATCCTCTTTGTCCTCCATTAGAAACTGCAGACTTTATTTCAAATCTATTTGTTATACTGTAGATAATAATTGAACTCATCCTCTCTGTTTATTATGACAATATTGTTAACATCTTCATAGGGGCTATGTGGTTTAGGGCTGCATATTGTCTGTTCTGGGAGCTGCTAATATTGATCTCCCCTTAAAGAAGAGGATTTGGAAATCTATACGGTCACTAAAGGCCTATGGGGGAAAACTGCAATACTCCAGATCTGCACTGCTAGAGGGAAAGATACATGAACAACATGAAAAAACAAGGGAAGAAAATGATCCAAACAAACCTAGATTCTATATTAATAGAATCCAGTGACAGCATGGTATAAGAAATGTCAGAAAAGGAGTTCAGAATATACATAATTAAAATGATTCATGAAGCAAAGGATGAGATAAAAGAGCAAATGCAGGCAATGAATGATCACTCCAATAAGCAGTTGAAAGAGAAACTGCAGCAAGCAAAAGATCATTTCAACAAAGAGATAGAGATCTCAAAACAACAACAACAACAACAACAAAACAGAAATCCTTGAAATGAAGGAAACAATAAACCAAATAAAAAACTCAATGGATAGTATCACCAACAGACTAGATCACTTGGAAGACAGAACCTCAGACAATGAAGACAAAATATTTAATCTTGAAAGTAAAGTTGACCAAACAGAAAAGATGGTAAGAAATCATGAACAAAATCTCCAAGAACTATGGGACATCATGAAAAGATCAAATTTAAGAATGATTGGTATTGAGGAAAGCACAGAGATACAAACCAAAGGAATGAACAACCTATTCAATGAAATAATATCAGAAAATTTCCCAAATCTGAAAAATGAAATGGAAAATCAAACACAAGAGGTTTCCAGAACACGAAATGCACAAAATTACAATGGATGCACACCAAAGCACATTATAATGAAAATTGCTAACATACAAAATAAAGATAGGATTTTGAAGACTGTAAGAGAAAAGCATCAGATTACATATAGGGGAAAACCAATATGGATATCATCAGATTTCTCAGCCCAGACCCTAAAAGTTATAAGGGCCTGGAACAACATATTTCAAGCTCTGAAAGAACATTGTTGCCAACCAAGAATCCTATACCCGGCAAAACTAACTTTCAGATTTGAAGACAAAATAAAATCCTTCCATGATAAACAAAAGTTAAAAGAATTTACAAATAGAAAGCCTGTGCTACAGAATAGTCTCAGCAAAATATACCATGAGGAGGAAATGAAAAACGACAATGTAGGTCAGCAAAGGGAGGAACTATCCTAAAGGAAAAAACCAAAGGAGGAACCAAGCCAAGTTAAAAACCAAAAATAAACCCAAATGACTGGGAATACAAATCATATCTCGATAATAACCCTGAACATTAATGGCCTAAACTCAGCAAACAAAAGACATAGACTGGCAGAATGGATTAAAACGGAAGACCCAACAATATGCTGCCTTCAAGAGACTCATCTCATAGAAAATGACGTCCACAGACTAAAGGTGAAAGGATGGGGAAAAAAACCTACATGCATATGGATTCAATAAAAAAAAGTGGGGGTTTCCATCCTTATATCAGATAAAGTGGACTTTAAGCCAAAGTTAGTCAGAAGGGATAAAGAAGGACATTTCATACTGCTTAAGGGAACCATAAAACTCAATAACACAATCAATAACTTAAACTTAGCAGACACATATATATATATATATATATATATATATATATATAATATTTCATCCATCAGTGAGTGAAACAGCAGCACATGGATCATTCTTGAAAATAGACCATATGTTATGCCACGAAGCAGCCCAAAGGAAATGCAAAAAAAAAAATAGAGATACTACCCTGAATTCTATCAGATCATAATGGAATGGAATTAGAAGTCAATGACAAAATAAAAAACAGAAATTACTCCAACACCTGGAGACTTAATAATATTCTATTGAATGAAACATGGATAATAGAAAACATCAGGGAGGAGATAAAAAAATTTAGAGGTAAATGAGAATTATGATACAACATATCAAAATCTCTGGGACACTATGAAAGCGGTACTAAGAGGAAAATTCATTACATGGAGCACATTCAAGAAAAGAATAAAAAGTCAACAACTAAATGACCTAACATTACATCTCAAAGCCCCAGAAAAGGAAGAACAGAATAACACCAAAAGTAGTAAAAGACAGGAAATAATTAAAATCAGAGCTGAAATCAAAGAAACTGAAACAAAAGAAACAATTCAAAAAGTTGACAAAACAAAAAGTTGGTTCTTTGAAAAAGTAAACAAAATACACAAATCCTTAGCCACACTAACAAACAGAAGGAGAGAGAAAACTCAAATTACTAAAATTCATGATGAAAAAGGATATATCACGACAGACACCACTGAGATACATAACATAATGAGAAGCTACTTTGAAAATCTATATTCCAACAAAATAGAAAATACTGAAGACATCAACAAATTTCTAGAGACACATGCTCCTCCCAAACTGAACCAGGAGGACATACACAATTTAAACAGATCAATATCAAGCAATGAAATAGAAGAAGCCATCAAAAACCTACCATACAAGAAAAGTCCAGGACCAGATGGATTCTCAGCCAAGTTCTACAAGACCTTCAAAGAAGAATTCATTCCAATACTTCTCAAAGTATTCTAGGAAATAGAAAAGGAGGGAACACTACCAAACTCATTCTATGAAGCTAATATCACCCTCATACCCAAACCAGGCAAAGACACCTCAAGGAAAGAAAATTTTAGATCAATATCCTTGATGAATATAGATGCAAAGATCCTTAACAAAATACTGGCAAACCATATCCAGAATCATATTAAGAAAATTGTGCACCATGAACAAGTGGGATTCATCCCGGGATGCAAAATTGGTTCAACATCTATAAATCAATAAATGTAATCCATCATGTGAATAGACTTAAGGATAAGAATCATATGGTTATTTCAATGGACGCAGAAAAAGCGTTCGACAAAATACAACACCCCTTCATGCTCAAAACACTAGAAAAAATAGGGGTAGTAGGAACAGACCTGAACATTGTAAAGGCTATTTATGCTAAGCCCACAGCCAACATCATTCTTAATGGAGAAAAACTAAAAGCATTCCCTTTAAAAATGGGAACAAGGCAGGGATGTCCTCTTTCACCACTTCTATTCAACACTGTCCTTGAAATACTAGCTAGAGCAATTAGACAGACTAAAGAAATTAAAGGGATATGAATAGGAAAAGAGGAACTTAAGCTGTCATTATTTGCTGATGACATGATTCTCTATCTAGAGGATCCAAAAAAATCCTCCAGAAAACTTCTAGACCTCATCAATGAATTCAGCAAAATAGCAGGTTATAAAATCAACACGCATAAATCTAAAGCATTTTTATACACAAGCAATGAAACACCTGAAAGGGAAATGAGGAAAATAACTCCATTCACAATAGTCTCAAATAAAATAAAATACTTGGGAATCAATCTAACCAAAGAGGTAAAAGATCTCTACAATAAAAACTACAAAATATTGAAGAAAGAAATTGAGGAAGATCTTAGAAGATGGAAAGATCTCCCATGTTCTTGAATAGGCAGAATTAATATTATCAAAATGGCCATACTTCCAAAGGCACTATACAGATTTAACACAATTCCAATTAAAATCCCTATGACATTTCTCATACAAACAGAAAAAGCAACCATAAAATTCATCTGGAAGAACAAAAGACCCAGAATAGCCAAAGCAATCCCAGGCAGGAAGAGTGATGCAGGAGGTATCACTATACCAGACCTTTAACTGGTATACTGCAATAGTAACAAAAACGGCATGGTACTGACACCAAAATAGACAGGTAGATCAACGGTACAGGATAGAAGACACAAAGACATATCCACATAAGTACAGTAACCTCATACTAGACAAGGGTACCAAAAACTTACAATGAAGAAAAGATAGTCTCTTCAACAAATGGTGCTGGGAAAACTGGAAATCCATATGCAGTAAAATGAAACTAAACCCCTATCTCTCACCCTGTACAAAACTCAACTCAAAATGGATCAAGGATCTGGGAATTAGACCTGAGAGCCTTCACCAAATAGAAGAAAAAGTAGGCCCGAATCTCCATCATGTTGGCTTAGGACCAGACTTCCTTAACAGGACTCCCATAGCACAAGAAATAAAAGCAAGAATCAACAACTGGGATAGATTCAAACTAAAAAGTTTTTTTCTCAGCACAGGAAACAATCAACAATGTGAAAAGAGAGCCTACAGAGTGGGCTATCATATAAAATATAAAATAAATGCTTTATATTATTTCCAGGATATAAGACAATAGGATAGTTTTGAAATTTCTAGTACAATGTGCCAATTTTTCATTAAAAATTTTATCACAGTTTTAAAGCTATGGGACTAGTTTAAAATAAAAAAAAAAAACAAGAAAGTCTAAAAGGACAAAAAAAAAACTGTTGGGAGACATTTCAAGTTAGAACAGTAAGTTTAAAACCTCAATTATGTAATCACCTAATGCCAGAAGTGCCATGACATATTCATAACATTACTCTTAATTAGAATTTGTTTCTTGCATGAATGATGTGATGGTTCCAGGGTAGGGGATCCAGGGACCAGAGCTTATTGTATCTGATTATCACTTCAACTTGATCATTGTGGATCCTCTGAGTGCTTTCTGGACAGTGGCCACGTGGAGGAGACAGGGAGTAGATATTGGTGTGGACCCTGCTCAAGCCAGCCCTACCTGTGTGAGTTAGGAGTTAAAATGCTCCGGTTTCTAATTCGGTTACAGGCTGCATCTAATTCCAATAATTCAGACTGTGTGGTTTTTCTCAGTGTTTCTAGATTCTACATCCATATGTGTCCCTCAACCCGGGAAAGAAAAATAAGAGTCAATGGCCAAAAGAAACAGGAGAGTATGAACATTAACCCTCTGTTCCTGCTACCAGTGGAAATCGGGATAGGTCCGTGTTCCCCAGGGTAGAGGAATGAACACCACAAATGTTGAGACAAGCAAGCAAGCAGAAATGTATTAAAGAAGAGGTCAAGGTTCAAAAGTGTAAAAAAGCTCCCACGAAGAGCATGGGAGGACCACAGTGGGGGAAGTTGACGGACCCCTTGTAACCTGTCCTTGAGATCTGAATTGGCTGTGTGTGTTTTCAGGCTGAATGGCTGGAGCACATCAAACATGGCACGTACCTCCAGCAGTGGTCTTGACGTTCATCCTCCTTATGGACCCTCACCATTTTCCTACTCTGATTACCTGTTTCCCCTACCTCACTGCTGTCAGCTGGACCAGGGCAGAGCAGGTACTGTGGGTCTTTGCATAAATGAACATGTTCTGTCATGTTCTGCCAGGTGCTGCATTCTGGGACACTTTGCTGCTGGGTCTATGTGGACCATCGGCAGCATGAACTGCCTCTTGGATGTCCCCAGGGATCTTGGGCCAAGCAAAGTACTCACCTGCATGGCCCTGCTTGAGTCTCCTGGTTATCCCTCCTGGAGACCCTCTGCTATGGGTTGAATGTTGTGTTCCTCCCCAAACTCTAAGGTGATGACACCAGGAGGTGGCCTTTGGGAGGTTATGAGAGCCTGAGGGCAGAGCCTTGTGTTGGGATTGGAGCTCTTACATTGAGCTCCTGAGCCCTTTCTCTACCCCGTAAGTATCAGTGAGAAGACAGTCATCTGCAAACCAGATGAGCCCTCACCAAACACCAATTCCCTGGCCCTGCCAGTAGAAGAGTCACTCAGGGTCCCTCTGCCACATCAGATTGTAACAAGGTTGTGTGAGCACTGGAGAGTTCTTGTCTTGTGCACTTGAGGAATGACATGTGCAGAAAACAGAGGGTGAGAATACAGTAGTGGGTTTATTAGAAGCAAGCAAGGACAATCCCCACAGTGCAGGAGGGGTCCCAAAAGGATTGGTGGCTCTGTCTGGGGGGTTTATACTGTTTTGATGAAGAACCAATCTTTCATTGGAGAGTCCCCTTATTGTTTTCTCTGACTCAATTGAGAGTACACAGTTTTAATCTCCTATTCCCATGATGGTATGGCTTAATGTATTTGCAAACCTGAATTTCTCCTGTACTTGTTTCTTAAAACAAAGAAGTTGCTTGGGTTCAAAACAACTTAATGTTAGGGTTGTCAGGGAAACTCAGGGCAACATCAGACTGTGTGGGCATCTAAGCATGAGTGGAGCCTTCCAGTCAGGCAGCTGAAAGCAACAAGTCATAATCTAGGGTTTTAATCATGGATGGTGGGATCCCATTCTGAGGTCACCCTTTCTGACTATAATCTCTCCTGTCTCAAGATGGCATGTGGTCATATTCTTTGGAGCTACTTTCTGGTTCAATGTGAGGGACAGGAAGCATTCAAGGGCGGCCCTGTATTACCTGGAGAGGATAGAGCAGTATGAAAGCAGGATGGGAGTCAGAAGAGCTAGAATTGATCTCAGAGGCTGTCCAAACCTAACAGGAGTTAGTAAATAGTTGAATGCATACATTAATCTGGTAAAGTTTTCTAATTTTACAACTGAAATGCCAGGATGGCCACATCACAGCTGGTAGGGTGGACTTCAGCCATAGTGTCACTCTGTGGCAAGTTTGGACATACAGTTCCACATGTGGTTTTTCACTGACAAAGTAGATGTGGACACTGCTGAGCTCAGTGTCAGGGACCCTTCCCAGGTGGCTTGCAGCAAGACTTCATGAAGCAACCAGAAGTCCCTGGCTGGTTGGCTGGTGGGGAACCCCTGTGCTAGCAGAGTGGGGAAGAAGGTAGAAGTAGTAGCCACTCCTCATGTATGTGTTTCTGCCCCACATAACATGGTAGTGCGTGGTGGGACCTGCAATTGGAGAAAAAAATCCCCTTGAAATCCTCCAATACCCCAGAGGGCCATAGACTCACTCCTCAGGGTTGGAGCTGGACTTTCACAAGAAAGAAAGTGTTCCAGGCCACAAAATGGCATGAAGGGCCAAACAACACTTATCCATGGAGCTTTCACTGTATTTGAACATTTTCTTAAAAAGGTAAAAATTTAGCCATTAAAATAATTATTTATTTAATTTTATGTGGTGCTGAGGATCGAACCTAATGCCTCACACACGACAGACAAGCACTCTACCAGAGTCACAACCCCAGTCACCAAAACATTGATTTTTAAAAAATATTTTTAGTTGTAAATGGACACAATATCTTTATTTATTCATTTTTATGTGGTGCTGAGGATTGAACCCAGTGTCTCACACATGTCAGGCAAGTGCTCTACCACTGAGCCACAATCCCAGCCCTAAAACATTGATTTTTAATTATAAATAAAACCATAGATACCACAAATAAAAACATAGATACCAAGTATTAAAATCTGTTTAATACTTGTTTTGTTTTGGTACTAGGGATTAAACCCAGGGGCACATAATAACTAAGCCACATTCTCAGTCCTTTTAAAAAATATTTTACTTTGAGACAGGGCCTCCCTAAATTGTTGAAGGCTTTGCAATCCTTCTGCCTCAGCCTCCTGAGCAACTGGGATCAAAGGTATGTGCCACTATACCCAGATGATTAACCAATACTTTTTGTGCACCCACCCTATGCGAGGTAAAAATACCAGCCCCATGTGAGAGTCTGTACCCTACTGTGAGAATCTAGCAAACAAACAGCAGGATAAGTACACAGAAAAAAGTAACTCCGCAGGGGCTTAGTAGGTACTGACAGAAACCCAGGTTCAGAGGACAAGGCATTGCAAGTGCACTGGAGGATGACCACTCTGAGGAAGAGCATCTTCAGAAGGAGCAAAACCAGTTTCTCCCCTTGAACGTTGCCTTTGTCACTGACTCTCACCCCAGCTTCTCTCTCTTCCCTTGCCCAAATTTCAGCCTGTCGTGGCTTCTTCCTTGTCTGAGCTTTCAGAACTCACATTGCAGTATACACTTCGGCATTTAACTATTCTCTGTTTTATGTACATTTACCTGGGTTTCCCAAATACAAAGCTCCTTCAATACAGGTAGTCCATTCTATGTGTGTCCTATTTATATACAATGTGTTTTGATTTATGCACAGATGGACAGCTAGATGTGGGAATTAAAACTAACTGACTTGCCACCTAACAAAAATAATGTCCATCTATTGGGTAAGTTTGTCTTGAGAAAGTCAACCACAAGTACCTGGAGTTTGATCCTGTGGGGGTGAAGGGTCTTAGGTTGGAGGAATTTGTATTAGGGAAGAGGGGAAGACAGTGTGATGGCCACCCAGGAAGACTACCATGGAAAAGGTAGATCAGGGGGAGGAGAAAAACTGGAAATACAGGTGGAGCTTGGAGTGCTGGCTGGCACTAGATTGGGAGGGAGTGGAATGGCAAGTGTATTTGCACTATTGGTGCTCAAATCCATGACATGGAAAATCTTGAAGCCATGAGAAAAAACACCTCTATCTTCTCAGGTTAGAGCTGGAGGCAAGAAAAGGAAATGGCAGTACAAGGGTTCACATGGAGCCATATCTTTTTGGTAAATAGCTGCAAATAAAATGAATTTAGGGCTGCCAGGGAGAGGAAATGAAAAGTCAAGTTGATGACTGAAGAGGCAGAAGTTGTGGTCTCCTGTGCAGTCTTTCTCTGACATGAGTACAGTTGGAATGGATCATTTTAGTGAGGAGGGAGGTGATGTTTAAGCCACATTTGCTGGCTCAACCAGATGAATAACTTCAGAGATGCAAGGAAATCAGTTGAACATGTGCTGTGAACAACCAGAGGATGATGGTGTGTGACCACCAGTGGACGCTGGGTTTCAGTCATCTGTTGCTATAGGAAGATGAGTGTAAAGCTTAAATACTCTTCCACCCAAAAGTATTCCACTCCTGAGTCCCTTGTGCTAATCAATACTTGGGATGCACTCCTCCTAACATATAGTAGACTCCTTGGGATGCAACTTCTGGTATGCAACACTGTGTGCTGATTGTGAGCATTCTATATTAGGGAATGCCATCCACAGGCTGAAGTCTTTGCCTCTGGGATAAAACTGATCTTCTCCAGGACAGTGAAAGGAGGCAAGTTGCCTAACTTCATCTGTTAACATCATGTTGAATTCAATGATGGGAAAATACAGAGCTTCAACTGGCAGCCTACTTTCCTCGAACCACAAGCCAGTTGTGAGGTCACTGCCCTCTTCTGCCTCAATTTGGCAAGAAACTCCCAGCCTCCTGCTCTGGCTCACATCCTTTGGTCTGTGTACGGTTTCTTGCCCATCAGATCTCAGAGACACTGCACAGGCAAGGGAAAAAGAATTTCCTGAGAGGGTGTGCTGTGCTGGCAGGGATGGCATGTGGTTCACTTTGAGAAGCTCAAGCAGGACCACTGGATCTCTGCTAGGCCCTTGAGAGCGGTGGCAAGAGACATGGCATGGTTCCAGTAAATACACAGCATGCCATGGAGGTCCTTAGCCTGCATAGAGGATGCTTCAGGACGCTGGGTGGAAAAAGCAGAAAACTGCTAGTCTGCAAGAGCATGTTCTGAAGACAGATGCTCTTCCAAGCCTACCGATGGTGCCTCAGAGAGAGAAGGAAACACAGGCTACTCTCTTAGCTATTTGCAAAAATTTTGTGTTCATTCCTTGTTAATCTTACCTAGAGTTCCTGCTTGCTGGCATGAAGAACTGCTTGTCGATATAATAAAATCAAACATCTCAGCACTAATGGTTACTTTTAACCCTATACCCAGCTCTGTGTTTCTAAGAATATGAACCCTTGTTCATCTTATCCCTAGTTATGTCTTCCTAAGAACACCACACCTTTGTTCATTCCTCCCAATAAAAGAAGGAGCCAGTCAACCTAGGACTTCATTTCATTTGGGGTGAAGTCTTCTGATTCCCCCACCTTCAAATAACTTTGTCTCTGCATCATTATTCATTCGCTGCATCCAGGGTTCAGCAAGTCTGGCCCAGCAATGTGCCTATCCTGCATTCCAGTTTTATTGGGGATCCCAGAGAATTTTCCAGAAAGGCCCACACAGAACCCCCTCTTGACTTTCAACTGACAGCAGGATGACACCAGATTGTCTCCACTGCCATGACAACTCAAATCACTTTGGTCCATCCTGACCGGTTCCAATTGGACCCATGCTGACTGGTTCTAACTGGATTCTTAACCATAAATTCTTATAGATTTTCTGGTTAGAAATGCAGCTATTGTGACTTGAGTCACTATAAACATTGATGTGGCTGTGTCACTGTAGTATGCTGATTTTGAGTCCTTTATGTATAAATTGAGTGGGATAGCTGGGTCAAATGGTGGTTCCATTCCAAGTTTTCTGAGGAATCTCCATACTGCTTTCTAAAGTGGTTGCACCAATCTGCAGTCCCACCAACAATGTATGAGTATGCCTTTTCCCCCAGATCCTCGCCAACACTTATTGCTATTCTTGATAATTGTCATTCTGATTGACATGAGATGAAATCTTAGGTTTTGATTTGTATTTCTCTAATTGCAAGAGATGATGAGCATTCTTTTATGTTTGTTGCTCACTTGTATTTCTTCTTCTGTGAAGTGTCTGTTCAGTTCCTTAGCCCATGTGTTTATTGGGTTATTTGGTTTTTTGTTTGTCTTGAGTTCTTTATATATCCTGGAGATTAATGCTCTATCTGAGATGCATGTGGTAAAGTTTTTTTTTTTTTTTTTTACATTCTGTAGGCTCTCTCTTCAAATTATTGTTTCCTTTCCTGAGAAGCTTTTTAATTTGAATCCAACCCATTTATTGATTATTGATTTTACTTCTTGCACATTAGGAGTCTTGTTGAGGAAGTAAGGTCCTAAGCTGACATGATGAAAACTTGGAACTTTTTCTTCTATTAGGGGTAGGGTCTCTGTTCTAGTGTGGAAGTCTTTGATCCACTTTGAGTTGATTTTTGTGCAGGGTGAGAGACAGAGGTTTAATTTCATTTTGTTACATACAGATTTCCAGTTTTTGCAGCACCATTTGTTGAATAGGTTATCTTTTCTCCAATGTATATTTTTGTCTAGTATAACTGTATTTATGTGGGTTTGTCTCTGTGTCTTCTATTCTGTACCATTGGTCTACATGTCTATTTTGGTGCCAATACCATGCCATTTTTGTTACTATTGCTCTATAGCATAGTTTAAGGTCTGGTAGTGTGATACCTGAAGGGAAAGTAAAATTTTTAAGAGCATATGGTTAAGAATCCAATTAGATTCGTTCAGCATGAACCAAGGTGACCTAGAGTTGCCATGGCAGTGGAGACTTGAAAGTCTGAGGTCACTGCTGTCAGTCAAAAGTCAAGAGGTGGACATGGGGGTGGCTTTCTGGAAACTTCTCTGGGCTCCTCAATAAAACTGAACTGGAGAAGCATGCTGTCCCTTACCTCTCTAAAAGGACACACTCTCTCCCTTGATAGTGTTTCCTTTCCTAGCCTTCAATAAACTCATTTCTGTTATTCTGAGCAACATGTCTGAAATTTTTCTGACTTGATGGCAACAGTTTGAAGGGTGGGGTTATTTAAGGCCCCAGCTCTATACACTATAAAGTTGATGTTTTCAAAACATTGTGCTGCTGAAATGTGTTTTGGGAAGGCTGCAACAAATCACCAAGTTGATCTTAAAACAGGAGATGGAACCATCTTTATTCACTGGCTGGCAGATTTGAGGGGCAGGCTGCAAGTCTGCACCCTTCAACCCCCTCCAGGAATGAGTGCACACCTTTTACACCATAAGTAAAGCATATCAGTACATTAATCATAAGTGGCTGTTGCTATGATTCAAAACTACAAACATCATGAGATCCAAAATCGTAAACAGAAGGGGAAAAGGGTCAAAATGACCCTAGTTGAGAACAAGTTAAAGAATAGTTACTAATAGCTAGACAATCATTCTCTGACAGCGTTCATTGTCAAAAAAAAAAAAAAAAAAGAACCAAAAGAGAACAATTTTACTGTATAAGAAGAACAGAAACATTTGCCTGTCTAAGCAGGGTATGCCAAGCAGGATCAGGATGGCAGAAACAGAGTTTTCGCATGGGAGAAGCAATTCTTACACGACATGGCGTTTCGAGGTAAAGTAAGAGTCTGGTCATTGCTCATATACCCTGGCCCATAATAAATGCATCATATAAAAATTAAGAGGCATCATTCAAAAATAATGAACATGAATTCTAAACAAAAAAAGCACTTAATTTGTGCTGTCCACGCCTTTCTCCATTGAAAGTATTTATTATGATCTGTATTCCAAGACTTCTCAGGGAACTGGCTAGCTCCTTGGGCGAACTGACGAGCTTCCGCCACGTGGGTAGAGCAGCGGGGGCAAGCCACGCCTTACCCCTTCTCCAGGAAGTGATCTGAAGCCAGCGCCCAGCGCTCATGCATAATACTGCTTGAAGACCTCGCCCCACCACTGGGAACGGCTGTGGGGCCCACGACGTGACCAAGAGGGTTTGCCGATCATCACGACTTGGCTCACGAAAAGGTACCTCCCGCGCCCACGGGAGACTTTGCTTCCGCCGGCGACTTCCACCTTCCGGCCGCCGCCGACTCCCGGGTTCCGGCCCGGCGCGACTTCCGCCTTCCGGCCGCCCCCGACTCCCGGGTTCCGGCCCGGCGCGACTTCCGCCTTCCGGCTCAGTGGCTACGCACTCCCCGATGGCGGCCGCCTCGGCCGGCCGAGTGGAGCTGGGCTTCGCCGAGCCCGCGCCGGCGTGGCGGCTGCGCAGCGAGCAGTTCCCCAGCAAGGTGGGCGGGCGCCCGGCGTGGCTGGGCGCGACCGCGCTGCCGGGGCCCGGGGCGCTGGGCTGCGCGCGCTGCGGCCGGCCGCTCGCCTTCCTGCTGCAGGTGTACGCGCCGCTGCCCGGCCGCGCAGACGCTTTCCACCGCGGCCTCTTCCTCTTCTGCTGCCGCGAGCCGCCGTGCTGCGCCGGCCTGCGAGGTGCGGCGGGGTCCCCGGATGGCCCTCGGGATCAGTGCTGGGTTTAACTCGAACCCGCTCCGAGAGCCAGCTCCTTTGGACCAGACGAATGTCGTCTTGAGTTTTAAATCCTCGTTCGTTTTCGTTTTTAGTTTCTCCCTGTCTGGGAAATAAGCTCCCTGAAAACTAAAATTTAAATTTCTCTTTTTTTAAATGATTGCCTTTTTTCATTTTAGGAGGCATGGCATAGCGACTCAGATTTGGGGTGCTATTTTGTGTAACTGGGAATGTTTACACGTTTTCTCTTTATTCTTAGTTTTTAGGAATCAGCTACCCAGGAAAAATGAGTTTTACTCCTATGACCCACCTTCTGAGAACCCGCCCCCAGAAAAAGGAGATTCTGTGTGTCTCCAACTAAAGTCGGGTGCTCATCTCTGCAGGGTTTGTGGCTGTTTAGGTCCCAAAACATGCTCCAGATGCCACCAGGCACATTACTGCAGTAAAGAGCATCAGACGCTAGACTGGAGGTTGGGGCATAAGCAGGCTTGTACCCAAGGTAAGTCCTTTTTTTTTTCTTAAATCTCACCTGTTTCTTAGCTTCAGTCAACCCAAATATTTCATTTCCAGGTTAAAATTGCAAAACGTAGAGTACTTTTCAAAAACTTTATAGCTGGCAATATGAACATCTTTATAAGAGTGACAGCAAAGTCTTAATCTCTGTTACGTGACCAGCATTGCTTTAATGTAGACATTTGTGACCCTAATCTAAAATACCAGCTCTGCATAAATCAGTTTAATAGGGAGAACTATTACTATAGTTGCACATGATTTCGGTCAATAACAGGCACTTATGATTATGCCCAGTATGTATTACTTGATAACAAGTGACTTGTTTACAAGCTTACTTTTTATCATTGTTTTACAGCATACTTCTGTTTATTAAGATAAGCAAGCAATTTACTATTAAACAGTGTGCTGAGTTAGGCCAGCAGCAGACTTATGCATCTCATGTTTATCATGACTTTTGACTGCATCATGATGGTGTGTCAGGTGACTGACCTGCCCATCCAGGTTTGTGAGCACATGCTGTGCTAGTTTAACAATGAACTTACTCAAGGACACGTGACTACTTTAGAAGTGGAAAATTTATAGATCATCTTTAAAACGAAATGGTTACTTATGATGCTAGTAATATTATTTGTCTTAGATCATTTGGACCATACAGTTCCAGACCACAACTTCCTTTTTCCTGAATTCGAAATTGTCATAGAAACAGAAGAAGAGATTTTGCCTGAAGTTGTGGAAAAGGAAGAAGACTTTGAGATCACAGGAAGCATGGGTAAGGAGTCGGCTTCAGCACTCATGATCAAACATGGTAGAAAAGAAAAGTGGTCCTAAGAGGAATGGACTCTCAATGTGGAGATTGTAAGCTGTCAAGTGAAAATACCATTCCTCTACCTCCCTGGCATATATCAGGTGCATTCTGCTTCCTAAAAACGATGGGAAGTGAGCCGAGCACCATGATGAATCCCTGGAATCCCAACTGCTTGGAAGGCTGAGGCAAGAAGATTGCAAGTTCAACAATAGGTTTGGCAACTTAATGAGACCCGGTCTCAAAATAAAAAATAAAAAGGATGCTCAGTGCTAGAGCGTCCCTGGGTTCAATCCGTGGTACTACCAGAAAAAAAGAATGATGTACAAGATGCTGGAGGCTGGAAACTTGGAGAGTTGTGTTGGGTCCCAGATCCATCACTCAGCTAGAGATAGTAAGAGTAGCTGCTGGTGTTTGGCATACAACAGGGGCCTTGTGAGAGTTAGTTTCTCTTTCATCTTGCCATCTTTACGTGCATGTTCATGTCAGCTTCTCTGGAATTCATTCCCTGGGCAGTGTCTGTGCTGGCCAGGTATGTAGGAGATGACTTAAATACTGGCTGAGTAGCCAGCACTTACTCGACTGAGGGCCATCTGTACACAGGTTCATTGACATCCTGAAGCTGCCTCCAGGAACTTTGTCCCACATCACAAGTGAGGAAATTGAAGTTCTGAGTATCACAGACTTTGGTCAAAGAACTGTTAGGTGTTTTCAAGCGTTGGCCTTGATCTTGCCAACTCTAAAACTTGAACTCTTACTCACCTTGATGTGGTTACAGAAACTAAGAATATCAGCTTTCCAGTTTACAGTTCGGTCAGCTCGTACACTCTAAAACACATATTTGAGAGTCCTCTTTTGTGCTCTGTGTCTGCTGGTAATGGATACAGTGGGATAGAGCAGCCTCCAATGTCAGGTTGTTTATGGAGGAGCCTAGATGCTGCTCAGGGAGGTCAGGTTCCTTGTGACAACTGAAGCAAGTTCAGGTAACATGGGAACACTTGTGATGGTATTGAAAAGTGTGTGTGTGGGAGGTGTGCATATGTCTGTGTGTGTGTGTGTTCGTTATTGCTCATGGTTTTAGAAAGGCCTGAATCATGAACATGCTTTCCTTCAGGAGAATGGGAGGGGTGGAAGGCAAAGGCTGGGCTTGGCACCTTGTTTTACATAGCTGCAACCATGAGACTAAGCATGTGTATAATCATGAAGTAATCACTAAACAAAAATAAGTGAATTAGTCACATAACTACTTTGAGAATTATTGTAAATTACTGAGAAACATAGTGGGTTTTTGGTTTGGTTTGTTTTGTTTTGTTTTTTGTGGTACTGTTGAGCCTAGAGCCTCATGAGTGTTGGGCAAGTGCTCTACCACTGAGCTACATCCCTGGGAAACAGCGGTTCAGCAGTACGTCCCTAATAGCATCTGTCCCGGTGGAGAAGAGGAAGGCAGCGTTGATGTTCCTCATACTCATGCTGTTAGTATGTTGCTGTTGTTTTTTAAGATGTTTGTGTATTAGGGAATAAAGCAGATGAGTCACCTTGTTGGTCTGTTGGGCATGGAAAAAGACCAGGTGGATAATGTAAGATTAAATGAATACGCTGTAGGTCTTGAGTTTACACTGGAAGCATGACTGTGAATTCCTGATTTATCTAACCTGCTACAAAGGCTTAGAATAAAAGCAATGAACTCAGTAGCAGGGGGCATTCTTGATGCATAAATACTATTTCTCTTTAAAAAAAAACTCCAGTTTCTTTGGAGAAGTAGTCAATTCCAGATCAGGGACAGGAAATGTTCAAATAGTGTTGGAACACAGCCATCCAGTGATCAAGGAAGCAATCAGAGATTACTAGAGCCATGTCAGAACTCAAGAACTAACGTGAAAAGGCTCCCACTGCCTCAGGATAGACACTTTGAACATCTGCAAGAGTAACCAGTACTAAAACATCACATGGCTCAAAGATGATTCTTTAAAAATACTCAGTAATCATCTGAGCTTGAAAATTTGTAAATAAAGGGAAATTTTTGTCTTTCAGAGGGGGGTATAGCTAGCTGAAATACTCATGAAGTGAGATGTCTGGGGTTCACTTCAGGGTAACTGAGTTGGGGCCTTGAAATTTTAGTTGGAGTTAATATGCTACAGTAGTTCTAATTTTGCACATGTTCAACATTTTCCAAATCAAAATGCAAAAAAAAAAGTTTGCTGTGGGGGATGGCGGTGTCAGACTGAGTCTTGGTTTGGAGTTCTCTGGTGAAAGAGGTTGGCAGAAGGCCAGAGGGAACACCTCAGTGTTGTAAGGTTGCACTGAAGCTTTCTTCTGCTCTGTATGTGGGCTTGTAGGCTGTTGTGGATCCTCCTTCCATCCTGGTTGTGCCAGTGAGTACCACTAATTAATGCTCTTGTGATTTTATCATTGGTGAAGTGTTATTTCAGCGTATGTAAGTCAAGATTGATCAGTTGTATTTTGATAAGTTAAAGAGGAAAGTTGTGCTGGCAGCCGCCAGTCTCAGGGTTGCTGGAATTCCAAAAATGGGTGACTGAGTGAGTGGAAGGAGACTTGAGTGAAAGTCCAGGCTTAAGGAACAGGGATAAGGAGGGCGCACGTTGGTTAGGTATCCTGCATGCTGGTGGGCATGGTCCTGGGCACATGATTTGGGTCTATTCTTTTAATTTGACTGGGAGTAGGCGTAGTAATGATGTACAACTACTTGAGCACCTAGAAATAAGCACCAGTTTTAATGTGTGAATTAACAGGGAAAGTGTTGGTTAGAACTGGGTTCCCTTTACACATGTGAATCATTGCCATGTGGGGTTTTTCCTGTTTTAAAGTCATTTTGTTGCTTTTTCAGATGAAGCTCTTGAGGAAGAACTGGATTCCATGGCAAAGCACGAATCCAGGGAAGATAACATTTTCCAGAAGTTCAAAGCTCAGACAGCCCTTGAACCAGAGCAGGTAAAAGAGAATTTATACCTCTTCATCATATTTTTCACAGGTTTGGCTGGTGAGTATAATCTCTAAGAAGTAACTCCTAAGCTAGTCTGTTCCTTCAGAGCCTACACAGTCAGACTTTTAAACATCTTGCTACTGTGGTCTTGGCACAGATGGGCCACATAGAAAGGTGCTTTGGCAGTTATTCTCCACTTCACTGAATTCCTAAAGCTATACTGTTTATCACACTGGATTAATTTTCTAAAGAAAACATCAGCGATGGGAGATGTGACATTGCCTAAGATACTGACATTTAGACACCACTGGCTGTGCACACAGCCAGTTCTCCAGTAGATATCTTTGCCTGTAAAACTCACGTGACAGATAAAAACACTTTCCCCTATGACTTCTTTCACCACAAATACACACCTAAGATAACTCAGATACATTCTTAAAAACCAGTCACAGAATCAAGTATCCAGCAATTTATGTGAAGAATTGACCTTTGACCTGTGTCCCAAACACTAAGAAGGTGGTTTTGGCAATAACTGTGCTTTTAAGAAGACAACCACGAGCTTGTTTTGGGAAGCTGATTACATTGAATTTACTGTAGGCACCATGATTCACTAGGTATTTGTCCTTTTGAAAATGTTTCAAGTTCCTGAGTGTGAGAAGGTTCAGGTGGCACTTTGTATGGGAAGGGGAGTCACAAGCTTTAGTCCCTTCACGATGTGCTTGTCAGGTGAGGATTCTGATGAGAAGGCACCATCTGGGAAAGAAGCTGGGATAGTGGCTTTGAGCCAGTCGATTGCCACACACACCGTGAACTGCCTTTTGGGTCAGGGCCACATCATGCACTGCACAGCCTTTGGATGATTGTTAGAGATCACTACCATTGGAAACCCTTGGGTGAGGTGTTATTGTTTGAACATGGTCCTTGTTGATTTCAGATTCTCAGATATGGCAGGGGTACTGAGCCCATCTGGATTTCTGGTGAAAACATCCCTCAAGAGGACGATATTCCCAATTGTCCGTGTGGTGCCAAGAGAATATTTGAATTCCAGGTATGGGCTTAAGTCAGAACTATTTTAGTGTATAATCACCCTGCTTTAAGTTTTTGAACATTTGCACCAAAATAGCAGATACCCAGGGGTCAGTGTGGTAGTACAGAAGGTGCCCTGCCACTCGGTAGCTTTCTTACCCATGTCACTCTCCTCAGGTCATGCCGCAGCTGCTGAACCACCTCAAGGTGGACAGACTGGGCAGGAGTGTTGACTGGGGCGTCCTGGCTGTCTTCACCTGTGCAGAGAGCTGTAGCCTGGGCACTGGCTACACAGAGGAATTTGTGTGGAAGCAGGATGTAACAGATACACCTTAAAGACATCTTCGAGCCCTAAAAAAGGTTACTAACATCTTACATGCTTGCAATTCCATTTCTATGACTTTATCCTAAGAAAGTAACTGTACCAGAGATGGAGGAACAAAGATGTGACTTGGGGTCTTGTTTAATTCTTAAGTATTACTAAAACAATATCCAGTGATGGATTCACATGAATTTTGGTACATCCAAATGAAAGGCTATTCTTAATGATACACACTTAACATGGATACCAAATGAGAGGGAGATCTAAATTAACACCAAGAGGCCATATTCATGGTATGTATTTTTGTAAAAATATTTACACATGTATACATGCATAAATATAAATCTGAAAAATTGCACACCAAGTACAAACTAGTGTACCTATGAATAGTGGGACTAAGTGAAATAGTCTTTTTACTAAGTACTATTTTTTGTGTAATAAAATGGGTTTAAGTCAAACCATCTCACTCAGCACTTTTCCCCCTGTAATTTGCAAAGGCAAAGAGATATTTAGGTAAAATCCCAATAGACTGTTGGAGGCCAGAACATGTTGGGATAGCCAGGAAGTAAAGTAGCACAGAGCCTGAAAGGGAAGAGGCACCATCCAGGACTGACCTTCACCAGCTAGGGGTGCCTACAGAGAGGACAGAGGCCACAGGCTGCCTTCACCAAAGTGACAGGATGTGGACAGAGTGATGCAGCCTGAGGGCCAGGGGAGGTCAGCTTCAAGTGGGCCGCGTTCTCTCTGGTCCATCTGTAGACAAGTGGCCAAGGCTGGTTTCATGCTCACGTTCTCTGGCCTGCAGCAGCTCCCAGCTCCCGGTTCTCTCAGCCTGGCAACACCAGCCCAACACCCAGGCAAGCCTGAAGACACTGCTCTTAAGCACTCGACACTGACAGCCATCCTGGTAACTCAGGGAACTCCTGGTGCACTCCGGCTCATGTTCCCCTACACGTCTGTCACAGCCTTGAGTTTTCAGAAGTCACATCACTTGCTAACGTCACTGAGGGCTGCTCATGCATGTCACAAAGCCCTGGCCTGTTTGTCCATACCAAGTCCATCTATAAGACACAGTTGGCACCATGGGGACTGCTGTGTGCCATGTGGCTTCACAGGGGGAGACATGCTACTCCTTCAGAGGGAGAGGGCAGTGTGGCTTTGAAGCTGGGTGCTCATTAGGTGACAGCCACCACGTGCTGCTAGAGTATGTTGTCATCAGCTAGTGGCAAAAGTTGGTCACAGCACTTGGTGGGAAGGGCAGTGGCTTATGAAAAGTGGACCAGATGGGTCTTAGGATGTATTAGGGTCTAAATGGTAAGAGCTGCTATTTAGGGACATTGAAAATTAATAATACCACGTATAAAATTTAAATATGTTAAGCAGCTTCATTGCCACTAGCAACGTTGAGACATTTGAAAACACCATAAGATGACAAGTACATCACCACATGACCACATGACCATGCTCCTTCAGGTGCATATCACTGCCATCTGCACACGGCGCATGCTCCAGCACTCTGCCTAGCTGAGGTGCTCCTAGCCACTCTAGAGAGCAACGCTCCACTCTGCCTTTATATTTCATATATCCAGTGCTGGTGTAACAACCCTTTGACAGTTTCAGGGATCGTGTTGTGATGTTTTTGGCAGTGTAATGTGGGTAAAGTAAATGAGCAATTACAAGATACTCTTCATTCATCAGGGATTCTAGACTGAGATGGAGCTCAGGGCTCTGGGTTTATACTTAAAGCACACATTCTTTGTGTAAAAGAAAGGCTATAAATAACCGGTTAAATCAAAACCCTATAGTCCTGAATTTGGACTGGATATAATAGCATAGCTCACCAAATATCTTAAAACAAGCATTTATCCTAAGTGAAATATTCTAGCTAATAAATGAAAAAAAGATTGATTCCATCATTTTGCAACCCACTAGTGAATGGATGACCCTAGGAGTTACACAGCTGTATCTAGCAAATACATGCTGAACTGCAGTCTTTAAGTCTGCAGCTGGCAAAACCTGCACAGAAGCTCTACAAGCCACAGAACCAGTACGTGAAAAGAAGAGATGGAGGGGAAATTAAAGATTAAACATGTAGAAACAGCTACTTTCAATGGAAATCGAGCCAGTGTTAGTGTCTAGGAGTTTCTGTGGACTGGATATGCAAGTGTGAGGAGTAACTCTGGGCCACACTGCCTCAGCGTAGTATCTTATGCTGAACATTCATGCAAGATTTTAAATCTCAGAGCCCTAGCCACTGAAATAAGAAACACTGAAAAGATAAAATTATTATTTAAAGACCATTGCGTATCTAGAACCTACGGTGCAACCAACTACAGAATCAACAGCAGTACTAAGTTCAGTAAGCCAGTCTGGAATAATACAATGATTATTACTTGTAAACTTTCAAGAAAAAATTCCACTAAGAACATAACAGGAACCATAATGTATTTAGGAATTGAGGAGTTGTGAAATGCTGAAGCCCTGTATGAAAAAGTCATGGAAATTTGCTCAGGAACAGAAGACCTGCTTCTAGGGAGAGGCACTTTTTTGGACAGATAATCTTAGAATGATGTCTTCCCAATTCCTTCCAAATGTGTCATGCCACAGAAATACAAAGGGCATTCTGTATACTGGCTGTATGGGCTGCAACCTGGCTAAGAATAGATAAAATGACCTTCACCACAGCAGTTCCTGAGAGTTTACTATAGAAGTACATGTAGCATCCAGAACACACAGGCAAGGGCACTCCCTGAAGCTGTGTACCGTGGGAAGCTCAGGAGATAGCAGGAATGACATGGTGTTGAAGATGTGTCTGATACACTGACAGGTATTTTTCCAAAAGTGGTATTGGCACCCCCAAAGGACAGACTTGCAGAGGGCAAGGCATGGAGTACAGCCAGTTATCTGGCGATTATCCCAGAGAAAGAGGCAGAGGGGCAAGGAAGGACAGACTTCCCTTTGATTACATACCCTGCACTGTGTGCGGTATACTTTTACTATACACTGTCTGGTTTACAATAGGCAAAAAGGAAAAAAAAGACAACCAAGAACTTAATGTCCATCTGATATGCCACAAAAAGAACAAACCAAAGCCTTCACTAGTGGATGTGGTGTTATCCCAGAAGTGGCTTAGGAAGCTGTGGCAGGAAGATCACAAGTTCAAGGCCAACCTCTGGGATGGGGATGTGGCTCCGTGGTTAAGCGCCCCTGGGTTCCACCCTTGGTTCAAACCAAAAAAGCCTCACTAGAGACTTGGAACAGACACCAGCCCCACAGCCAGAGAATGCAGCCCTCTGCCCCTCCCCGGCTGCATGAGCTGAGGCAGGCCCTGCAGGAGGCGGCTCCCACCTCCACAGGAGCAGGCCTGAGGAGTGCTGAGAGGTCTGGGCACTGTGCGCAACGCACTGCCAAGTGCAGACTGAGACAGGCAGCAGCCGCAGGCACCGCGTCTGAAGTAGGTGTAACAGCGAGACCACGTGACTCTTACAAGGCATCATTCAAAACAACAGTCTAACTCTTATAAACTGCATTTATTGTACAGAGTACTCTGAAGGAAGAAAAATATGTACAGCCATTTGTTTTCATTAATACATCTATTCTGTCCTGCAATACTGGAAAGGCGGAATGTGTCTGGCACAAAAAATAACCCCTAAAAGTTACAAATTAGAAAAACAACACTTTTAAAAAAGATTTTTACTTTTCTGGTAGAAATATAAAAACTGTGGTTTATGGGGGTGGAGGGGATTAAACAAGTAAGAAGTCCAATTGTACAGGTGGCTTTAACACTTAAGTTCTGTCCCTTACGCCAACCAACTTGCCAACAGCAGTGTTTGAAACCTAAATATAAATAAATGGGCAGCGCCACCCTCACAGCTGCACAGCTGTCAACTCACAGCTGTGCTGCGGGAGCCCCAGAGCAGCAGCAGCCCCTCCTGCACCTAAAGAGGGTTGCACGAGTGGCCTAGTGCTACGGGCTGCACCTGAGTCCACGAACGGCACCAAACTGATTCACTGAAAAGCAAGTGGGTGGGGCAGGCAGGAGCGGTGGCAGCCACTACGTGGTCTTCCTGAATCCCTTCAGAATGGGGTAGATGTTCTCGAACGCTTCATAAATTTCTGCTCTGACTTTAGCACCTGCATAGGACACATTGGAGCAGAGTGTGAAATGGCAACTCTTAACAGAAAGAGATCACTTCCTTAAAGCCACAAGCACCATCCTCCATACCCAGTTAATTAACAGATGCAGGCACTGAAACACTACTGGCAGGATCCCTTGCCACAGTCCTAAGTGTGACTTCTAAAACAACATGCACTGTCAGGCGGTGTATTTGGGGACACCAGGCTCCCACCCTACCCCTCCCACATGGTGCTGGGCCAGCTCACACCAGGTGGGCAGCAGGGAGAACCACTGAGCTGCCTCCGGCCAAGCTCTCCTCTCTCTTTTGCTGCCCCAGCGTCACACAGGTCACAGGGCTAACCCCAGTGACGGAGACACGGCATCCTGCCCCTGCCCTGCTTGAGGCTGCAGAGCTTCCCCTCCAAAGGGTCCAGACACTTCTCAGCAATGTTGGGGTGGAAGAAGAAAACAGGGCAAAGGCAACCGCCAAGGACCACCAGAAAGGCCACCCTAAAAACTGGAACAGGCAAACACTGCTCCCTGCTGTGCCTCACCTGTTAACACAACCTTCCCAGAAACAAAGATAAGGAGCACAATTCTGGGTTTGATCATTCTGTAGATTAATCCAGGAAATAATTCTGGCTCATAACTAGAAGGAAAATGGCAGAAACAGGTTAGAAGTTGTGAGCTTCCTGTTACCATACACAACGAGGACTGAGCAAGGGAAACACTGAACAGGCTCACAAATGGGGCCACAGAGCCTGCTCCTGCTGGCTGTCCTCCAGTGTCTGACCCTTTCTACTGAATTGGAATTTCTGTGTAAGAACAGGAGCTGTGTGTCTACTTTCTGCTTTCTGATCTGTCTTCAGATTCACTCTGGGCAAGCACTCCACCTAGGAGCTGAGAGTGACAGCTGCCTTTGATGGCACCTCACCTTAAGCTGTCAGTACTGGTCAGGTAGGTTGAGAAGGAACCTAGCCCCAGCAATGTTGGCTACCCCAATGGACTTGGTCTTTCATGTTTGTTGCGTCAGAGAACAAATGTAGGAAGTCGCTGTGTGTCTGTGTGCTGGACCAGGGAAGAGTGGCATGGTGGGGAGTTTCCCAGGTGAAAAGTGAAACTGCACCAGGGATAAATGTGGCATGTGCAAAAATCCTGGGGCACCGGGTCGGGGGTGAGCTGTGTGGCAGTCAATGGAGAACAGAAGATGAGAACTGGGAGATGAGGCTGCAGGACACACTGCCCCAAAGTCTGCACCAGCCAGCAGCAGGGACAACCAGAGGTGACTGCTGGCAGGTCTGATGTAATGCTGATGAAAAGAAGAGCTTCAACTGGGGCAAAAGTGACACGAGGAACTGTGGCTTCAATTCATGTGTTTAAAGTGTGTTTACTGAGCAACAAAACGATAAACACACACGTGGAACACAGTTCATTCCATTACAGCCACCTGGGTGTCTCAGTGACACGGGAGGTTAAGAGGCCGGTGGGGTCAGCAGCAGCCGTCCAGTACTACACCTGTGTTCACACTACCTCTGCACGGGCTTCCCTGAGCCGGATTTAAGCGGCTTGAGGTCACCAGCACACCTCAGACTCACCTGCTGAACTGCTGGTGGGTGAGCACGAGGCCTTCCAGCCTTATGGGGAACTTCACGTCACAGCTCCCCACCATGTTCTGGATCTTGAAATCCAAGAACTTTGCAGGGAAACCCAACTTCTGTACGACTCTGGCATACTTTCTTGCTGCTAGTCTGGACTGTTCTTCACTAGACAACAGGGAAAAGTGAGTTATCTGAACTGAAGCCATCTGCAGTAATTACTTAGATGAGTAACACAAAAAGCCCAAATTAGGAAACCAATAAAGTAAACCGTTCAATCTCCTCCTAATAGGAGGAAAAGATCAATACTCGCTGACAGCATCCTCCAGTACTCCTGTGTTCTCACAGAAACTGTAGGCCTACCAAGCATGCTTTCCACCAGTCAGACGGTCAGCATGGCTGCTCTTCCTGGCCCACAGAATTCTAGCCTCTGTCTTTCTTAACCCTAGTTCTTCATGAATTTGTTATGCAGGAACTTTCTACACAAGGGATCTTTATCAGTACTTCTGGTTTCATGATATTACCCAAAATGCAGCTGAACTGCATGGATGAATAAGCACTGTAACATGTATCTAAACTCATGACTCATGTTAAGAAAAGGAACCAGTGCTGACTGAAGTGGGTAGAACCACGTGACAGATTAAACGTAACGCGGTAGTCACCTGTGGAAGTGCGAGCCCAACAACCAGAAGCCACAAGACAACACAACACACACTGGGAGGGTGGACCCTCAGCTACCTCTTGGCTCCTGTGCACACCATTTTCCCAGAGCTGAAGATGAGCGCCGTGGTCCGCGGCTCCCGTATCCTCATGATTACAGCCGCAAACCGCTAAAAGGGTCAGAGAGAAGCATTAGTGGGGTCATCCAAACTGCTGGGTTTTGCTGGAACTAAAAAGGGACAAAGAACATCAGAACTAATGAGGAAGACCTAGCACATACAGTTATTAAAATATCTGTCCCAAATTCCTGTATAGGACTCTCTTACATCACAAGTAACAAGGGAACAGAACAAACAGCCACCATGACCAGGTCATACCAAGGTCTGTGTGTTATCACACATGCATCCCACCACCAAAGCTAACAGTTATACAACTTGGCTTTTTGTACTCTGCTTTTGTTTTGTCTGTTGTTTTGAAGTGCTGGGGATGAAACCTAGGGCCCTGTGCATGCTAGGCAGGCACTGTACCACTGGGCTGCACTCTCAACCTATTTCTTTATATTCTCAGTAAACAACAAAAACTGTTTCCCTCTTATATTTGCTACTTATCATGACTAGCATCTGTAAATATAAATTTTCAGTTTATATACAAACTTTCAATCAAATAAACTAGTAAGCCTTTTCTACTTCCACAGAGGATTAACAAGCATATCAATGAAGTAAGATCGTGTTTGCAGCTGGCCTTTAGAATATTAAAATATTAAACAATTACAAATGCAAAGTAAGAAAAAATACCGGTTTTTTACTTTTATTTTGTTATTTATGTTTTAAACATGTTGGCTCTTTGAAAACATTTTCATGCTAAAATTTTAAGTCATGGGGAAACCTATTTTCAAATAGCTTAAATTAATATATGATTTATTCCTATTTTGGTACTAGGGATTGGGGATGGTCCAGGGGCCTTCTACCTCTAGTCCATTGTATTTTTTATTTTGAGACAGGGTCTAAGTTGTTCATGCTGGACTTGAACTTGGCAATCCTCCTGCCTAAGCTTCCCAAGTAGCTGGGATTACAGACACGACTATTGCACCAGCTAAAATATGATATTTACACAAGAAAAGGTCCTTAACATTTCTAATCAAGATGATGTTTTCTTTTTTCTTCTCCCCTTGTTGCTGGGGACTGAACCCAGGGCCTCATGCACGCCAACACTCTACCACTGAGCTACACCCCCAACCCCCAAGATAACTCACTGACAAATTAGATTGCTTTGACATTTTTAGTTTAAAAAAATCACTGTCTTCCCCTTCCTTACCCACAAAAATGCTAGCAGTATGTTCTAGATCACATGACTAAATCGTAAAATGAACACTGAACTCAGACTGCGATGGGCCGAGATTCATCTTCAGACACTTGTTGTGATACAGATTCACTGACAGGCTAATGGTGGATCGTGTCCCCAGCTTAGCTCCCTGAGATCTTAAAACGAAGTACAAACATCTTCGGCTATTAGACAATTTAAGATAAAGACACAAACTCCTGTCACTGAACAGGTTTATCTAGTCTTTACTCTCATTTTTATGTTATAACTAGCAGAAATAATTGAGATTATATGAGGTACAATAATCAAGGAGAAATTTTTGTTTTCTTTTTAGGGAAATTGTTAAGTTTATTAATATTTGTTTCAATTCAACATGCTATGTACATTGTCTTATTTATATGTTGACATATTTTAAAGTCAAAAGTAAAAACTCTGAAATGATGAAAAAGTCCAATAATTGATATACCTTATTTTTTTTTTTTTTAATTCTTGCTCAATTCAAAATAAAACTGTTAGATCCCTTTTGCATCTAAATACTTTTGTATTTTCCTAAATGGCCACTGGGTAGACACGAAGATTAACTTACCTTTAAGAAGTTAAAAATAATCAGGCATATTTGATGTATTCCATATTTTAAGTAGCTTAACTTAAACATCCCCACATCTGAAGGCTCTGTTTCTTTCTTGACAAGTTAGCACAGCAACTCTGACCTCCCCACCTACAGGGCCAGGTTTCTCACTTGCACTCAAGGTCCAGGTCTAGCTGATGCCTCGGGGTTAAGAGATGCACCTAGGTCCACCACCCTACCCGTGCATCACATCCTCAACTGCCTCCTGTACACAGATCATGCCCGACTCACTGAGGTGTGGCTCGGGAACACTCAGTGCTACAGTGCTGTGAAAGCAACATGAGTTCAGCATATGCCACGGTTCACATGCAGAACGACACTGCCAAGCTGCTGGGCAGCAGCAGCCGGCAGCATCCCCAGGCCAGGCCATGGGAGGGAAACTGACAGGGTGGCTCGGCCAAGGGCAGGTGGTGGGTGCAAGAGGAGGTGCGATGCCACAGCAAGCTGAGGAACATCTGCCCTAGGACTCTAGTCCAAACCCAGCTCTTCTATTTCCCTTCCCTTCTTTAAAAAAGTTGTTGACCATTAAAATAAATTCAACTCTCCTCACTCACAGACTTAGAACAATCAAGATGCAACTCATGTTGACACAGTGTACATTCTGGTATCATTATGAAACACTGTTACCAACAGCTCTTTCTACTAAGGTAGTCATCTTATTAGATGTTCATAAATAAATAGCTGCGTTAATTGTAGATGAGCCTTTGCAGTCTGTCATCATAAAATGTTACCCCAAAATGAAGTATTAAAAACCAAGGACTTGCTGGAGGAAACCAGACTTCTGAGTAGTCTCCAAGGGACACAGCCTGCATTTGAACACTCGCTCTCAGTTTTGCTGCCAAGGCATCACAAAGATAATCTGTCTGCTTCTTTTCCAGGTTGCAGGGGAGAGGCAGAAACTTAGTCATCATCCTTGCTCTTTATTTTATCTAAGTATCTCAAAATGGCTGATCTCATCCAAAACCACCTTCAAATTTCACTTAATGCACATAAGCCACCACCACCGCAAAAAAAGAAAAAATTTAAAAAAAAGTGAAAAGTGAAAGAACTTGGACTTTAGAAGTCCAACAAATTACTGAAACAGACTGGCTATTAAAGGTCCAGGTAAGAGAACTATCCCAACTTTTCACTGCCCAACCAGGAAAGAATCTGCATATAAGTTTATTCACCTTGTATTATCTACATAAATACTTCAACTAATCAATTAAGAAAGGAGTCAAGCTTATTTGTGATGATTATTCTCTTGGTTAGCCTTCAGCCAACTAAAAACTGGAAGTGAGAGCAGTTCCACGTGTTTACCGATAGTTAAGACTGCCCTCCCTTTCCCCCCTCCTCCCGTCTGCTACACAGCCACTGCTTCAAGACATTCAACAAGGAAATTACAGAGAAAGCCCAATCACAAAGTGCAACCTGCACTGGGGGTTTGACCCAAAGGAGAAAGCTGAGGCACAATGGCAAGGGAAGCAGTGCCAACCGGGCAAAACTCAGGTGGGTACTGACTCTGGCAGACATGCATAACTCAGGAAAACTCCCAGGGTTTCTTGAGATTCCATGAGTAACTCAATGTGTCCTCTGCTGACCTGCCAAGCTGCACAGGGCAGAACAGTCTGACCAGCTAGCAGCTAACAGTAGCTTATCTAAAGATGAAAAACAGACTACATTTCAAAATGATCCCCGTTTCTCCTTCTGCCCTCTCTTCCTTACATAAAGCTTGTTTTCTTTTGTTAGAGGCATTCTACTCAACACTGGTCTCCCTGGGATAAAGGTTTCAGGCACGTGATGCCTCTCTGGTGGACGTGCCCCACTGCAGGGCACTGCTTCTGTAGGACAAGCTCCTCTACCCAGCACTCATTTCTTCACGCAAAGGTTACTATGTTAGAAAATACTTCCCCTGGCACAGGCACAAAAGCTTTAACATAAACTCAGGCTGCTATATTAAAAAATATATCAAAATATCAATATATATCAATATATATATAAAAAATCTCAGGGATCTTTCTCCCCTGTAATCTCTTTACTACAAAAAAATGTAAAAGTGATAGAAAGGTAGAAAACCATATCATAATAAGCTGTCTTATCCTTATACAACTTCAACAACTATTAACTCTTGGCCAATCTTGCTTCATCCACACGACCCCTCCCACCCCTACCACAGGATTACTAAAGTCAATACACCCTGCCATTCTACCCTAATGGTTCATGTTATAAATGGGATTAGATTCTGCTCTCCAGCTTCATGTGGTCTCCATCATGACATAGCATATAACTTGTCTTTACCTTGCACACTGCTAATTCCCAAGGGACTCACACACACACACACACACACACACACACACACACACACACACAGTAGCTACTGAGTAAAACATGAATAGAATGAAGCTGTTCTAATTACTGAACATTCAAGATTAAAATGACACATTTCCCCCTAGATTTTCATTTTGCTGGTGTCAAGAAACTTAAGCAAAACACAAACTTTCTGACCCAGAGAAATTCCAGTTTTACCAGTTTGAAATACATGAAAATGCACTGACCTTGGGGTTATATTCAGCGTTTCGGGCACGAAGTGCAATAGTCTTAAGGTCAAGTTTACAACCAAGATTTACTGTGGATACTATATTTCTGGAAGAAATTTGAAAAGAAAACATGATAATTTAGATTATTTAACTTTTACACAAGGAAGTAGTAAATGATGACCTAGGAGCCTTGTTCTTTCACTAGCTTTAAGGAACTGCTGACCCTTGTTAAGTGTTAAGTAAGGACCACAAAGCATGCTGAGCACCTCACAAAAGCCTCAGCATTCACAGCACACAGCCAGGTAGCAGCTGCCAACATCACACACTTGGATGAAGAATGGAGGCTTCCGGAAAGCACACTGTGCTCCAAGGTGGGGCCAGGATCTGAGCCTGTCTTTGGCCCTGATCTTACTTAGCCCTGGGCTTCCTCCCAGGGAGCCAGCACCAGCCCACCCTGAATCACAGTCTGTAATGAAAACAGGCAGGCAAGGCTTCCTCAGTCCTTTACAAGTAAGTAATCTTTTGGAAGAATAAGAATTCAGTTTATTTGGCAAAGGAAGGAGGCCTGATTTCTCTTCTGATTAGTCTTAGTAATCCAGATAAGCAGAATCATCACTCATCTTGTGTGTCCAAGGAAACCTTTTCATTTTTTAGCATTCTTGAATTGTTTCATGAACAACTTACAAAAGAATAATGACAGATTTGAAAATCAACTTCATTAGAGACTTAAAATAAAAACTGAAACATGGCAAACTCAAAATTTTTACTCTGTATTTTCCTGGATCTGAAAGCATACAGACTTGAAATGAACAATGCCAAGGACCTAGAGCCTTGCCACCAGAGAACTCTGACCTCAGTTCACGAAGGAGAGCTCCTACTTCATTGTCACTGCTTTTTCTGGTACTGCCAAAAAGCAAGTCTCTTGAAATTTGATGGCCCATAATTTACTGAGAGGACAGTGGTCTTCTCTGATACACACTCCTAAAGCCAGTTGGGCTGTGTTCTCATTTCTGTATCAGCTGCTTCCTTCCTGTCACTCTGTGCACAGACCTGCCTTCAACACAGGTCCATGTACAAACTGTCAAATAAATTTTGGTGCATCTGTCATAAATTCAGTCATCTTTGGTAAATGTATTCTTGTATGTTTTCATTAAATATTTACCAATGAACCAATAGGGCTCTAAGAAGACAGTGAAAACTAAGTAACCTAGCTGACTGAATGTCCATGGAATGTCAGAAACAACTGCCTACTGCCAACAGGTGTCATTTACAACTCAGGCCAGAGTGATCCCAATTGCCCACAGAAGTCAGCAAGCATTCAGGACCCTGGGAGCAACAAGGACAAAGGAAAGCTAGCAGCACTTATCACTCCAAAGCCACAAAAAATCAATAGGATTTTGTTTTTAAAAATGGGGTCAAAAAAACAACAGAGAACCAAGATCCAGGGCTTTGAGTAACAGGCAGAATACATGACCACACACTACTTAGTCCCCAAAATGATCAGCAATGGCTTATAAATAATAGCCATCCAAGAAACAGAATGAGTAAGCACAGAAGGACCATCAGCTCCAAAGAGCACAGGGAGGGCACAGCCATACAGGAGCACCGACATCCTGGGACTGCAACCAGCACTTCACTTTGGCCGATAGTTTCCTGTGGGCAAGATCTACATGCTTCTCATTGACAACCATCTGGAAATAATTCTGATTTTCAGGAAGAAAGGAGATTTTTCCTGCCTCCCTACCTTATTATATATAGGACCCACTACACGGTAGAAAAACTCACTTGGGACAGTAACAGTCATTCTCACCTTATGGGAAGACCACAGGTTTGTACGCAGCCCTCACAGTAAAATGGAACCTGGGAGCACGGGGACCTGTGCTGAACTGTGCCTAACCCACAGTGCATCCGCTACAGCGCCATCTACACAGCCACCACACCCAGCTTCAGTGTGAGGTGCCCTTTCTGAGGATGCTGTGAAAGTCCTCCACGAGGGTGGAGGGGCTGACTCAGCAGCTTCAGCTCTCGCCGTGGCGCACAGCACCGCTGTGCCACTGCTGGAGGCACAGGCACAGCACAGCCCAGGGCTCCTCCACCTCCGGAGACACGACACGGAGTACTCACTGCAGCTGCGGCACGATCCCAGAGCTTTCGGAGGCTGGTGTGGCAGGAGTGATGGGGGTCATGGGGGTCATCGGGGAGGGATACAGGGGCGTGGTGCCCGGCAAGGGTGCGGTGGTAAGAGTCTGTGAGTGGAAGAGCTGCGGGGTCTGGCCGGAGGCCCCCTGTGCTGGCTGCTGGGGTGCTGACTGCTGCGCTGCTGCAGCCGCCTGCTGCTGCTGCTGCTGCTGCTGCTGCTGTTGCTGCTGCTGTTGTTGCTGCTGCCGTTGCTGCTCTTCCAAAATAGACAAGCTGTTGGTGTTTTGAATAGGCTGGGGCGTCAGGCCTGTGCCATAAGGCATCATGGGACTAAAAATGGGGATCCCAGGCGTCATGGCACCCTGCAGAGAACAAGGGTGGGGAGAGTCAGGCTGCTGTTGCTGAGAGTCTGTGAGCCTTCCTGGTGGAGCCGCAGGAGACGGCTAAGCAAGATGCTCTAGAAGAGTGGGCTGCCAAGTACCATGGGGACAGTACTCGCCATCCTCAGATGTGTGTTTTCTTCCTTAATCCTGAACGTAGCAGACCAGAGTTCAGGACTTGGATCAACCTCACTTGCCACAAGAGAACCTGGGGAGTGGCTTAACCTTTGCAGCATGACCAGAGAATAATAATGGTCCCAATTATTAGACAGACATGCTCCTGTTTAAAGTGCCACCCCCGTACCTGGGGAGCATCTGGCCCCCTGTGCATGATCAATGATAATCATTCTAGAGGTACACACACCAGAGATGCTGAAGTGTTACTCAAGCAACCACAGAGATGATTATAGAACACTACTCAAAGCTGATCATTTGCCCTCCTCAAAATGTGAATCAATACAACCTGTCACACACTATGAGTCTGCTTTCCTGCACTGCTCCCAAACTTCTCCAGACGCTGCTACATTTATTAATTTATCTGTCTCACAACAGCCCTTTGAGAAAGGGAGAGGGAAGCAGTAAAGAAACTGACCAGAGAAGGTTAGCAACTCACCCAAGGTCGAAGCCCCACTGGCAGATGAGCCAAGACCACAGATGTCCCAAGACCCAGCCCAGTGCCTCCCCTCACCCACAGCACCCACAGAGTTGAAAACAGTTTTCCAAACCTCAACATCATGTGTAACTCTCTCTGCTTTTTCTACGGAGAGGGTCCACAGTTTTTATTAGATTCTCAAATGCATGTAAGACCCAAAAAGAGCCATGATTCTTTCTCACTTCCACCACTTATTTGGCAGAAAGCATAAGATTGTTTCAGCAACCTAATGCTGAGAAAACAACACGTATACTTCAGACATCTAAGAAAAGAATGGAAGGCATATAGAATACATAGATGAACAAATAAACTCAATAAAAGATGAACAAATAAACCAACAAAAAAATAGGCAACATTCAGATGCAATGGTGCAGACTGTAATCCCAGTCACTTGGGAGTTGGAAGAAGATTGCAAGTTCAAAGCCAGTCTTAGCAACTCAAAATAAAAAATAAAAAGGGCTGGATATGTGGCTCAGAGGCTAGGTGCTCCTGGGCTAGGCAACAGGCATTTTACAAATAAAAATAGATAACTGGCCAATAAATACTTGACATGATGCTCAAGATTATTAGTCATCAGGACAACACATTAAAAAAACTATTAAGCAACCACTAGGATGGCAAAAAGTAAAAACCAACACCCGAGGTGCTGGTGAGGAAGTGGAGCAATTAAACTCTTCCCACCATTGGAGGGCTGCAGAACAGCGCGGCCACTTCAGCAAGCAACTGGCAGCCTCTGAGTAAAGTCAGACACAAGCACACATGGCCCTGCAATGCCACTCCGAGTATCTACTCAAGATACTCAAGATAGAAAAAAGTGTACAGGATCTCTGGGGTACACCTTAACACCCCAAGCTGGGAACACCCACATAGCAAATGGAAAACAGACGAGGGTGCTGCTTGGCAATAAAAAGGGATTATTCACCAATACACAAACCTTACACTGGGTGAAGGAAACAGACCAACCAAGAAGACACACTGTGGGACTTCACTTATGTGAGGCTCTAGAGCAGGTAGAACGGATCTTCAGCACTGAAGAGTAGATGGAGCAGCCACTGGGGCTAGGAGAGTAGTCACAAGAGGGCAAAGAGGCCCGTTTTAGGGTAAACAAAGTGTTCTAACTTACAGAACTAATTACAAAAACATTTAAAATGGATAGGGGGTTTTTGTATGTGAACTGTACCTCAACAAGGTTAATTACATTCTTAAAAAGGAAGCAATAAAACTAGGAAATAATTTGGTGAGAGTGACCCTATAATCATTTGTAATATTCTCAGTGTCCATCAAAAGCAAAGTGTTTTATACACAAATACGTACTCTGGCTTCCAAAAAGACTCCCAAGTAAAACACTCCTGTGCCCACTCAAAGCCTAACAGAACTTTCCCAAACTAAGGGAAGTTGCCAACAAAAGTCCATTTTTGGCAACAGTGGCCAAATGGCCTGGGCCTGTGCTCTCTCTTGTGGGCAGTCTTGCCCCCCACCCCCCAACTGCTGCATTACCTGGGGGGAGGCCAAGCCCTGGGCATACGGTGGCAGACTGTTGTTCTGATCCATGATGTTCACTTTCTTCAGCACTTGGTCTTTTCCTGGAGCATTCCCAGCACACTCTTAGCAACTTCCTCAATTCTCTGGGTTACTTTCACACACCAAGAAACGGCAATGCTCCTTGGAAAAAAGTTTAAAGGTTAATGTAAGAACACGGGTAACCTGTATAGTCTTATAACCCCAGTTTTGTGGTTACCAAAAACATAAATAAGAAAACCAATACAACCACAGCCTACTCCTTCCATGTTTCCTGTAACTGCATGCAGAACTGCAAAAGGCAACTTTTGCTCTGTTACATGTTTAATTTAAATACTCTGACAGTAGTGAAAATTAAGGTGTCATAACCAGCATTAAAAACTGGGGGCTGGGGTTGTAGCTCAGTGGTACAGCACTTGCCTAGTATGTGTCAGGCACTAGGTTCGATTCTTAGCACTGTGTTTGGGAAAAAAAAAAAAAAATGGTGGAGGAAAACATCTCGAGAAAACTAATTCCTAAGCAAACTGTGCATCAGAGCAGAACATTTACCAAGCACTACATACAGAGCGAGTGTATATATAGTGTATAGATAGGCCAAGTTCAGGTTTTTAAATATTCCACCCGATTTTATAACCTCCACAATGCCTTGGACGTAAAGTCCAATAAATACTGAATTAAACCCAATATATTTTGGCGTGATCTTTCACTGAGCTCCTACTTCAATGAAAGACTGTAAAAACTGTATGATACATCAATAAGTAAAACACTGTATTTTTATCAATGTGATAATCTTAAATCTTCAAAATACAAACTGTATCTGTATCTGGCTTTTCTTAAATCAGTTTTTTTCTTCAGTACTAGGGACTGAACACAGGGCCTCACATGCTAGGCAAGTGCTTCATACTAAGCTACACTCCCAGTCCTGTTTTTTTTTTTTTTTTTGAGACAGGTTATCTCATTAAGCTCTATGGAGTAGCCTGGAACTTGCTATCCTCCTGCCTCAACCTCCCAAGTTGCTGGGATTACAGGCCTGTGCCACCACAGCTGGCTTAATCATCATCTATGTACTAGATATATATCTGAAATAACTTTCCAATGAAGGAACTGAGTGACTGCTCTATGGTGTGTGGAGGAGTGGTGACAGGGATCAACAAGGCCTCACTCAGGACAGGCAAACACTCTCAACTGAGCTAGACTCCCAGCCCTTAAAAGATCTATCAATTCTGTTTAGATGGGTTTGCAACCCTCCAGAGTTGCTGTAAGAACTGATTTAATCAACACAGGACTGACAGATTGACTGAGTTAATATATCAAAACACATCTAGTTGCACACTAAGTACAGGTCAAATGTTAGCTACTACTGTAAGACTTGAATTCAAACATTTATTATCATCTAATAAGATATTCTTGCATAGAACTTACAGGTCTCAGAGTTATATGTCCAAAGATCCACGTTCACTTAAAGTATGTGCTGGTACAGAGTAAGATACTTGCAAAAGCAGTGAAGGAATCAGACAATCACTTTGAGAGGGCAAAGGACCCCAAAGACTACTTATCCTACAAACTTATCATTGAAAATCAAACCAAAGCAAGCTCTACTTCTGAAAATGAACACCTCAGAGGTATAATAAAATTATGTTTTCTGAACTTGTTACTTTATCACAACAATAATATTGATCCCTGGCATCAAATAGTTCAACATGAAGGACATGCAAATAATTACTGTTAAAACTTGGTAGGCCCAGCAGAGGGTATGCCCCAAGTAAGCTAAGATCCTTGAGAACAGACACCAGCATCACCTGTCTGAAATCTCTGCACCTATCACTATGCATATAGTGTGTAGTCATGAATGAATGCACATACTCTGTGGAAAAGAAGACAACATAGGCTAAAATCAAGTACTCTGAAGAGAGGTCACTGTTTTCACAAAGCAGGGACCACCTAACTTGAGTTAAGCAAGGCAAGTAAAAATTTTTCTGTCTGAAAGAGAAATGAAGCACAGAGACAAAGATAAAGCATCCAGAGTGCAAGTGACAAGGTTAGCACTGTACTGTATGGAAGGTCATTGCAGGAGATGAGACAGCAGCCATAGGAGGTCACGTCACCAGAAGTTTAGATGTTATTACATAGGCAGCAAGCGCAGTTACAGGATTTTGAAGAGCAGCATGAGTTAGATCTACTTTGGCAAGAGTATGGATAAATACGAGAGGAGAACACTGAAGGCTGAAAATTCACTTCAAGGGGTCAGTGCTATGGTTGAGTCAAGAGGTAATGAGGGTAGGATTTAAAGCCCTACATATGCACTTATCTGGAAACTTTGGTGGCTCCAGATCACTTTTTGGGCCCTAAGTCTCCAGAAGGAACCCTTGGTTACCCAAGGTTAGGGTATTTAACCTTGGTTACCCAAGGTTAGCAGATTATTTAGAGCTCTCGACAATGGCACAGACCATGTTTCCTCACCTGTATCATACAATCACTCCGCGAGTACTGCAATCATCCTCAGTAAAGGGCTGTTTGCAACGTTGTCTTTTCATGGAAACTGGAGTATCAAATTAGATATTTCTGGGAAGTAGATTCATACATGCCTGGATAACTCGGGCATAATCTTTTCCTAAAACAAGCCTACCCCAAGTGTGAGAAACCATGCTGGCCTGATGGAGACCTTGTAAAGAAAGTGCTGTGTTTCTCTCTTAAGTCCCACCGCGCAGAAGCGCGGGCTTCCGACTAGACGTTTCAAGTCTGGAGCACGACTTCGCAAAGAACCCACCCCTGCTGGCAGCAGAGCGGGCGGGCTCCTGCGGGTCAATCTGCCCTCCAGGCAGGCAGACTGAGTCCTCGATGCTCCCTGCACCCCGCGCTCGGCCCAGAGAGCGCAGAAGAGCCGGCACTGGCACTGGGCTGCAGCCGCGGCCGAGCGGCCGGTACAGGCGGGAGGGGCAGCAGCACGAGCGGGAGCAACGGCCCCGCGGGCCTGCGCGCCCGCCCGGCGAGACGCCCGCCGCGGCCCTCGGGCCTCGCTGTCGGAGTGCCTTCGCTCGCCCAAGCCCTCGGGAAAGAGGGAAAGCTGGGAGGGCTGTTACCTGGAGTCACGGCAGAGACGACGACGCACCCGCGAAAACGAAGTTCAGCCGCAGGCGGCCCAGGCGCCCGCCACGGCGACCCTGTTCGACCCCACCGAACTTCGGGCGCGCGGTGATAATGTCACTTCCGCCAGTCCCTTCCTCGGCTTCAGCTGGTTGCGAGCGCGCCGTCCACAGGAGGCGTGGGCGTCGGTCACTTCCGGTGTTTCCCCGGGTGTTTGACGAAAGGGAAACGCAGGGTGGAGCTCTTCGGTAGTTCCGGGACCAAGCGGGAAGGGGCCTTCTTGCCAGAACCTTTTCTAATTGGTCCTTGCCAGACGCGGGAAAAATAACTGTTTTTTAAATGTTCATTTTTTTTTTTTTTTTAAACCAACTAGTGGTGTACTCTTTCGAAGCTAACATCTCCAACTCGATTTCTTCTGGAAAGTTGGATAATCACAGAACTTGACCTTTAGAGATGGCACATGGCACTCACGTATTCCTTACCATGTTCGCAAATGCGAGCTGATCGTCAACCACGCAAAAGAAAAAAAACAGATGGCTTGTCCTCACACATTCATTTATATTTTAATTCCACTATTACCATCTCATGTACTCCTCATTCTTCACAGTTGTCACAAGATATGATCTGTTGCTGTTAGACTGCTTCCTGATGCTAGGCGTATCCATGTCATGCTGCTTGCTTATCTGCTTCCTTTGTATTTCTTTTATCAGTGAGGTTGTGTGCTCCTTAAAAGTAAGAAACGTGGTATACTTATTTTGTATCCAGGACAGAACCCGGCACCTTTTTAACTTAACTTGTTAAGCTGTGGAGGACCGGAATAAGCACAATGCTGATCTTCTCTGGCCATAACCATTAAGGAAAATCCTTTGGTTTATCCTTTGTATACAGGAAAGCATGAGAAAAGTTTTTAAAAAGTAGTTTAAAAATTTTTTTCGGGTTGCAGAATTGTGGTCCATCCTACATTAGTCAGCTATTTGTTTGTCTGCTTGCATGTACGATTGAAAATATAATTCATGTACAAAAGTGCATAAAGACGTGTGCGGTTTAACCAATAGCTATAAGAAGCGCACCGAGCACCGAGCACCCCTCCGATACCACGGCAGGACAGGCCCCACCTACTCTGCACCCTGTCCTGTCGGGGTTGAGACGCCGGTGTGTCTTCTCTGTGTCTCCTATCTAGCGAGGCTGCCTCATTTCTTTGGGGTGACATATCCCATTTTAAGGCAGTTCCTCGGTTAATTTAGTCGTTCTGCTTTTCACGGCCTCCGGCTCCTGTGGACCGGGGCCATTCAGAACGCTGCAGTCCGACTCCGCGTGCGTCCTGGACCAGGTCCACCGCGGAGGCCTTCGCGTTACCGCTGCTCTAGTTTGGCCAAGGTTTTGGTATGACTAGTCTCTCATTTTGGCCCGCCAGGAGCGAATTCGAACGTCTTCTTTTTCTTAAAAAAAAACCCTTCACGTCTCGCCCGCCCTCCTGCCACGGGCAGCGCGGACCTCCAGGAGCAACGAGGTGAGCCGGATAGAGGAGCCCGCGGAAGCCGGAAGCGGCGCGACTTCCGGCTGGGCCGCCATCTCGCCGTGAGACAGCAGCAGCCGCGCAGCGCGATGTCGTCCGCAGTCTCACCCTGGGGGCTCGGCGGGCTGACGGAGATGGAGCCTCTCGGCGCCGCGGGCCCTCGGCGGCTGCGCTTCTCGCCCTACGCCTTCAACGGAGGGTAACGGCCGCGGCGGCGGTCTTTGGGGAGGGGCGGCGGGACCGAGTGCACGCGGCGGAGCTCTGTAGCTCGGCCCGCGACGGGGACAGCTGCGTGTGATGAGCGGCCGTTCGGCCGCTTGATCCGAGTCCTTTCCCTTGACCGCCGAGCGCTGTGCAGTGACGCCGAGGGTAGTGCATCGCAGCCGGTTCTCACGGACGGGCGGTTTTCCCTTTTGTTGTGCTGCTGCCCGTGGAGCCCAGGAGCTCCGCCGCTGAGCCACACCCCCGGCCCTTTTTGTTTTTTGAAAGGATCTCTCTAAGTTGCCCAGGCTGGCCGCGAGCTTGGAATCCTCCTGCCCGCGCCGGCCTCTGTAGTCCCTGGGATGACAGGCGTGCTGATGGTTCATTAAAAAAAACCGAAACACCAATCAGGTCCTTAATGAACTTGAAATATTGAATATTCAGAGTTTGAGAGTATAAGACTGTGAGGAGTCAACTGTAGCCTTGGTTATGCTACTGAAGGGCAATGTGGTCTTTGGGTACCTCTTCATTTCTTGAACTTAAATTTCTTTTTCTTCCTTAGCGACTTAATATTTCTGGGGAGAATCAAAGACATTTAGTAAACTCCCAGCAATGATATTATTTAATTTTCCGGATAAGTAAATGTTACAGGATATTTAGCCCGGTGGGCCTCTTAGAAGTTAAACAGCCTCTGTCACAGACCTGGTGTGAATTGAGCCAGGAGTTGAATTACACAGAATTCTCTCATCACTGAGTTTATGTTTGCTTTTCCATTGCACTCATTAACACGTCCTGTGATGACTAATTAGTACTCATAAAGTGGATTGTCAGACCCGTTTTCATAAAACTGTTATACTTTTTTTTTAGTACTGTACATCCCAGTCCTTCCCCGCAAGCCCATTTAGAGACAGGGCTGCTTAGGGCCTTGCTAAGTTGCTGAGACTGGCCTTGAACCTGGTGACCCTCCTACCTCAGCCTCCTGAGCTGCTGGGATTACAGGCATGTGCCACTGCTCCCAGCATAAATTCTTGTTAGTAGGAATTTTCAGGGAGTTTCACTTCTCATTCATCCATTTCAACTTGTGATCCAGCTTAAGCTATTACTCTTCTAAAAGTTATAACCTTTTGATTATTACATTGTCACCCTTTCTCAATCTTTAGCATGTATTGCAGCTGGCTTTCAGGCAGCCTCTGCTTCTACAAAGTGAGGCTTATTTCTTATCATTAACCTCTAGTTCTGTCAGGTAGCATTCAAATGTCCCGTCCTGGGAGGATAATTCCCACGTCTGTTTCTCCAATTCTATTTCTCATAAGTTCCTGAGTTCTGGTTTTTGGTTTTCTGTAAAACATTTATGCCTTGATTTTTCTATTCTCACCATAGCTGAAGAGAGTGAACAAAACAAGCTAATTACTCTTTTTAACCATGTCTTCTGCTTTAAAATGTGCCGTATAGTTATGTTATTATTCTGCTTCTACAAGTTTGAAATCATGGTATCATAATTGGTTTTCCCAGCTCCACATTTCAGTCCATTGTGTGCGTGTGTGTTGGGGGCGGGGATTTGGGGGTATGCTGATTTCTTTCTCTTTACCCTGCTTCCCTCCCTTTGCAGTACTCTTTCTGGAGCATGTTTCTGTCCCATTTCACATTATGTTACTGTCAGAGTAGTCTTAAACCCTGTTGTGCAAGTTGAACTTTCCTCGTTCATGCTCAGATAATCTTCATGTTACTTGGCTAAAATAAATCTTTTTTAATCTTTAGCTTGGCATTTGGGCGCTTCCATAGCAGGATCCCTGTTCATCATGAAAGAGTATGTCCCTCCACTCTCTTACACAAAAATGGCCACCTGAATGGTTGCTTTCATGTACTGTGTAATTATTAGCTGTTTCCCTTTGCTTGCTAATCCCTGGAATGCCATTCTCTTGTACTTTGGAGCTTTAGTGAAAACACTCCTTAGTAAAAGTAGTAGTTCAAGTTTCCTAAGTGTTTATATTCTGGAAGGCACTATGCTAGGTGCTCTTTGTGACTTTTCTTTTTTTGGCAGTACTGGGTCTCGCACATGCTTATGCACTCTACCGAGCTACATCCTCAACCCTTGGTGTTCTATGTGAATTAATGTCATTTCATTAATACAGGTACTGCTATTATCATTAACTTGAACTTGGAGAATTTGTCAAAGGCCACACAAGTGTTAGGTGACAAGTGTAGGTCTCTGCCTCCAGAAATTCCAGAACCCAGGTGCTTAGTCATCACACTGTACTGTCTCATTCAAGCATATGCCACTACAGTCACAGCTCACTGACTGGAAGAGCCGTTCTGCACAGGCACTGTTATAAGGGCTTTACAACTGTCAGCTCACTTAACCCTTGCCAACACCCCTACAAGGCAGTGACTTACAGGGAAATTGGGGCCTTGAGAAGCTAAGTAACATACCCAACTTCTTGTATCTGGTAAGTTGGAGAACCAGGATTAGGACCCAGGCTGCTTTTGGAGTTTGTGCTATAAGCCTCTTAGAGGAAGTTTACTCTCTGTCCACTCATTTGTCAGCAAGTTCCAGAGTGTGCTGTGTGCAGGACGTTATGTACAGTCTGTCACATGAAGATGCACTGCTCCCCTCTGCTGAACTGAGCTTGATTGAGTTGTGCCACTGTCTATACCTGGTCCTCAGTCATTTCATAATATCAGGGGTTTTAGTCTACACCCTTACATTAGTATGTTTCTGATTTGATGATGATAATTCAGTGGCTTTCTCATTTATTCTGTCAGGGTGCCTTTGCTTGAACTTGGAATTAGGGATTTTTCAAGATATTTATAGCCAGTCTTTCCTCTGCCATTTGGAATCCTGTTCTTGTTCACATCCATGGACTTTATCCATATGTGTCCTGTGATACACTCTTCCATATGGAAAGGTAGGGTTACATCCTGAAGCATTAATTTTCTCTCTCTTTCCTCAGTACTGTATTGGCAATTGCTGGTGAAGACTTTTCGATTGTTGCTTCTGACACTCGACTGAGTGAAGGCTTTTCAATTCACACCCGGGACAGCCCCAAATGTTACAAGTTGTAAGTAAATGTTTCTAGGGATATATTTCATGATGTTTTGTGATGAGATAATGCTGCAAAAGATTCCACTGGTTAAACAGTTTGTTTCATAAGTTTTTAGGCGGCCTTGGGACCTTATCTTGTATTTTTTCTACAGAACAATTTTCTAAGCATTTCCTAAATTCATTGTGTAGTGTTTTTGATATTTGCCATATCTGGGTACCAGCAGTACTTTTGGTAAACCTATATGCTTTTATCTCAGCATCTTATCATGAGAAATTCAAGCACATGCATTTAACAAATTTCATAGTGAACACCAATATGCCATCCCCAGGATCTTACCACAAGCATTTTGTTAACATTTCTTTCTCTGCCTCTATCTGTTTGTCTAAGTCCATTTATGTGAACAGAAGTGTTTTGGCTCAAAGTTTGAATGTTCCAGGTTATTCTTTTCCTAAAACGTATGAAATGAAGCCATATATACAACTGTCTATGTATAGCACCTAAGTGCATCTTGCTGGTTAACTGTGGTCCATATTTGATCATTTGGGAAATGCTGTGAATCCCTGTTAATCTCAAGGTTAGTCACAGTTCTCTAAGCCTGAATTGGAGTGGGAATGAGATAGATAAGGTATGGATCCTTTGCGCATGCCCTTGTGGTCTGTGGGGAGTAGGTGAGGAAGAAAACAGCTCCCCCTTGTTTCCTGGCTCGAGCATGGCCACATCTTAAACCTAAGAAGCACTGAGTTTGTTCCAGTCCCTTCTGCCCACTTCTGTCTTTGGATGCTGCTTTTTTCTGTGCCGTTGCTTTCCTCTTTCAAGATGTAGCTTTCAGAGTTTGAGAGTATTAAATGTTGAAAAGAAAGTTTTAAACTTGACTTTACAGATACCATCCCATATGAGATTTTGTCACCTGGGTAATGCCTGTTGTAGTTAATATGCTGCTGAAGTGAACACCCTTTTCCTTCATTTCAAATGAAATACACTGGATATGAAGATTGAGAATAATACACCACCATCAGATTTTAACCATCCTTGCTGAAATGTGCTTTTTACAGAACAGACAAAACAGTCATTGGATGCAGTGGTTTTCATGGAGATTGTCTTACCCTGACAAAGATTATTGAAGCAAGACTGAAGGTAGGTGCTTTGTACCTGTCTACACCATTGAAGATTAGAAATGATCCATTAGATTCTTAAGCCTGCAGTATGACTATTGCCTAGAACAGCTGGAGAAGTATGAATTTAACAGGCAAACAGTGTATCCAGAACTGAAGTGATCCTGCTGACCAGCATCGTAGAGGTCTCAGTGTGAAACAGCAGCTCCTTCACTGCTGAAGTCTCTGCACTACGAGAGGTTCTTTCTCCAGAGTAGCATTAGAGGGGCTGGTAGGAAACTTTTCCCTCCAAAACCAAACAAGTCGGTCTTGGGCAGATGGTCCAGAGTGTGTTAGCAGGCACTTGGTTTGGAGCACTGACAGCTGAAATGCTCCCTCTTCATGCTGTTGACCTTAGTGGACAGACACATGAGCAGGAAGAGGAAAGAGTAGACCAGGGGTGAGGGTGGAGCCTCAGTAGTGGCCACCAGGGGAAGGTATGGTAGGAGAGTGCCAGCAGGGAAGGTATGGTCACGTGGCTTTGCCTATTGTGACCATCAGTTGAAGCTGTTCATACACCAGTAGTTTCACCATCACTAGGCAGGTGTGTGTTGGCTTCACTGGCACCGATTTCAGCTGGATAGAAATGATTTCGCTGTTCATCAGTCACTTGTGCTTTTCAGGACCTTATGTTGAAGGTTTCATACGTGTTAGCAGATGTGACAGTGATAGTTAATGCATATTTTACATAACTTCTGTTACAGGTAGCTCTTTTCTAAACATTTTTTATATTTTGAAAGTCATGGTTTTGTAGTACTTCTTGGGTTTCTCTTTAGAGATGCTATGTGATTGACAAAAATTAAGTCAACCTAAATCCATATCATGTTTGTGATTTTTGCAGAATTTCCGTTGAATAATTCTGGATTCCCAAGGGTCTGATAAATCTAGGAGTATGAAATCAGTGTATTGTCGTCCTAGGAACCTGTTGTTTTTACTTGCATTCTCCACTGGGGGGTCCTTCAAGGAGTGAGACCACTGCTATCTACTGACTGAGGGTCTGCCTTTTGTCTCCTGTTCTTACAGGTGTTTGCAGAGACAGGGGCCTACATCTGACTCTGATCAGGGTCAGCAGATTGATCTGTGAGGGGCCAGATGGCAATCATTTTCAGCCTCATGGGCTGTTTGGCCTCTGTTGCAGCTGCCCCACTCTGCTGTTGTCCTGAAAAGATAGCCCGAAATAGTGTGTGATGAGGGAGTGTGGCTATGTTCCACCACAGCCGTATTTGCAGAAACCAGCACTGGGCTGGATTTGGCCCATGCTGGGTTTTGCTGGCCCCTGGTCTAGGTTCACAGTGAAGGGTAGGTGTGGATTTGGAACATCCTCCCCAGAGCACCTCATGTGCCTATTGCAGTGCCAGAGAGTAGAAGACAAGCTTAGTACTCATTCCCTTGAGATTTTAAAGGTCTAATGGAGTACCACTTTACGTCGCTATTGTTGTGTTTGATCATGAAAGAGACTGGCAGGTTCCACCTCCACACACCTTCTGTTTTTACCAAATCCTGCAGATGTACAAGCATTCCAATAATAAGGCCATGACAACGGGGGCCATTGCTGCAATGCTGTCTACCATTCTGTACTCAAGGCGTTTCTTCCCATACTACGTCTACAACATCATCGGTGGACTTGATGAAGAAGGTAGAGCCCTGCTTTCTGGCAAGGGAGGGGCATGGTTTCCAGATGTGTTTTTTTCCACTTGTAGTGGAAACGAGCTGTAACCTCCCTCTAGCGCAGCAGATCATGTTCTGGTCATGCAGTGAGGAGCTGAAGCTAAGAGGGATCGATGACATAAGAAGGCACGTAGCAAGTGCTACATGTGGTGCACATTGAGCAGTCAGTTATTTTATTCTATCCTTGGGGTCTCCCATGCCTTAAAGTTAGTAATTCTCATTTTTATCTTTTAGAAATCTGGTGTACGGGAGCTTGACCTAAGTGTGATCCTAAGTGATCACAAGGAACTATTGACGTATTTAGTAGTTGACTCAAAAAGTTTTTGAAAAGTGATGTTGTCAAAGTCATTTGATGTAATTACTATCTGTACTTTCTCAGTGTTCTGAGAACCTTTCTGAAACACCTCTTTGATTTTCTGTCAGATAAGAGGCAACATCTGAGAAAGTGTCCTTTCACCTGATGTTTCCATCTGTCTTTGGTCCACAGCTGCTTTGCCCCTCATGGTGCTGCTGTTTTCTACCACTTGTGATTTAGATTTCATTTGCTTCCAAAAACACAGTCTCTCAGGACGGATGCATGTCTCCATGTAGTGACTGGATCCCAGGCTTTCCTCTTGGTTTATTTCCTTATTTTGGGGGCATACATATTCCAGATATTTCTAGAAAAAAATCAGGGTGGCCTTTTTTGAGATTTTTCTTTCAGAATCTGACATTTAAGGATGACGATCTTTGACTGGGATCTTACCTCTTTCATGTGCTCTCTTTCTGTCTGCTATCCTTCCTTATTTTCTCAACAAGTATGAGGATTTTTACCCCTTATTTTCTTGTTTTTGCCCTGTATATTGTCCGTCTCTTAATGTTTTTATTCTGATTTTTAAAGACTTTCTCAAATGTATTTATTGGGTTTTTTGGCAATGCTGGAATAGAACCCAGGGCCTCTCACATGCTAAGGGAGTACCACTGAGCTATATGCCCAGCCTACAACTTTAGTTTTTTATTCTTATTATTGCTATTGTTTCTGGTGTCTTCAGTTTCTAAGAGCTTTTCCCTGTTCAGTGACTTTTTTTTTAAAATCCTAGTTCCATTAGGTATTTTGTACTTAATTTGAAATTTTCCTGTGTTGTTTGCATTTCACTAGATTTCTTTTTGTGTGATTTTGTTTATTTCCTTTCCTGTCTCTGTAGCAGAGCCTTCCTTCACATTTTTTTGATTTCTAGGTGACCATCTTTCAGAACTGTATAGCAGAAGGTCTTGATGCGGCCCACCAACAGCCTTCAGCTAGGTACTTAGGTGACCTGCACCCCTTCGGATGAAAGTTTCTTAATGCCTGGTGCCAGCCTTCTAGGCCTCAAAGGGGAGGAAAGCTAGATGTCTTCTCTCTTCTGTCAGCTTTCCATTTCATGCTTCTATTTTCGTTCCTTCCTGAACCCTGTCTGCTCTGAGCCTGGTGCCCTGAGTCCAGAGCTTCTCTGCCTTCTGAGAGGCAACCTTGAAGCAGTGCTTCCTGTTGAGGCTTTCCGACGTGGTGAGCAGCTACCCTTCCATGTCTGCGTTACCTGAGTCTGTGTCTTCAGTCTCTTCGTTGCTGCCAGAGCTTTCTAGACATTTTCCCCAAAAAGGAACCTTGGTTTTTTGTAGTGAGAACAATAAATTCTTGCTCATGTACACTCACGTTTTGCATGAGTAGTGCTGTCGTACAGTTTAGTATCTAATCTGAAGCCCCAAGTACTCCACAATTCAAAATTTTACTGGTACCACAGGTGGAAAAATTCATACCACAAAACTGTTCATGAATGAAATTATGTAAAATATTGAATAAAATTACCTTTTGGCTATGTGAAACATAGTGAATTTCACAGTAAGATTTGGGTCCCAGTCCCAAGATACCTTATTTTGTATATGTAAGTATTCCAAAATTTAAAAATCTGAAATTCTCCTGGTCCTAAGCATTCTGGATGAGGGATGTTCAACCTCTATTTTTCTAACTGTACATCGGATGTATTATATAGTTTTAAGCTTCTGAATCCAGGTATGCATAAGGACTCAGTGTCTGATTCACTGCTGTACCATAATATGGCTGTACCACAATGTGCCTCACCGTCCTCTGCAAGCATTTAGGTTGTTCCACTTACTGTAAACAACATGGTAAACGTCCTTGTATGTGTACCTTGATGTATTTCTCTAATTGTGCTTTTCTCCTCCAGAAAAAATTCCTCATTGTTGAATTACCAGGCCAGGGAATTTTTTCTTTTCCTTTTTTTTTTTTTTTTTTTTGTTTATTTGTTTTTTTGTTTTTGTTTTCGTTACTGCCCAGTCCTCTAGAAAGGATGTTCACTTCTGCCAGTGTGAGAGCTTGATTTTATGTGCATTCTCGGTACGCATTTTGTAGCATATCTTTGCCCATTAAGTGTGTTCTTGTTTAATTTGCACATGTTTTGGGCATCTCTTATGTGCTCATGGACCTTTTTACTTGGGTACTGGCCCAGTGTCCACCTCATGCATCCCCTTATTTGTAGATTTGTCTCTCAGTGTTGATTCACAAAAACTCCACTCATCTGGGTCAGCCTCAATCATAAATGTGGTGGGTGCTGCCAAAAGTGTCCTTGACCCTTTGGGAATGTCTCTTGCTGCACAGATGGCTCTGAGTGTTACCCAGTCTGTCGGTCTTAGCATTTCCTACCTGGCTAGGAGAGCCAAAGCTCATCTGTGTCTCTCAAGGACGTATCTGACTTTATTTTTTGCATGAAAATCATGGAGTTTCTGGATTCTTTTGTTGAGGAAAAGTGCTTCACGGTCAAGCTTTAAGCCCCTGCACAGACATTGCCCGTGTCTTTTGCTTTCTCTAGGAGCCTCTTGAAGCCTGTTCTTGGACAGATTGCACCCTTTCCTTTGCTTTCCTCAGATCTGTTCTTTGTGGTTTTCTTAACTTAGTTCCACCCTCAGGAACCCTTTTGGGTCTCATTTTACTTGTGGCCACTCAGCTTGAATTACCAGTTAGGATTGGAGATTCGGTCTTCTTTTGCCATTGTGCCTCTTCTCCCTTCCTTCTTGGTTGAGGTGAATGGCCCTTTTCTTCCTCAAAGCCATGTCCCTAGATTCTCTTGGGGGGACTCCACGTTGTCTTATCCAGCAGGAAATTCAGTCTTCATATTTTTGCATTGGAAAAAAAAAAAAAACACAAAGATAACAATGGCAGTTGTGCATGAGTGGTAAGAGATTCTCCCTACCTCATGTCTCCCAGGCGAGCTGCTGGAGTGCTCCTTTTCTGGTGTCAACTGTTGTCCCAATTTAATCCCACACTCCAAAGATGATCAAGTACAGTTTGCTATTTTTCCCCCAGCTTTTGTATACCTATATAAGCATATATACAGCTTCCTTACATCTTAAAAGAATGAGATTGTCCTGTGCATGACCTAGCTCTTCATTCTGCGTTGTCCTGTATTCCCCAGTCCCATTATGTACGTGTAAGTCTTCTTCTAGGGCTGCTGAATAGTGGTAACAAGGTGCACCCTGAACATGTGTGCACTGGAAATTACCTGAGTGTTCTCAGTGTATTAACTTCATCGACCCTCTGGGGTGACACCAGATGTTAACCCTTTTATCCCTGAAACGTGGCCTGAGCAGCCACATTGGGATACTGAGGGGTGGGGCTGGCTCCAGGGTTTGCTCTGCCCTGGTGGCACTGCTCTGCCTTTCATTGTGTGTGTGTGCCATCTTTCTACTGATGAGTTTTGGTTGCTTGTAAGTGTTTGCTCTTGGGTGATACAGAAGTGCCTTCCTTGTTAATGAGGCGGTATGACCGAGTCATAGGGTCTGTGCTTTTGCACTGGGAAGATCTTATGCCAGAGTGAGCATCACTTATACCTGCTTCACTTATACCTGCTTCAGTGTAGTCTACCAGGCACATTCTGAGGGCCCCACAAGTCTCTTGTCAGGTTGCAAGGAAGTAGATTCAGATCCCGTTTTTACACCACCATACCCAACAAAGAAGCTATTCTTTATCATTCCAGTAGTTCAAGTTGTTATATTTTGGGCAAACCTAATATTTTACTTGTATCATTTATGTTTTTCTAAAATTTCTCCTTTATTAAGGATAGGTTTAATGCTTTAAACACATTAAGTGTTCCTTGCAATCACTCACACTTTCAGTACTACAAAAATTTTAAACTGTCAGATCTGTGTCAAAACTATATGAGTTCACTATTTAGGAATAGTGGATTTGGTCAGAAATTAGAGCAAGCCCTGTAACCATTAGCCAGGGCATCTGAATCCCACTGCGTGTTGGGGCCACACGTTGGTACCAGCAGTGTGAGTTTTCAGAGCACATAAGGTGTCCAGTGAGCAGGTTGTCTGCAGTGTTTGACCCTAGGGTTGAACTCTGATCATTGGCTAAAGTAGCCAAGATGGTACATTTCATATCATGGTTTGACTGGATTTATTTTCATTTTTACCATGGTCTGGGTGGTGATCGGGGTGCCGTCCTTACGAAGACTGTCATCTTCTTTAAGGGAAGGGAGCTGTGTACAGCTTCGACCCAGTGGGCTCCTACCAGAGAGACTCCTTCAAGGCTGGAGGCTCAGCAAGTGCCATGCTGCAGCCCCTGCTTGACAACCAGGTAAGGAAGCTGCGTCTGGCTGTGGCCATAGCCATGGCCAGATGTAGCACCTCCCTCCTAGCGCTCTTCCTTTTCCTAAGGAGCTGCTGAGTTAACCTGGCCAGTTGCCCTGCCCAAACCATGCCATGTCTGTTCTGCCAGCTCTCTGAGTTCTGACCTCTGCAGCAGTTGGTCTTTGCCCTTCTGAAGTCATGAAAATGCCTTTCTACCCCTTCACTTTCCTGGTTCTAACTCCCAGGGATGTTTTTCATTCATCTCCACCATCACAGTTGCTGAGATTCAAAGGTGCATTTTTGGATTTACTTCCCAATCCCCTTTCTGCCTCCAGGTTTCCCTAGCTTACTTGTGAAGTGTGATTTGTTTGGCCAGGTCTTTGCTTCCTGCCTATCTGCCTCACTTCCCACCACCCACCACTGAACGCTGCTCTTCCCTGAAACCACGCATTCTTCCTGTCTGCCTCCCCTGCAGTCAGGAACGCCTGGTGCTCTCAACCTGCAGTGTGTCCTTTAGCACTTGCCTGCCCGGGTTCCGCCTGCTTCTTGTGAACCTAATCTAGTTGGTGTCTAAAGAAAATGGTCCTGGTCCATTTTCTTAGTTATGGCACTATCTCTTACTCTGCCTACCTGTGTCTACCTGGTTTGATTTAGCTTCTCAGGAGTGGGAGCTTTGCCAACAAATATTCCCTAGGTTTTGATTCATCCTGGACTAGCAGGTTCTTGGTCTAAAGGACATTCTAGGGTGATATTTTCACTATGAATCTGCAGATCTGAGAGAGTACTGGGGATGACTGGAACCTTTCTTTGGCCTTAACTGTCACAGGACACTCATGCCAGCCTCCTATCCTTACAGGTTGGTTTCAAGAACATGCAGAACGTGGAGCATGTGCCACTGTCTTTGGACAGAGCCATGAGGCTGGTGAAGGACGTCTTCATTTCTGCAGCTGAGAGGGACGTGTACACTGGGGATGCCCTCAGGATCTGCATTGTGACCAAGGAGGGCATACGGGAAGAGACGGTTCCCCTGCGAAAGGACTGATACGGGCTGTCCCTGGGGCTGTTGGGCAAGGTTGTTTTATTATGAAAGAACCCTAAAGTTACCTGTTCTATGAAAATGTATTTTATCTGACAAGACAGATTAAGGAAGTAGAATTTCATATGTTTTTCATTCTTCCCACAATTGCTTGTCATCCAGAGGTATTGGTGAATTTTCCCTCATATTTATCAGCAAGGAACTTGTTTTGGAGAAATCTATCTTATTGGCCAGCTTATCTTAGGGTTTTTGATATTTATTTAGCTCACTTGCTCGCCTGAAGGGACATTTAAAGCACTTTTTTTTTTTTTTTTTTTTTTTTTTTTTTTGTGGTGCTGGGGATTGAACCCAGGATCCCATGCATGCTAGGCAAGCACTCTATTTCTAGGCTACATCCCTAAGCTCTGCAAGCCGCTCAGAAGGGATGTTGTTTATAAGGGTTTTATTAAAACGTCAATGCATATAAATGAAATAACCTAAGATTTTCCTCTGGGACTATCAAGCAGGCAGTCTGAAATGACTGTCCTGGGAAAAGTCTTGTAAAAGTGATTACCTTTTTACATGGGCTTCAGCCAGAAATCTGGGGTAATTTTTTTCTTTAAAAATAGATCTTATTAAAAAAAACTACTTGGATAATAATTACAAAATGTTTAAATAGTAATTCTAAGTAGTGGAAGGCAATTTTGGAGTAATCTCACAAGTACCTTGGTAATGATAAAATAGACAGGATTGGGGTGTAGCTGAGTGGTAGAGTGCTTGCCCAGCATGCTACAGGCCCAAACCCAAAACCCTAGCACCACAAAAAGAGAGGTCCCTAGATTTTGATAGAGCTAAAGACTTTTTAAAGTCTGAGAACTGTAAAATGCATTTTAACCCTGTTGTCATTTGTGGTTTGGTTTTTTTAATATTGTTTTGGTACTGAGGATTGAACTGATACATTCCCTAGCCCTTGATGTTTATTTTTTTATTCTTTAAGGTAGGGCCTTGCTCAGTTGTTGAGATTGGCCTTGAACCTGTGATCCTCCTGCTTCAGCCTCCTAAGCTGCTGGGATTACAGACTGTGACACTGCCCCCAGCAGTTTTCTTGGTGAACAAGTTGTACTGTACAGCATATACTGTACATGTACTGCTAGCCTGTGGTGTGATGGAATTTTCATGATGTTGGTTGATATTAGGAACCAGTTCCATTTATTTTACCTCTTGCTAAACTGAATTTGGTTCAGATTACCAAAAACTCTTGGTAGAAGCGTACTGCGAACATTCATCCTGCAAACAGGTCTGACCAGTCTGCACAAGCACTGGCACAAGGCAGGAGGGTCTCATTCGAATCTCTTCCATCATATTATGGCTCTCCAGAGAGGCAGACCAGGAAGATGGATGTACATGGGGGCTCACTTAGGGGAACTGGCACTCGGGTTTCAGAGGCTGGAAAATCCCACAGTAGGCATTCTGCATGCTGGAGACTGGGGTGCCAGAGCTCGGCTCCGTCCCCCTGAGAGCTTGGAGTGCTGGCAGTCCAGCCCAGCAGGCACATTTCCCCTTGCCTCTGCCTTCTCGTTCCCTTAGGGCCCCGCAGGATGCGTCCACATCCAGGGTAGATCTTCCCCACCCAGCCCACTGCAGAGCAGTGCTTTACCAGCTCTACAGGCACCATTAAACCGGTCAGGCTGAGCCCGGACATGACCCTTCAGAGACCACAGCTGAGATCAGTGAACTTGCACACAGAACATGATTTTCATCTTTAGATACTTTGTCTATTTTATTCTTTTTCCAAAGGATTTTTCATTATTCAGGATTCAGTTTTTCACTGCCAGTATTAATCTGTGTGTATCAAATTTTCTGAAACACCCTCACCTACCCAGATTGCCAGGGTAATTCTGTGAAATGAGTGGGATCAGTGGCACATGACTCTGCCTGTTGATGTCTTTTTACCACCATCCCAGATCACACTAACCTATCTGGCCTGTGGCCTCTGGATGGCCTCCATGCTGTGGTTCAGAGTCTGCTGGCAGAGGATCCCAAGCCAACATAGCCAATGATTTGGGTGACATTTATGGAGGCTCAGCCATAATGCCAACTTGTAAGCGTAGGCCTAGTAGCCATGGATGAAGAAGAGAGGAGCCATTCAATTATAGTGACACTGTGGTCACGCAGAGGCTGGTCTGCCCCCACAGGTAAGGGAGAGCATGAGAGGGAAGCAAGAACTGTTGAAGAGCGGCCCACTGTGGAGGTGTTCCCCTCACTCCCTGATGACTGTGGAGGTGTTGCCCTCACTCAACTGCCCACTGCCCACTGTGGACGTGTTGCCCTCACTCAACTGCTCACTGCCCACTGTGGAGGTGTTGACCTTCCTCAACTGCCCACTGCCCACTGTGGAGGTGTTGCCCTCACTGAACTGCTCACTGCCCACTGTGGAGTTGTTGGCCTCCCTCAACTGCTCACTGCCCACTGTGGAGGTGTTGATCCCACTAAACTGCCCACTGCCCACTGTGGAGGTGTTGCCCTCACTCACCTGCCCACGGCCCACTGTGGAGATGATGCACTCACTCAACTGCCCACTAGGGACGTGTTTTCCCCCACTCAACTGCTGCCTGCCCACTGTGGAGGTGTCCTCACTCAATTGCTCACTGCCCACTGTGGAGGTGTTGCCCTCACTCACCTGCCCACTGCCACCTGTGGAGGTATTGCCCTCACTAAACTGCCCACTGCCCACTGGGGAGGTGTTGCCCTCACTAAACTGCTCACTGTCCACTGTGGAGGTGTTGCCCTCACCTGCCCACTGCCCACTGTGGAGGTATTGCCCTCACTAAACTGACCACTGCCCACTGGGGAGGTGTTGCCCTCACTAAACTGCTCACTGCCCACTGTGGAGGTGTTGCCCTCACTCAACCGCTCAGTATCCACTGTGTAGGTGTTGTCCTCACTCAGCTGACCACTTTCCATTGTGCATGTGTTCCCCTCGCTCCCTGCTCACTGTCCACTGTGGAGGTGTTGCCCTGAATCAACTGCTCACTGCCCACTGTGGAGGTGTAGTCTTCACTCAACTGCCCACTGCCCACCGTGGAGTTGTTGCCCTCACTCCCTGCTCAAGGCCTACGGTGGAGGTGTTTCCCTCACTCAACTGCTCACTGCCCACTGTGAACGTGTTGCCCTCTTTCAACTGCCCACTGTGGAGGTTTTGCCCACACTCAACTGCCCACTGCCCACTGTGGAAGTGTTGTCCTCACTCAACTTCCCACTGCCCACTGTGGAGGTGTTGCCCTCACTCAACTGCTCAGTGTCCACTCTAGGTGTTGCTCTCACTCAGTTGACACTTCCCATTGTGGAGGTGTTCCCCTCGCTCCCTGCTCAGTGCCCACTGTGGAGGTGTTGCCCTGAATCAACTGCTCACTGCCCACTGTGGATGTTTTGCCCTCTCTTCTTGCTCACTGCCCATTGTGGAGGTTTTACCCTCACTCCCTGCCCATTACCCACTGTGGAATTGTTTCCCTCGCTAACTGCTCACTAGCCACAGTGAAGGTGTTGACCTCACCCAACTGCTTACTGCCCACTGTGGAGGTTTTGCCCTCGCTCCCTGCTCACTGCTCACTGTGGAGGTGTTCCCATCGACCTGCTCACTGCTCACTGTGGATGTGTTGCCTCACTGAACTGCCCACTGCCCACTGTTGAGGTGTTGCCCTCACTCAACTGCTCACTGCCCACTGTGGAGGTGTTGCCTCACTCCACTGCCCACTGCCCAAAGTGGAGGTGTTGCCCTCACTCAACTGCTCACTGCCCACTGTGGAGGTGTTACCCTCACTCCCTGCTCACTCCCCAATGTGGAGGTTTTGCCTCACTCAACTGCCCACTGCCAACTGTGGAGGTGTTGCCCTCACTCAACTGCCCACTGCCCACTGTGGAGGTTTTGCACTCATTCAATTTCCCTCGCCACTGTGGAGGTGTTGCCTCACTCAACTTCCCACTGCCCATTCTGGAGGTGTTGCCCTCACTCAACTGCCCACTGCCCACTGTGGAGGTGTTTCCCTCACTCCCTGCTCAGTGCCCATTGTGGAGGTGTTGCCGTCACTCCCTGCTCACTGCCCACTGTGCATGTGTTGCCCTCACTCAACTGCTCACTGTCCACTGTGGATGTGATGACCTCACTCATCTGCCCACTACCCACTGTGCAGGTGTTGCTCTCACTCAACTGCCCTCTGCCCACTGTGGAGGTGTTGCCCTCACTCAAATGCTCACTGCCTACTGTGGACGTGTTGCCCTCCTTCAACTGCCCACTGCCCGCTGTGGAGGGGATGCCCTCACTCTGTGCTCACTGCCCGCCTTGGATGTGTTGCCCTCACTCCCTGCTCACTGCCACTCTAGAGGTGTTGTCTCACTCAACTGCCCACTGCCCACTGTGGAGGTGTTGCCCTCACTGAACTGCCCACTGCCCACTGTGGGGGTGTTGCCCTCACTCAACTGCCCACTGCCCACTGTGGAGGTGTTGCCCTCACTGAACTGCTCACTGCCTCCTGTGGAGGTGTAGCCCTCACTCAACTGCCCACTGCCCACTGTGGAGGTGTTTCCCTCGTTCCCTGTTCACTGCCTAATGTGGAGGTGTTTCCCTCGCTCCCTGTTCACTGCCCACTGTGGAGGTATTACCCTCACTTAACTGCCCACTGCATACTGTGCAGGTGTTGCTCCCATTCTACTTCCCCCTGCCCACTGTGGGTGTGTTGCCGTCACTCAACAGCTCACTGCCCACTGTGGAGGTGATGCTCTTATTCCTTGCTCACTGCCCACTCTGGAGGTTTTGCCCTCACTCAACTGGCCACTGCCTACTGTGGAGGTCTTGCCCTCACTCAACTGCTAACTGCCAACTGTGGATGTGTTGCCCTCACTCAACTGCCCACTGCCTACTGTGGAGGTGTAGCCCTCATTCAACTGCCCAGTGCCCACTGTGGAAGTTTTTTTCTCAGTCACTTGTTCACTGTCCACTGTGGAGGTGCTGCCCTCACTCAACTGTCCACTCCCAACTGTGGAAGTGTTGCCCTCAATTAACTGTTCACTGTCCACTGCGGAGGTGCTGACCTCACTCAACTACTCACTGCCCACTGTGGAGGTGTTGCCTTCACTCAACTGTTCACTGTCCACTGCGGAGGTGCTGACCTCACTCACCTGCCCACTGCACACTGTGCAGGTGTGGCCCTCACTCAACTGCTCACTGCCAATTGTGGAGGTGTTGCCCACACTCAACTGCCCACTACCCACTGTGGAGGTATTGCCCTCACTCAACTGCCCACTGCCCACTGTGGATGTTTTGCCCTCACTCAACTGCCCACTGCCTACTGTGGAGGTGTAGCCCTCACTCAACTTCCACTGCCCACTGTGGAGGTGTTTCTCTCAGTCAACTGTTCACTGTCCACTGTGGAGGTCCTGCCCTCACTCAACTGCTCACTTCCCACTGTGGATATTTTTACCTCACTCAACTGTTCAGTGTCCACTATGGCGGTAATGCCAGCACTCAACGGCCTACTGCCCACTGTGGAGCTGTTGCCCTCACTCTCTTTCCTCTGCCCACTGTGGAGGTTTTGCCCTAACTCAACTGTCCACTGCCCACTGTGGAGGTGTTGCCCTCACTCAACTGCCCACTGCCTACTGTGGAGGTGTAGCCTCACTCAACTGCCCACTGCCCACTGTGGAAGTTTTTTTCTCAGTCACCTATTCACTGTCCACTGTGGAGGTGCTGCCCTCACTCAAGTGTCCACTCCCCACTGTGGAAGTGTTGCCCTCACTCAACTGCTCACTGCCCACTGTGGAGATTTTTACCTCATTCAACTGTTCAGTGTCCACTATGTAGGTGCTGCCCTCACTCAACTGCCCACTGCCCACTGTGAATGTGTTGCCCTCACTCAACTGCTCACTGCCCACTGTGGAGGTGTTGCCCTCACTCAACTGCCCACTGTACACTGTGGAGGTGTTTCTCTCAGTCAACTGTTCACTGTCCACTGTGGAGGTGCTGCCCTCACTCAACTGCTCACTTCCCACTGTGGATATTTTTACCTCACTCAACTGTTCAGTGTCCACTATGGCGGTAATGCCAGCACTCAACGGCCCACTGCCCACTGTGGAGCTGTTGCCCTCACTCTCTTTCTACAGCCCACTGTGGAGGTTTTGCCCTAACTCAACTGTGAATTGCCCACTATGGAGGTGTTGCCTCACTCAACTGCCCACTGCCCACCGTGGAGATGTTGCCATCACTCACCTGCCCACTGCCCTCTGTGGTAGTGTTGCCTTCACTCAACTGTCCACTGCCCACTGTGCAGGTGTTGCCCTCACTGAACTCCCCACTGCCCACTGTGGATGTTTTGCCCTCACTCAACTGCCCACTGCCTACTGTGGAGGTGTAACCCTCACTCAACTGCCCACTGCCCACTGTGGAAGTTTTTCTCTCAGTCACCTGTTCACTGTCCACTGTGGAAGTGTTGCCCTCACTCAACTGCTCACTGCCCACTGTGGAGATTTTTACCTCATTCAACTGTTCATTGTTCATTATATAGGTGCTGCCCTCTCTCAACAGCCCACTGCCCACTGTGAATGTGTAGCCCTCACTCAACCATTCGCTGTCCACTGCGGAGGTGCTGACCTCACTCAACTGCTCACTGTATACTGTGGAGGTGTTTCCCTCACACCCTGCTCACTGCCCACTGTGTAGGTGTTGCCCTCACTCAACGGCCCACTGCACACACTGAAGGTGTTGCCCGCACCCAACTGTTCATTGCCCACTGTGTATATGTTGCCTCACTCAACTGCCCACTGCCCACTGTAGAGGTGTTGCCCTCACTCAGCTACCCACTGCCCACTGTGGAGGTGTTGCCCTCACTCAACTGCACAATGTACACTGTGGAGGTGTTGCCCACACTCAACTGTCCACTGCACACTGTGGAGGTGTTGCTCTCACTCAACTTCCCACTGCCCACTGTGGAGGTGTTGCCCTCACTTTTTCCCAACTGTCCACTGCCCACTGTGGAGGTGTGCCCTCACTCAACTGTCCACTGCCCACTGTGGAGGTGCTGCCCTCACTCAACTGCCCACTGTCCACTGTGGAGGTGTTTCCCTCACTCGTTGCTCACTGTGGAGGTGTTGCCCTCACTAAACTGCCACCTGCCCACTGGGGAGATGTTGCCCTCACTCAACTGATCACTGCCCACAGTGGAGGTGTTGCCATCACTTAACTGCCCACTGCGCACTGTGGAACTGTTGCCCTCAGTGCCTGCCCACTGCCCACTGTGGAAGTGTTTCCCTCACTAACTGCTCACTACCCACAAGGAAGGTGTGGCCCTCACCCAACTGCTCACTGCCCAGTCTGGAGGTGTTCCCCTCACTCAACTGCCCACTGCCCACTGTGGAGGTGTTGCCCTCACTCAACTGCTCAGTGCCCACTGTGGAGGTGTTGTCCTCACTCAACTGCTCAGTGCCCGCTGTGGAGGGTTTGCCCTCACTCATCTGCTAACTGCCCACTTGGAGATGTTGCACTAACTCCCTTCCCACTGTGGACGTGTTGCCCCAACTCCCTGCCCATTTTGGACGTGTTGCCCTCACTCCCTGTCCACTTCCCACTGTGGAGGTTTTGCCCTCACTTCCTACCCACCGTCCACTGTGGAAGTGTTTCCCTCACAAACTGCTCACTGCCCACTGTGGAGGTGTTGCCCTCACTCAACGGCCCGCTGCCCACAGTGAAGGTGTTGCCCTCACCCAACTGCTCACTGCCCACTGTGTCGGTGTTGCCTCACTCAAGTGCCCACTGCCAACTGTGGAGGTGTTGCCCTCCCTCAGCTGCCCACTGCCCACTGTGGAGGTGTTGCCCTCACTCAACTGCCCACTGCCCACTTTGAAGGTGTTGCCCTCACTCAACTGCCCACTGCCCACTTTGAAGGTGTTGCCCTCACTCAACTGCCCACTGCCAACTTTGAAGGTGTTGCCCTCACTCAACTGCCCACTGCCCACTTTGAAGGTGTTGCCCTCACTCAACTGCCCACTGTACACTGTGGAGGTTTTTCCCTCACACCCTGCTCACTGCCTAATGTGGAGAGGTTGCCCTCACTCAACTGCTCACTTCCCACTGTGGAGGTGTTGCCCTCATCAACTGCTCAGTGACCACTGTGGAGGTGTTGCCCTCACTCAACTCCCCACTGCCCACTGTGGAGGTGTTTCCCTCATCAACAGCTCACTGCCTACTGTGGACGTGTTGCCATCACTCCCTGACTACTGCCCACTGTGGAGGTGTTGCCCTACTCAACTCCCCACTTCTTACTGTGGAGGTGTTGCCCTCATCAACAGCTCAGTGACCATTGTGGAGGTGTTGCCCTCACTCAACTGCCCACTGCCCACTGTGGAGGTGTTGCCCTCACTCCCTGCTCACTTTCAATGTGGAGGTGTTTTCCTCCCTCAACTGCCCATTGCCCACTGTGGAGGTGTTGCCCTCACTCAACTACCCACTGCCCACTTTGGAGGTGTTGCTCTCACTCAACTTCCCATTGCCCACTGTGGAGGTGTTGCCCTCACTCAACTACTCAGTACCCACTGCGTAGGTTTTGTCCTTACTCAGCTGACCACTTCCCATTGTGGAAGTGTTGCTCTCGCTCCCTGTTCACTGCCCACTTGGAGGTGTTGACCTGACTCAACTGTTCACTGACCACTGTGGAGGTTTTGCCCTCTCTTCCTGCTCACTGCCCGCTGTGGAGGTTTGCCCTCTCTTCATGCTCACTGCCCTCTGTGGAGGTGTTGCCCTCACTGCCTTCCCACTGCCCACTTTGGAAGTGTTTCCCTCGCTAACTGCTCACTGCCCACAAGGAAGGTGTTGCCCTCACCCAAGTGCTCACTGCCCAGTCTGGAGGTGTTGCCCTCACTCAACTGCCCACTGCCTACTGTGGAGGTGTTGCCTCACTAAACTGCCAGCTGCCCACTGTGGAATTGTTGCCTGTCGCGCTCCCTGCCCGCAGAGAGAAGAGACGCAAACCTAGTTCTTTTTTATGAGCTCTTTATTTTGCGCGCTTACTTTCTCTTAGTTCTTTCTTTGTTCTCTCTCTTTGAGGAACTTACACTCCAATATATACAGTACTTGTAACCAATCAGCATTTTCGCACGAGGGGAGAGCATTAACAGATACAGGCAGCAAAGGCAGGCATACATGGACCTGCACTGTCCATCAGGGAGCTCAGCCAATCCCTGGAACTTCCTCAAAATAATGTCAGTTGTTTGTGCAAAAGTTAACTGCTCTGGCTCACTGCCAGGCGCCATCTTAGCCTTGCCACACCTAGGGCCAGGGGTCCGGCCGAAACCCCGACAGTTGCCCTCACTAAACTGCTCACTGCCCACTGTGAAGGTGTTCCCCTCACTCAACTACCCAGGGCTACTGTGGAGTTGTTGACCTCACTCTACTGATCACTGCCCACTGTGGAGGTGTTGCCCTCATAAATTGTTCACTGCCCACTGTGTAGTTGTTTACATCACTCCCTGCCCACTGCCCACTGTGGAGGTGTGGCCCTCGCTCTGTGCTCACTGCCCAGAGTGGATGTTTTGCCCTCGCACCCTGCTAACTCCCCACTGTGGAGGAGTTGTCCTCGACTCCGCTCACTGCCCACTGTGGATGTGTTTCCTCACTGAACTGCTCACTGCCCACTGTGGAGGTGTTGCCCTCACTCAACTGCCCACTGCCCACTGTGGAGGTGTTGCCCTCACTCAACTGCCTACTGCCCAATTTGGAGGTTTGCCCTCACTCAACTGCTCACTGCCCACTGTGGAGGTGTTGCCCTCACTCCCTGCTCACTGCCCACTGTGGAGGTGTTGCCCTCACTCAACTGCCCACTGCCCACTGTGGAGGTGTTGCCCTCACTCAACTGCCCACTGCCCACTGTGGAGGTGTTGCCCTCACTCAACTGCCCACTGCCCACTGTGGAGGTGTTGCCCTCACTCAACTGCCTACTGCCCAATTTGGAGGTTTGCCCTCACTCCCTGCTCACTGCCTCTGTGGAGCTGTTGCCTCACTCAACTACCCACTGCCCAATGTGGAGGTGTTGTCTCACTCAACTACCCACTGCCCAATGTGGAGGTGTTGCCCTCACTCAACTGCCCACTGCCCACTGTGGAGGTTTTGCCCTCACTCCCTGCCCACTGCCCACTGTGGAGGTTTAGCCCTCACTCAACTGCCCACTGCCCACTGTGGAGGTGTTGCCCTCACTCAACTGCTCACTGCCCACTGTGGAGGTGTTGCCCTCACTCAACTGCTCACTGCCCACTTGGAGGTGTTGCCCTCACTCAACTGCCCACTGCCCACTGTGGAGGTGTTTCCCTCAGTCAACTGCCTACTGCCCACTGTGGAGGTGTTGCCCTCACTCAACTGCCTACTGCCCACTGTGAAGGTGTTGCCCTCACTCCCTGTTCACTGCCCACTGTGGAGGTGTTGCCCTCACTCCCTGCTCACTGCCCACTGTGGAGGTGTTGCCCTCAGTCAACTGCCTACTGCCCTCTGTGGAGGTGTTGCCCTCCCTCAACTGCCTACTGCCCACTGTGAAGGTGTTGCCCTCACTCCCTGCTCACTGCCCACTGTGGAGGTGTTGCCCTCACTCCCTGCTCACTGCCCACTGTGAAGGTGTTGCCCTCACTCCTTGCTCACTGCCCTCTGTGGAGGTGTTGCCCTCCCTCAACTGCCCACTGTCCACTGTGGAGGTGTTGCCCTCACTCCCTGCTCACTGCCCACTGTGGAGGTGTTGCCCTCAGTCAACTGCCTTTCCCACTGTGGAGGTGTTGCCCTCACTCCCTGCTCACTGCCCACTGTGACGTTGTTGCCCTCACTCCCTGCTCACTGCCCACTGTGGAGGTGTTGCCCTCACTCAACTGCCCACTGCCCACTGTGGAGGTGTTGCCCTCACTCCCTGCTCACTGCCCACTCTGTAGGTTTTGCCCTCACTCCCTTCTCACTGCCCAGTGTGTAGGTGTTGCCCTCACTCATCTGCTCACTGCCCACTGTGGAGGTGTTGCCCTCGCTCCCTGGGCACAGACTGACTCTCGATGCCTATATGTGTAGTGTGGAAGTGCTTCCTGCCATGTGCTTTAGTAGGTTTGACCTCTAGAACATAACCTGATCCAAGCCTGTGTGCATAGGTGCTACTCTTGAGCTGGACATTTGCCTCAGCTGCAGGCCTACTCTTGGAGATTACTACAGTCCAGCTGATCAGGATTTGACAAATTAGCAGGACAATTATCTTTCTACCAAGGGTCTTATTTATTACCCCAGTAGGGTTCCTTCTTTTCTTTTCTGTACATGTTACCCAGTTGCGCCCTTTATGATCTGCAGTACATGTATGTTAATATTTCACTCAGTCTCCCTTCCCTAGATTCACACCAGCTCTTGGGCTGTCCCTGCCATAGGATTAGGATATAAAAATTTGCTTTTTTAATATCAAATACTCAGATGTAATGTTTTGAATGTAAGTGCCCCGTAAAGTTTATGCAGGCATGTTTATAGAGGCAAAATGATTGGATTATGAGAGTTGTAACCCAGTGGTCCATCCTAGTCTGAGTGAACTAACTGGGTGGTGACCAGGCAGGTTGGACATATCTGGAGAAGGTGGGTCCCTGGGGATGTTCAGGGAAGATGCTTTCTTTCAAGGATTTTGGAGAAATCTATCTTGTTGGCCAGTTTATCTTAGGAACAGGGCTCCTGGGATTTATAGAGCTCACTGCTCACCTCTAGGCCATATGCCCAGCCCCTGCAGGGACCTGTCAACTGCCCTGCAGGGACCTTGGAAGAGTGCATTGTCCCTGCAGCTCTCTCCCCTCCCTGTGCCTCCAGGCTGCCATGAGCCGGGCAACTTTGCTCCACCATGCCCTTGTGCCATGATGTTCTGCCTCGCCTTGGTCCAGAGCTATGGAGTCTGACAACCAGGGACTAAACCTCAGAACCAGAAACACCTCTGAGCCAAGATGGGCTTTTTCTCCTCCCAAGTTCCTCTCATCAGATCTTTTGATCCCAGTGGTGATCCCTGCAGACACAGCTGGGGAGTGTCTACATCTTCAGCAGACAGGTTCCACCAGAGAAGCAACCTGGGAAGCACAAGATGGGTCTGTGGTAAAATTTGATCTCACCAAATTAATAAGGATCTGGGTTAATCTGTGAGGCCTTTGTTTCTGTGCTCAATACTAGAACTGAAATCCACAGCACAGGCTGGAATTGGGGGGTGCCACAAGGACAGATGGGACTAGGGCCTGCTGCCACGGAGATTCCTGAGTCAGTCTCACCCGCTCCAGCCTCCCTCCAGTGAGCAGGTCTCCTGTGCTGTGGGCTAGACAAGCAGAGGGCCCAGAAGCTGAGGGAACGGGGGTCCCAGGTGTGATCACACCACCAGGTAAGCCAACAGGTAAAGAACACACCCAGCTCTGACAGCCCATCACACTGTGTCTTAGCCAACTGTTTTGCTGCTGGGAGTAAAAGACCCGACCAGAACAATTGTATAGGAGGAAAAGTTTATTTGAGGGCTCAGTGTTTCAGGGGTCTTAGTCCATAGAAGGCTAACTGCATTCCTCGGGGCTCAAGGTGAGTCAGAACATCATGGCGGAAGAGTGTGGCAGAGGGAAGCAGGTCGCATGATCAGGAGGCAAAGAGAGCAACTCCACTCACCAGATACAAAATATATACCCCAAAGCCACGCCCCCAGTTAACCACTTTTCCAACCCACCCCACCTGCCCCCAGTTACTGCTCAGCTAAACCCTTTAGGTGATTAATTCACTGATTGGGTTAAGGCTCTCGTAACCCCATCATTTCTCCTCTAGACCTTCTTGCACTGTCACACATGAACTTCTGGGGGACCTTACATCCAAACCATGATACCCTGTCCACCTGAACACTCACGTGTGCAACCCACATAGTTGCTTAGCACCCAACCATGGCTTTTATGCCACCTCAAGTTCAGGTCTTGCCGTTCTTCCACAAATAGACTCTTCCTCCCCACCCAGCTTCCTTGATTAGCTGGGCTGCTTCACCAAGCGGGTGTGACGTCACATCACTCTTTAGTTCTAATACTGTTTCCTGTCCACTTGAGCTGTATAAAAGACACTCTTTGGAGTCCAGGTAAAGTCTTATTGTCTCTGCTGATATCTCCCTGACTCTTCTAGAATTCATGAATTGCTTCAGAGCTTCTTTGAACCTGAACAAAACTTACTGTTGCCATCATGGGCTGCTATCTGCTTTCAGCTGTGAGAAAAAGATTGAGACCTGGTGCAGCTCAAACTCCTTCCCCACTCCCTGGGTTTCTAGCAGCAGGCGTAGACTTGAAAGGAAGGCGCTTCACGGGTGGGGAGGGTGGCAGCCATGCCCACACATGGTCTGGAGCTTGGGGCTGAGGGCCGCAGCCAGGCATAAGTCAGGCCACGCTGGAGCTCTCAGAGCGGCATGGGAGCGTAGTCTCCCGGGACCTCTGGGTCATCGTCGCAGCCTTGCCCACCTTCTTCAGTTCCTAGTGGATGTGTGTGCATTTAAGGTGGCGACTGTTCTCTGCCGCTGATGAAAGGAGAGGCCTGGACCATTCAGCCGTGAGCACCCAAGGCCTGGGAGACTTATGCCGGGGGGGGGGGGGCATCGCATTGCCCCTGTCCACTTGGGCATGAGTTCAGCGGCCATGTTGCTCTCCTTGTCTCCTGACTGCTTGTGAATCATCCTGAAAAAACGTTTCTTCTATACTAGGAAAATTCCAAAAATGTGGAATGTAGATTGATGTCCGCAGGAAGGGGTACGGAGTCACGGGTGATCTCAAGAGTGGGCTGTACCTCGGCCTGACTAGACAGCCGAGATTTGTGAAGACTTGGCTGAGGTCCCAGAAAGCATGGAGGACCCTCACTCCTCAAGGAATGCCAGGACTCCATGTCACTCTCCCAGGGGCCTCCAGATGGCAGTGTGGACTCATCCAGCCTGACCACTCGCCTCTGAGCACTGCAGTCTGCTGCCCACACCTCTCCAGAGCTCAGTTACTGAGTTCCTAGGAGGGGTCCCAGGGCCAAACCAAAGCTCCCTTTCATAATCTGGGACAGGGACACTTTGTGGACACCCTAAATCCCAGCTCACCCTTGTCAAAGGGTGAACGGCAAAAGATAGCCTATATTGCCAGCATAGCCAGCATAGCCTATATTGAAGGTAGCCTGGGTTCCTAAGGGGTGCAAAGGGAAGACAGAAAGGTGAGGGAAAAGAGAGAGGAGACTTAGATTAGAAATGGTTTGGAGAGGCAAAAATCAGGATTTGTTTCATTTGCATTTTCTCCCTGGGTTTTCCTTATTTTGTGCTACCATGTCCTTTTAATTTCTGGAACTTCAATAAAATCCTGTCGGATGGAACCCTATGCTAAGATGATAGAAGGGTCTGTGTCTATAAATGCCCTGAGATTCTGGGCTGAGCAGTTTGTGTAGGTGGAGTACTAGACAGCACCCACAGACTCGAGGAGCAGCGTCTGAGCAGTCAGGATGTAGGTCCCCAGGGACAGGGAGGTGTCCTCTGTGGCATACAACTGCAGGAAGTGCAAGAAAGGTCTTTTTCCTGACATGGACTATCCTCACGTGCCGCTGCACGCTGAAACACAGTGACGTCTATGTCACTGGTGCTTTGGTTTTTGCTCCTTTGCTCAGAGAAGTCAGGTTCAAGGCAAATGTGCCGTATATGGAGTAAAAGGGAAGTACAGTTATCATGACTCTACCAAACCAGAGGCAGATGCGTAGTCGGCCACGAGTGTGGGACACCCTCTCCTGAACCAGAGGCTGGATGCGCGGTCGGCCACGTGAACGTGTGACCGTCTCCTGAACCAGAGGCTGGATGCGCGGTCGGCCACGTGAACGTGTGATACCGTCTCCCAAACTAGAGTTGAGTTCTTGGCTGATCAAACATTTGAACCTAAGACTCTGAAATGCCAACCCTTGTGGTATATTTATTTGAGAGTCCCCATTTAATTTAGTTTTTAAGTGTTATCATTAATTATTTGAAAAGCGATGGCTGAAGCCTGTTTCCTTCTTCTGTCCCGACTCACTCATTGTGGCAGCTTTGGTTTGCTGCTCAGGTTTGGCTGTTGAGCATCTCTGAGGCACCTGTTTCCTCTTTAGAGACGTCAAGAGCAGAGGGAGGATCAAGGGGTATGAGGATTGAAATTATACTCCTCGCCTGTAAGATCTTGTCAAAATGAACCCAAATACTTTGTGTCATTATAATGCTCTAATTTTCAAAAATGTGAAGAACATACATCTACAAAAACCAAAATGCTGTCCATCTTCCACTGAAGTCATGACTCCCACTGTGGCCTAGGAGTGCTACTTGCAGATTCTCTAGACCCTTCTCAGATTTGGGGAACAGACCTGCCAACATCTCACGCCTGATTCTGAGGTGTAAAGTCATGCAGTCTCAGGGAAGTTGTGTGGTCCTGTGAACCCCTCACAGAACAGTCCTGAAAGCTTCATGCAGTGACTTCTCCAGGTTGGCACCCCCAGAGGAAGCAGAGAACAAAGTCAGTCAGGGAGACTGCTGGAGTCAGCCGTGTGCTCACACAGCTGTTTCTGAGGCTCTGAAAGGACAGGACATGCATGAAGCTGGCCTTGCTGGGCTGTGAGAGGCTGTGCCTTTCCAGGAAGCCAGAAAGTGATCGCTTCTGCTGTTCGGTTGGAAATGGGAGCAGGGTTTTCTATCCAGACACTCTTCCCAAGTTCTGGGGACATGGCAGTAAGGGGTTGAACCCTGCTCTCTAGAGGTAGACAGTAGTCAAACACCAGAGTATCCCGGTGCAGGAGAGGCCTGAGTGAGACACAGAGAGCAGGTGTTTCCTGGGTGGGCTGTCTCCACGACTGAGAGACCTGAGTGGCCCCCGTGGCCAGGGTGCAGTCAAGGTCTGGGCCCAGCAATGTGCAGGGCACCGGGAGTCCGCAGCAGAGGGAGCATGTCACTGCATGGAGTCAGATAACGGGAGGGTGAGTGTGCAGCTGCAGGAGGCAGCAGGCCTGGGAGACAGTGAGGGCCTAGGCGCTTCCTGCGGCGGGCAGCAGCGGGGCCTGCACTGTCTGCCCACACACCATGGTGCTGCTGTGGCGTCTCCGAGCAGGAGGGGATCTGTGTGCCTGTGCCGCCTCCGGCTTCCTTGAGCACAGCACTGGGACACCTTGGGGCAGAGCCCTGCTGCTGGGTGACACGTGCTTACTGGAAACAAGGCACCTGTCACAGAGCAGAGCCTGCTTGACATTCCCCAAGGACCAGCAGTGAAGTGGAGGAACAATCTGAACTGTCCCTCCTAGAACACGGCGGCTGGAACCCATGCGGCACAGCAGAAGGGCAGGGTGGAGCTGGAGGAGGTCCGCCGGACACCAGGCCCTACACAGAGAGGCAGGGTGCGAAAGCAATTTGATAATGCAGTTGAGCATCTGAGTAAGGTGGCGTGGCCTAATGTGGGTGGATTTCCTTATCTTACAGGCCTCGTGTGATGGACTTTTATCAGTTTTTAGATTTTAGGACAAATAGCTTTCGAATTCTACATTTAATAACTGAAACTTGAATGATTCCAAAAGAAACAAACTTCATAGAATGTTATTTTGATTGTGCCTGCAATCTACCAGCCAACTTAATGAAAAAACGTCATTGGTAGCTCGGTTGGCGTTGGTATGAAATCTCTTGAAGAATTGGTTCTACCCTTTTAGCCACATGGAGACATCAACACTTACTTCATCTGATCCTCTCCTGACTGCCGACCTGCGTGGCTGCAGGCAGGAGGTCGTGGACTTGCAAGCACAGGAGGGGTCTGGGGTGAAGGGAGTGGTCTCTGCGAGACTCACAAGACCAGCCCCAGGCTTCTTAGGCAGATGTGTGCGAAGCCTCTGGGTTGCCTGGGGAAAACCACAGAAGAGTCTGATTTCTCAGATTTCATGAAGGTGAAGAGGAGTTTTAACCCTCAGCACACATTTCACAGCTGTAATGAAATAGTGATATGATGGACACGGAACTCTAGCAGAAAACAGCTGGCAAAAACTCAAGAATAAAACCCAAATGGAAAACGGCCAATGCCTTTTTTTCTCCACTGGAAATGGTGAGGCTGCGCATCCACACGGCAGATGGGTGCTGGTCTCACAAGCCTGAAGGGGTCATTAGAGGTCAGTGTGGGCTTGGGGCAGACCTACTCTTAAGTGTGCATTGTCCCTTGTCCCTCATCCATCTGGCAGAGATGAGTCTCGAGTGTGAGTGGCTTCCTCAGTAGCCTGAGGTTCCAGCCCCCCACTTGCCTGTGTGGGCAAGGGCCATGTGTCCTGAGCAGGAGACAAGAGGGCACCACCTCATCTTCCCTTCACTCTAAGTGCCCAGCGTGCCTGGCAGAACACAAGCCACTCCTGGTTTCAACTCCTCCATCGCTCTGTCCCTCTGGTCCTGTGTTTCACCATGAAGCATGCTGTATGCAGACAAAGGAAGCTGAGAGACCAGCGCAAGGGACCCCCTGTGCCCTCGCCCCAGGAGGTAACTACCCACAGCCACCCTTGTGTCATCCCCACTACCTCCCCCTAGACGATTTTGAAGCCAATCTTCAAGTCCTGTAATTTCATCTGCAAGTATTTTAGTGCCTCTAAAAACACTGATCATATTTTAATAAAATCACAGTATTGTAGTGCTAACCACAGGAGTAACTAACTCCTAAACTTCAAATGCCTAGTCCACATTAAAATTTCCTCGATTGTCTCAACTGTCCGTGGACAGTATGTTTAAGCCTGGAGCAGCCTCTCTCTCCCTCTCTCAGTACTGGCCAACTCACTTGAAGTCTGCTTGCCTAGGAAGCAAGGTGGCTTGTCCCAGAGTCCCCACTTCTGGGTACCCCTGCGGCTCTGCTGTGGTTTCTGCTCCCTCTTCTCAGATGTCAGTAGATTCAGAGGCTTCAGGTTTCCATCAACACTGCTTTATGTTCATATAAGTCACTTAAGTGAGCGAACTGGACCTCTTTAAACTAGTTAGGCAATTATGTACAGGGACAGAAATCTTTCTGTGCTAGGAGGCTTCTCAGTATCACTGAGTCTTGAATTTGTACCAACGTGAGACAGACTCCATTAACAACAGACCAACAGCTGCCCTCTGGATCGACCAATCAGACACAGCAGGACTGTGGGCTCTCCTCACAGGGCCCTTCCTGCCCACAGGGTGGCACTCACCTTCTCGGGACAGCTCAGGGCAAAGATCCCAACACGCCCCAATGGCCACGGTGTCTGGGAAGCTCCTCTGCACATCGCACCTTCTCCTCAAGGCTGTGTTTTCTGTTCCCGTGTCACCCCACTCTGCTTTCTCACTTGCTTTCTCTAGCCACAGGTCTCCCAGACTTTGGTTCTTAATCAAGGACTGCCTCTCTTGTCCTGTGGTGGCCTTCAGTTCAGGCAGCCCCAACGTCGGCACTATCTTCTATGCTCCTGGCTGGTCAGCAGCCTGACTGACATGTCTTCTTCCAAGAGACAGCAGCGGTGTCCCTGCCCTGTCGCGTCCCTGCCCCGTCGCATCCCTGCCCCTGCGCTGTCATCTCCTTTATTGCTGCACTGAGACTATTTCTGGGAGTGCACCCTGGTGTCAGCAGTGGGCCACATGTCACCTGAGCTGAAGGCTCACAGGGCCTTCACGCTCCAGCCACGCACATCAGTAGCAGTGGCAGATCACTATGACTCAGACGTCCCTGGAGACTCAGGTGGTCTAGGCTCCCTTTTAGAAACGTCAGAGTCAAGCTATTCCTGGCAATGATCCCAGGCTCCAGCTGCTTGGCCAGTTCCCTGCCTGTGGCTCAGATCTCCAGGGGCCTTACAAAGAGGACTGGAGAAATGTCACCCTGAGTCAGAGGATGGCTGCACAGGCCGGAAGTCAACTCCACTGTCCTCACGACCCAGGGAACCCCAGAGATGAGCCCAGGGAACTGGGGCTAGGTGCCCCCTCACCTGTCTTCCGATGCTCAGGTTTCTGGCAGAAATCCAGTGTGCGTGGAAGAAGCACCCCACATGCTGCCTACGTGGCCTCATCCCAGAGCTGGGTATTCCTGAATGGGCCTCTGCCAGAGAGACCGAGGCACCCTCTGGAGGCTCTTGGTGGACCAGGCATTCCTACCAAGCTTGGAGTGCTGGCCCTGTCCCTGGAGGAGCCACTCCACCAGCGAGTGGCCTGGAAACTCTGCTCACCTTCAGACAGAGGCTCCTGTGCCTCTCTGAGGGGCACCTCCCACCCACCTCCTGCCTCCTCCTGTCCTGACCCAACTACACTTCCGCTCTGTGCTTATATTCCCCACAGGGAAAGGGCCTGGCTGCCTCCATACCCCAGCTGCACGGCTACCATTATTGCTTGATAATTATTTGTTAAAAATAATTCTGGCCTTTCCTCACCACCCAGGGAGGCGTTCATAGGCGTCCTTGATTCCCACCGTAACTTAGAGGGGAATCGTCACAATGTCCTTGACATCCTGCAAATGAAGGAAGAGAATGTCCTCTAATTCCTTGCAGCAGGAATGCACTTAGGTGACACCACCCTTGATTTCCAGGTGGAACAATATATCTACACAAGGAAAAGCGATGGCATCTACGTCGTAAATCTGAAGGGGACCCGGGAGGAGCTTCTGCTGGCTCGTGCCATCGTTGCCATTGAAAACCCTGCTGACGTCCTTGTCACATCCTCTAGGAATATGGCCAGCGGGCCGTTCTGCTGCCACTGGAGACACCCCCGTCGCTGCCGCTTCACTCCTGGAACCTCCACTGACCAGATCCAGGCAGCCTTCCGGGAGCCATGTCTCCTGGTGGTTACTGCTCTCAGGGCTGACCACCCGCCTCTTACGGAAGCATCTGTGTCGGTCTGCCTGCCATTGCTCTGTGTGACAGGCTCTCCTCTGCACTGTGGGGACATTGCTGCTCTGTACAACAATAAGGGAGCTCCTTCTGTGGATCTGATGTGGGGGATGCGGCCCGAGAAGTTCTGCGCACGTGTGGCATAATTTCCCGTGAACACCCGTGGGAGGTCACGCACGGTCTCTACTTCTACAGAGATCCTCAAGAGACTGAAAAGGAAGAGCAGGCTGCTGCCGAAGCAGCTGTGAACGAGGAGGCATTTCAGGGTGAATGGACTGCTCCAGCTCCGAATTCACTGCTACTCCACCCCAGGTTGCAGACTGGACTGCAGGTGTGCAGGTGCCCTCTGTGCCTATCCAGCAGCGTCCAACAGACATTGGAGAGCCCAGTCGGCCACTGAAGGTGTGCAGGTGCCCTATGTACCTACCCAGTACTGTGCTACAGACACTGGAAAGCCCAGTCGGCCACTGAAGGTGTGCAGGTGACCTCTGTGTCGACACAGCAGTGTCCTACAGACTGGAGAACCCAGTCGGCCACTGAAGGTGTGCAGGTGCCCTCTGTGCCTACGCAGCAGTGTCCCACAAAAGACTGGAGAGTCCAGCTGGCCACTGAAGGAGTGCAGTTGCCCGCTGAGCCTACACAGCAGTGTCCTACAGAAGACTGGGCAGCCCAGTCGGCCACTGAAGGTGTGTAGATGCCCTCTGTGCCTACCCAGCAGTGTCCTACAGAAGACTGGAGAGCCCATTTGGCAAATGAAGGTGTGCAGGTGCCCTCTGTGCCTACAGAAGACTGGAGAGAGCAGTTGGCCACTGAAGGTGTGCAGGTGCCCTCTGTGCTGACCCAGAAGTGACCTACAGAAACGGGAGATCCCAGTCGGCCACTGAAGGTGTGCAGGTGCCCTCTGTGCCTACGCAGCAGTGTCCCACAAAAGACTGGAGAGTCCAGCTGGCCACTGAAGGTATGCAGGTGCCCTCTGTGCGTACCCAGCAGTGCCCTACAGACACTGGAGAGCCCAGTCGGGCACTGAAGGTGTGTACGTGACCCGTGTGCCTACCCAGCAGTGCTCTACAGACACTGGAGATCCCAGTCGGCCACTGGAGGTGTGCAGGTGCCCTCTGTGCCTACCCAGCAGTGCTCTACAGACACTGGAGAGCCGAGTCCGCCACTGAAGGTGTTTAGGTGCCCTCTGTGCCTACAGTGTTTTAAAGAAGTGTTTTAAAGAAGACCGGAGAGTCCAGGCAGCCACTGAAGGTGTGAAGGTGCCTGATGTGCCTATCCATCTGTGTCCCACCGAGACTGGAGAGTGCAGTCGGCCACTTTAGGAGTGCAGGTGCCCTCGGTGCCTACCCAGCAGTGTCCAACAGACATTGGGGACCCCAGTTGACCACTGAAGTTGTGCAGGTGCCCTCGTACCTACCCAGCAGTTTCCTACAGACACTGGAGAGCCCAGTCGGCCACTGAAGGAGTGCATGTGCCCTCTGTGCCTACCCAGCAGTGTCTTACAAAAGACTGGAGAGCCCAGTCTGCCACTGAAGGTGTGCAGGTGCCCTCTGTACCTACCCAGGAGTGTCCAACAGACACTGAAGAGCGCAGTCGGCCACTGAAGGTGTGCAGGTGACCTCTGTGCCTACCCAGAAGTATCCTACATAAGACTGGAGAGCCGAGTCGGCCACTGAAGGTGTGCAGGTGCCCTCTGTGCCTACACAGCAGTGTCCTACAGAATACTGGAGAGCCCAGAGGCCACTGAAGGAGTGCATGTGCCCTCTGGGCCTAACCAGCAGTGTCCTAAGGAAAACTGGAGAACCCAGTATTCCACTGAAGGTATGCAGGTGCCCTCTGGACCTACCCAGCAGTGTCCTACAGACACTGGAGAGACCAGTCAGACATGGAATGTGTGCAGGTTCCCTCTGTGCCTACCCAGCAGTGCCCTACAGAAGACTGGAGAGCCCAGTCGGCCACTGAGGTGTGCAGGTGCCGGCTGTGCCTACCCATCAGTGTCCTACAGACACTGGAGACCGCAGTCGGCCAATGAAAGTGTGCAGGTGCCCTCTATGCCTAGCCAGCAGTGTCCTACAGACACTGGAGACCCCAGTTGGCCACTGAAGGTGTGCAGGTGCCCTCTGTATCTAACCAGCAGTGTCCTACAGACACTGGAGAGCCCAGTTGTCCACAGAAGGTGTTCAGGTGCCCTCTGTGCCTATCCATGAGTGTCCTACAGAAGGCTGGAGAGCCGAGTCGGCCAGTGAATTTATGCAGGTGCCCTCTGTGCCTACCCAGCATTGTCCTACAGAATACTGGAGAGCCCTGTAAACCACTGAAGGTGTACAGGTGCCCTCTGTGCCTACACAACAGTGTCCTACAGAAGACTGGAGAACCCAGTTGGCCACTGAAGGTGTGCAGGTTCCCTCTGTGCCTACCCAGCAGTGCCCTACAGAAACTGGAGAGCCCAGTCAGCCACTGAAGGTGTGCAGGTGCCCTCTGTGCCTACCCAAAAGTGCCTGACAGACACTGGAGAACCCAGTCGGCCACTGAAGGTGTGCAGATGCCCTCTGTGCCTACACAGCAGTGTCCTACAAAAGACTGGAGAGCCCAGTCGGCCACTGAAGGTGTGCACGACACTCTGTGCCTACCCAGCAGTGTCGTACAGACACTGGAGAGCCCAGTCCGCCACTGAAGTTGTGCATATGCCTGTTGTGCCTACCCAGCAGTGCCCTACAGACACTGGAGAGCCCAGTCGGCCACTGAAGGTGTGTAGGTGCCCCTTGTGCCTACCCAGAAGGGTCCTACAGATACTGGAGACCCAGTCGGCCACTGAAGGTGTGCAGGTGCCCTCTGTGCCTACCCAGCAGTGCCCGACAGACACTGGAGATCCTAGTCGGCCACTGAAGTTGTGCAGGAGCTCTCTGTGCCTATGCACCAGTGTCCTAAAGAAGACTGGAGACCCCAGTCGGCCACTGAAGGTGTGCACGACCCTCTGTGCCTACCCAGCAGAGTCCTACAAACAGTGGAGAGCCCAGTAGGCCACTGAAGGCGTGCAGGTGCCTGCTGTGCCTACCAGGCAGTGTCCTCCAGACACTGTAATGCCCAGTGGGCCACTGAAGGTGTGCAGGTGCCCTCTGTGCCTACCCAGCAGTGTCCTACAGACACTGGAAAGGCCAGTCGGCCACTGAAGGTGTGCAGGTGACTGCTGAACCTAACCAGCAGTGTCCTACAGAAGACTGGAGAGCCCTGTCGCCCACTGAATGGGTTTAGGTGCCTGCTGTGCCTACCCAGCAGCATCCTACAGACACTGGAGAGCCGAGTCGGCCACTGAAGGTGTGCAGGTGCCCTCTATGTCTACACAGCAGTGTCCAACAGTCACTGGAGAGACCAGTAGTCCACTGAAGCTGTGCAGGTGCCCTCTGTGCCTACCAAGCAGTGTCCTGAAGAAGACTGGAGAGCCCAGTAGGCCACTAATGGTGTGTAGGTGCCGTCTGAGCCTACTCAGCAGTGTCATACAGACTGGAAAGCCCAGTCGGCCACTGAAGGTGTGCAGGTGCCCTCTATGCCTACCCAACAGTGTCCTACAGAAGACTGGAGAGCCCAGTCGGCCACTGAAGGTGTGCAGGTGTCCTCTGTACCTACCCAGCAGTGTCCAACAGACATTGGAGACCCAGTTGGCCACTGAAGGTGTGCAGGTGTCCTCTGTACCTACCCAGCAGTGTCCTACAGACACTGAAGAGCCTAGTTGGCCACTGAAGGTGTGCAGGCGACCTCTGTGCCTAACCAGATGTGTCCTACAGAAGACTGGAGAGCCGAGTCGGCCACTGAAGGTGTGCAGGTTCCCTCTGTGCCTACACAGCAGTGTCCTACAGAAGACTGGAGAGCCGTGTCGGCCGGTGAAGGTGTGCAGGTGCCCTCTGTGCCTACCCAGCAGGGTCCTACAGAAGACTAGAGAGCCCTGTCGGCCACTGAAGTTGTGCAGGTGCCCTCTGTGCCTACCCAGCAGTGTCATAAAGAAGACCGGAGAGCCCAGTCAGCAACTGAAGGTGTGCAGGTTCCCTCTGTGCCTGCCCAGCAGTGTCCTAAAGAAGACAGGAGCGGCCAGTAGGCCACTAAAGGTGTGCAGGACCAGTTGTTCCTACCCAGCAGTGTCCTACAGATACTAGAGAGCCCAGTCGTCCACTCAAGTTGTGCAGGTGCCCGCTGTTCCTAAACAGCAGTGTCCTATAAAAAACTGGTGAGCCCAGTCGGCCACTGAAGGTGTGCAGGTGATTGCTGTGCCTACACCGAAGTGTCCTATACACACTGGAGAGCCAAGTTGGCCACTGAAGGTGTGCAGGTGCCCTCGGTGCCTACCCAGCAGTGTCCTACAGACACTGGAGAGCTCAGTAGGCCACTGAAGGTGTGCAGGTGCCCTCGGTGCCTACCCAGCAGTGTCCTACAGACACTGGAAAGCCCAGTCGGCCACTGAAGGTGTGCAAGTGCCCCCTGTGCCTATCCAGTAGTGTCCTACAGACACTGGAAAGCCCAGTCGGCCATAGAAGGTGTGCAGGTACCCTCTGTACCTACACAGCAGTGCCCTACAGACTCTGGAGAGTACAGTCGGCCACTGAAGGTGTGCAGGTGCCCGCTGTGTCTACCCATCAGTGTCCTACAGACAATGGAGAGCCCAGTCAGCCACTGAAAGTGTGCAGGTGCTCTCTATGCCTACCCAGCAGTGTCCTACAGACACTGAAGAGCCCATTTGGCCACGGAAGGTGTGCAGGACCATCTGTGCCTACCCACCAGTGTCCTACAGATACTGGAGAGCCCAGTCATCCGCTGAAGGCGTGCAGGTGCACACTGTCCTACACAGCAGTGTCCTATAAAAGACTGGAGAGCCCAGTCATCCACTGAAGGTGTGCAGGTGCTTGCTGTGCCTACTAATCCATGTCCTACAGACACTGGAGAGCCCAGTCGGCCACTGAAGGAGTGCAGGTGCCCTCTGTGCATACCCAGCAGTGTCCTACAGACACTGGAGAGTTGAGTCGGCCACTAAAGTTGTGCAGGTGCCCGCTGTGCCTACCCAGCAGTATCCTACAGACACTGGAGAGAGCATTCGTCCACTGAAGCTGTGCAGGTGCACTCTGTGCCTACCCACCAGTGTCCTACAGACACTGGTGAGACCAGTAGGCCACATAAGGTGTGCAGGTGCCCGCTGTGCCTACCCATCAGTGTCCTACAGACACTGGAGAGCCGAGTCCGCCACTGAAAGTGTGTAGGTGCCCTCTGTGCCTACCCAACAGTGTCCTACAGATACTGGAGAGCCCAGTCGGCAACAAAGTTGTGCAGGCGCTGTCTGTGCCTACCCAGCAGTGCCCTACAGACACTGGAGAGCCCAGTCGGCCACTGAAGCTGTGCAGGTGCCCTCTGTGCCTAAGTAGCAGTGTCCTACAAAAGACTGGAGAGCACAGTTGGCCACTGAGGTGTGTGGGTGTCCCCTGTGCCTAACAATCAGTATCCTACAGAAGACTGGAGAGCCCAGTCGGCCACTGAAGGTGTGCAGTTGCCCTCCATGCCTACCGAGGAGTGTACTACATATACCTGAGAGCCCAGTCGGCCACCCTAAGGTGTGCAGGTGCCCATTGTGCCTACCCATCAGTGTCGTACAGACACTGGAGAGCCCAGTCGGTCACTGAAGATGTGCAAGTGCCCTTTGTGCCTAGCCATGATTGTCCTACAGAAGACTGGAGAGCCCAGTCGGCCACTGAAGGTGTGCAGGACCCGCTGTGCCTACGCAGCAATGTCCTAAAAAAGACTGGAAATCCCAGTTGGCCACTGAAGGTGTGCAGGTGCCCTTTGTCCCTAGCCATCAGTGTCCTACAGAAGACTGGAGAGCACAGGCGGCCACTGAAGGGGTGCAGGCACCCTCTGTGCCTACCCATCAGTGTCCTACAGACACTGGAGAGCCCAGCCGTCCAGTGAAGGTGTGCAGGTGCCCTCTGTGCCTACCTGCAGTGTCCTACAAAAGACTAGTGAGTCCAGTCGGTCACTGAAGGTGTGCAGGTGACTTCTGTGCCTACCCAGGTGTGTCCTACAGACACTGGAGGGCCCATTCGGCCACTGAAGGTGTGCTGGTGCCTGCTGTGCCTAAGTAATGTCCTACAGATACTAGAGAGCCCAGTCGGCCACTGAAGGTGTGCAAGTGCCCTCTGTGCCTACCCAACATTTTGCTACAGACTTGGGAGACCAGTCGGCCAATGAAGGTGTGCAGGTGCCTTCTGTGCCTACCCATCTGTGTCCTACAGACACTGGAGAGCCGAGTCCGCCACTGAAGGTGTTTAGGTGCCCTCTGTGCCTACCCAACAGTGTTTCACAAGAAGACTGGAGAGCCCAGGCAGCCACTGAAGGTGTGAAGGTGCCTGATGTGCCTATCCATCTGTGTCCCACCGAGACTGGAGAGCGCAGTCGGCCACTGAAGGAGTGCAGGTGCCCTCAGTGCCTACCCAGCAGTGTCCAACAGACACTGGAGACCCCAGTTGACCACTGAAGTTGTGCAGGTGCCCTCGTACCTACCCAGCAGTTTCCTACAGACACTGGAGAGCCCGGTCGGCCACTGAAGGAGTGCATGTGCCCTCTGTGCCTACCCAGCAGTGTCCTACAAAAGACTGGAGAGCCCAGTCTGCCACTGAAGGTGTGCAGGTGCCCTCTGTAACTACCCAGGAGTGTCCAACAGACACTGAAGAGCGCAGTTGGCCACTGAAGGTGTGCAGGTGACCTCTGAGCCTACCCAGAAGTATCCTACAGAAGACTGGAGAGCCGAGTCGGCCACTGAAGGTGTTGCAGGTGCCCTCTGTGCCTACACAGCAGTGTCCTACAGAATACTGGAGAGACCACTAGCCACTGAAGGAGTGCATGTGCCCTCTGGGCCTAACCAGCAGTGTCCTAAGGAAAACTGGAGAACCCAGTCTGCCACTGAAGGTATGCAGGTGCCCTCTGGAACTACCCAGCAGTGTCCTACGGACACTGGAGAGCCCAGTCGGACACGGAATGTGTGCAGGTTCCTGCTGAACCTACCCAGCAGTGCCCTACAGAAGACTGGAGAGCCCAGTCGGCCACTGAAGGTGTGCAGGTGCCCTCTGTGCCTACCCATGTGTCCTACAGACACTGGAGAGTCCAGTCGGCCACTGAAGATGTGCAGGTGCCCGCTGTGCCTACCCAGCAGTATCCTACAGACACTGGAGAGAGCATTGGTCCACTGAAGGTGTGCAGGTGTACTCTGTGCCTACCCACCAATGTCCTACAGACACTGGAGAGCCCAGTAGGCCACATAAGGTGTGCAGGTGCCCGCTGTGCCTACCCATCTGTGTCCTACAGACACTGGAGAGCCGAGTCCGCCACTGAAGGTGTTTAGGTGCCCTCTGTGCCTACAGTGTTTTAAAGAAGTGTTTTAAAGAAGACCGGAGAGTCCAGGCAGCCACTGAAGGTGTGAAGGTGCCTGATGTGCCTATCCATCTGTGTCCCACCGAGACTGGAGAGTGCAGTCGGCCACTTTAGGAGTGCAGGTGCCCTCGGTGCCTACCCAGCAGTGTCCAACAGACATTGGGGACCCCAGTTGACCACTGAAGTTGTGCAGGTGCCCTCGTACCTACCCAGCAGTTTCCTACAGACACTGGAGAGCCCAGTCGGCCACTGAAGGAGTGCATGTGCCCTCTGTGCCTACCCAGCAGTGTCCTACAAATGACTGGAGAGCCCAGTCTGCCACTGAAGGTGTGCAGGTACCCTCTGTACCTACCCAGGAGTGTCCAACAGACACTGAAGAGCGCAGTCGGCCACTGAAGGTGTGCAGGTGACCTCTGTGCCTACCCAGAAGTATCCTACATAAGACTGGAGAGCCGAGTCGGCCACTGAAGGTGTGCAGGTGCCCTCTGTGCCTACACAGCAGTGTCCTACAGAATACTGGAGAGCCCAGTAGCCACTGAAGGAGTGCATGTGCCCTCTGGGCCTAACCAGCAGTGTCCTAAGGAAAACTGGAGAACCCAGTATTCCACTGAAGGTATGCAGGTGCCCTCTGGACCTGCCCAGCAGTGTCCTACAGACACTGGAGAGACCAGTCGGACATGGAATGTGTGCAGGTTCCTGCTGAACCTACCCAGCAGTGCCCTACAGAAGACTGGAGAGCCCAGTCGGCCACTGAAGGTGTGCAGGTGCCGGCTGTGCCTACCCATCAGTGTCCTACAGACACTGGAGACCGCAGTCGGCCAATGAAAGTGTGCAGGTGCCCTCTATGCCTAGCCAGCAGTGTCCTACAGACACTGGAGACCCCAGTTGGCCACTGAAGGTGTGCAGGTGCCCTCTGTATCTAACCAGCAGTGTCCTACAGACACTGGAGAGCCCAGTTGTCCACAGAAGGTGTTCAGGTGCCCTCTGTGCCTACCCAGCATTGTCCTACAGAATACTGGAGAGCCCTGTAAACCACTGAAGGTGTGCAGGTGCCCTCTGTGCCTACACAACAGTGTCCTACAGAAGACTGGAGAACCCAGTTGGCCACTGAAGGTGTGCAGGTTCCCTCTGTGCCTACCCAGCAGTGCCCTACAGACACTGGAGAGCCCAGTCAGCCACTGAAGGTGTGCAGGTGCCCTCTGTGCCTACCCAAAAGTGCCTGACAGACACTGGAGAACCCAGTCGGCCACTGAAGGTGTGCAGATGCCCTCTGTGCCTACACAGCAGTGTCCTACAAAAGACTGGAGAGCCCAGTCGGCCACTGAAGGTGTGCACGACACTCTGTGCCTACCCAGCAGTGTCGTACAGACACTGGAGAGCCCAGTCCGCCACTGAAGTTGTGCATATGCCTGTTGTGCCTACCCAGCAGTGCCCTACAGACACTGGAGAGCCCAGTCGGCCACTGAAGGTGTGTAGGTGCCCCCTGTGCCTACCCAGAAGGGTCCTACAGATACTGGGACCCAGTCGGATACTGAAGGTGTGAAAGTGGTCTCTGTGCCTACTCAGCAGTGCTCTACAGACACCGGAGAGCCCAGTCGGCCACTGAAGGTGTGCAGGTGCCCTCTGTGCCTACCCAGCAGTGCCCGACAGACACTGGAGATCCTAGTCGGCCACTGAAGTTGTGCAGGAGCTCTCTGTGCCTATGCACCAGTGTCCTAAAGAAGACTGGAGAGCCCAGTCGGCCACTGAAGGTGTGTACGTACCCCGTGTGCCTACCCAGAAGGGTCCTTCAGATACTGGAGAGCCCAGTTGGCTACTGAAGGTGTGAAGATGGTCTCTGTGCCTACCCAGCAGTGCTCTACAGACACTGGAGATCCCAGTCGGCCACTGAAGGTGTGCAGGTGCACTCTGTGCCTACCCAGCAGTGCCCGACAGACACTGGAGATCCCAGTCGGCCACTGAAGGTGTGCAGGTGCCCTCTGTGCCGACACAGAAGTGACCTACAGAATAATGGAGAGCCCAGTCGGCCACTGAAGGTGTGAAGGTGCCTTCTATGCCTACCAGCAGTGTCATAAAGAAGACTGGAGAGCCCAGTCGGCCACTGAAGGTGTGCAGGTGCCCTCTGTGCCTACGCAGCAGTGTCCCACAAAAGACTGGAGAGTCCAGCTGGCCACTGAAGGTGTGCAGGTGCACTCTGTGCCTACCCAGCAGTGCCCGACAGACACTGGAGATCCCAGTCGGCCACTGAAGGTGTGCAGATGCCCTCTGTGCCTACACAGCAGTGTCCTAAAAAAGAATGGATAGCCCAGTCGGCCCCTGAAGGTGTGCACGACCCTCTGTGCCTACCCAGCATTGCCCTACAGACACCGGAGAGGCCAGTCGGCCCCTGAAGGTGTGCAGGTGCCTGCTGTCCCTACCAGGTAGTGTCCTCCAGACACTGGAGCGCCCAGTAGGCCCTGAAGGTGTGCAGGTGCCCTCTGTGCCTACGCAACAGTTTCCTACAGACTGGAGAGCCCAGTCGGCCACGGAAGGTGTGCAGGTGACCTCTGTGCTTACCCAGCACTGTCCTACAGACACTGGAGAGCCCAGTCGGCCACTGAAAGATTGCAGGTGCGCTCGGTGCCTACCCTGCAGTGCCCGACAGACACTGGAGAACCCAGTCGGCCACTGAACAAGTGCAGGTGCCCTCTGTGCCTACGCAGCAGTGTCCTACAAAAGACTGGAGAGCCCAGTCTACTACTGAAGGTATGAAGGTGGTGTCCGTTCCTACCCAGCAGTGCTCTACAGACACTGGAGAGTCCAGTCGGACACTGAAGGTGTGCAGGTGCCCTCTGTGCCTACCCAAAAGTGCCTGACAGACACTGGAGAACCCAGTCGGCCACTGAAGGTGTGCACGACACTCTGTGCCTACCCAGCAGTGTCGTACAGACACTGGAGAGCCCAGTCCGCCACTGAAGTTGTGCATATGCCTGTTGTGCCTACCCAGCAGTGCCCTACAGACACTGGAGAGCCCAGTCGGCCACTGAAGGTGTGTAGGTGCCCCCTGTGCCTACCCAGAAGGGTCCTACAGATACTGGAGACCCAGTCGGATACTGAAGGTGTGAAAGTGGTCTCTGTGCCTACTCAGCAGTGCTCTACAGACACTGGAGAGCCCAGTCCGCCACTGAAGGTGTGCAGGTGCCCTCTGTGCCTACCCAGCAGTGCCCGACAGACACTGGAGATCCTAGTCGGCCACTGAAGTTGTGCAGGAGCTCTCTGTGCCTATGCACCAGTGTCCTAAAGAAGACTGGAGACCCCAGTCGGCCACTGAAGGTGTGCACGACCCTCTGTGCCTACCCAGCAGAGTCCTACAAACAGTGGAGAGCCCAGTAGGCCACTGAAGGTGTGCAGGTGCCTGCTGTGCCTACCAGGCAGTGTCCTCCAGACACTGTAATGCCCAGTGGGCCACTGAAGGTGTGCAGGTGCCCTCTGTGCCTACCCAGCAGTGTCCTACAGACGCTGGAGAGCCCAGTGGCCACTGAAGGTGTGCCGGTGCCCTCTTTGCCTAAGCAACAGTTTCCTACAGACTGTAGAGCCCTGTCGGCCACTGAAGGTGTGCAGGTGTCCTCTCTGTCTACCCAGTAGGGTCCTACAGACACTGGAGAGCCCAGGAGGTCACTGAAAGTGTGCAGGTGCCCTCTCTGCCTACCTAGCAGTGTCCTACAGACACTGGAGAGCCCAGTTGGCCACTGAAGGTGTGCAGGTGCCTGCTGATCTTACTGAGCAGTGTCCTACAGACACTGGACAGCCTAGTCGACCGCTGAAGGTGTGCAGGTGCCCTCTGTGCCTACCCAGCAGTGTCCTACAGACACTGGAAAGGCCAGTCGGCCACTGAAGGTGTGCAGGTGACTGCTGAACCTAACCAGCAGTGTCCTACAGAAGACTGGAGAGCCCTGTCGCCCACTGAATGGGTTTAGGTGCCTGCTATGCCTACCCAGCAGCGTCCTACAGACACTGGAGAGCCGAGTCGGCCACTGAAGGTGTGCAGGTGCCCTCTATGTCTACACAGCAGTGTCCAACAGTCACTGGAGAGACCAGTAGTCCACTGAAGCTGTGCAGGTGCCCTCTGTGCCTACCAAGCAGTGTCCTGAAGAAGACTGGAGAGCCCAGTAGGCCACTAATGGTGTGTAGGTGCCGTCTGAGCCTACTCAGCAGTGTCATACAGACTGGAAAGCCCAGTCGGCCACTGAAGGTGTGCAGGTGCCCTCTATGCCTACCCAACAGTGTCCTACAGAAGACTGGAGAGCCCAGTCGGCCACTGAAGGTGTGCAGGTGTCCTCTGTACCTACCCAGCAGTGTCCAACAGACATTGGAGACCCAGTTGGCCACTGAAGGTGTGCAGGTGTCCTCTGTACCTACCCAGCAGTGTCCTACAGACACTGAAGAGCCTAGTTGGCCACTGAAGGTGTGCAGGCGACCTCTGTGCCTAACCAGATGTGTCCTACAGAAGACTGGAGAGCCAAGTCAGCCACTGAAGGTGTGCAGGTTCCCTCTGTGCCTACACAGCAGTGTCCTACAGAAGACTGGAGAGCCGAGTCGGCCACTGAAGGTGTGCAGGTTCCCTCTGTGCCTATCCAGAAGTGACCTACAGAAGACTGGAGAGCCGTGTCGGCCGGTGAAGGTGTGCAGGTGCCCTCTGTGCCTACCCAGCAGGGTCCTACAGAAGACTAGAGAGCCCTGTCGGCCACTGAAGTTGTGCAGGTGCCCTCTGTGCCTACCCAGCAGTGTCCTATAGACAGTGGAGAGCCCAGTAGGCAACTGAAGTTGTACAGGTGTCCGCTGTGCCTACCCATCAGGGTCCTACAGACGCTGGAGAGCCCAGTCAGCCACTGAAGGTGTTCAGGTGCCCTCTGTGCCTACCCAGCAATGCCCGACAGACACTGGAGAGTCTAGTCGGCCACTGAAGGTGTGCAGGAGCTCTCTCTGCCTACGCAGCAGTGTCCTACAAAAGACTGGAGAGCCCAGTCGGCCGGTGAAGGTGTGCAGGGGCCTGCTGTGCCTACCCAGCAGTGTCCTACAGACACTGCAGAGCCGAGTCGGCCACTGAAGTTGTGCAGCTGCCCTCTGTGCCTATCAAGCTTTGCCCTACAGACACTGCAGAGCCCAGTCAGCAACTGAAGGTGGTCAGGTGCCCTCTGTGCCTACCCAGCAGTGTCCAAGAGAAGAGTGGAAGCCCAGTCGGCCACTGAAGGTGTGCAGGTGACCTCTGTTCCTACCCAACAGTTTCCTACAGACACTGGAGAGCCCAGTCGGCCACTGAAGGTGTGCAGGTTCCCTCTGTACCTACCCAGCTGTGTCCTCCAGACATTGGAGAGTCTAGTCGTCCACTGAAGGTGTGCAGGTGCCCTCTGTGCCTACCCAGCAGAGTCCTACAAAAGACTGGAGAGCCCAGTCGGTCACTGAAGGTGGGCCGATGCCCTCTGTGCCTCCCCACAGTGTCCTACAAAAGACGGGAGAGCCCAGTAGGCCACTGAAGGTGTGCAGGTGCCCTCTGTGCCTACCCAGCAGTGTCCTACAGACACTGGAGAGCCCAGTCGGTCACTGAAGGTGTGCAGGTGTCCTCTGTGCATACCCTTCCATGTCCTACAGACACTGGAGAGCCCAGTGGGCCACTGAAGGTGTGCAGGTGTCCTCTGTACCTACCCAGCAGTGTCCTACAGAAGACTGGGGAGCCCAGTCGGCCACTGAAGGTGTGCAGGTGCCCTCTGTGCCTACCTAGCAGCCTCCTACTGAATGGTCTTGAGCTGTTCTGCAGACACTTATTAGCAAAATTGCAATAAGATTACAAAACATAAATGCCAGTTTCTTTAAATTTTTTTTAAACAATTTTGTAGTCTTTTTGTGACTAAAACTTTAGCTGGCTATTATAAATATCTTTGATTCTTGAGGAATGTGTGTTACTAGATGCAGTTTTGCAAAATAAACCTTCCAAACGTGCAATAGAAGTCGGGCGGAAGAGACAGAAAGGCTCTTGGGTAGCTGAGGAATGCTGAGCTGGCTCCTGTTCCCATCCACTGGGAGCTTGTTCTCCATGGTATGTGTTTCTTTTCTGTGCTTAGGAAACAGCAGCTGCCAGGGAGGCTGGCCAGCGCTCTGCAGCTGACCAGGGACCTCGCTGTTGGCCTCAATGCTTTGCCTCTGTCTGGCCTGACGCTCTGTTGGCTGCCTTGGAGTTGGCCACCATCCCCTGGCTACTCCCCAAGGTCCCAGGGGTCACTTTGTGACAAACAGCTCTGAGATTTGGTACTTGCTTTTCTCATCTTCTGCCCGTTTTGCAGTTTCCTATGTGCAAAATTTGGTAAAGAGCCCAGTGTCATATGCCAACTCCTATGTTCAGACCTCAAAACTGAACTCTCCAATCAGGATTGATTTCTGATTTGTAAACAGATTTATATAAGAATGTGTATAAAGTTTCAAATGCTAAATTGCATTTAATGATGTGCTTTTAAAACATATAGACTGTGATCTAGATTCAGAACAACCTCAGGATACCTGCATTTGCTGACTGCACCAGTCTCACAGGTAGTTGTTGGAACTCTGGCAACTCAGATCCACAGATCTGAGATTGAACAAAGGACCACTCCTCAGAGACGGGGTCTTATCATCACCGTTACCTTTTAAACTGGGTCAAAAGCAGCATGTTTGTGTGATTGACTTTTGTGAAGTTAAAATCATGTACAAGCAAATGCACACACAGAAAATGGACTGGAGAGAAATACATTGAAATATCGAAAATGGGAATGTTGGTGGTGGTATTGTGGGTATTTCTTTTTTTTTTCTTCCTCCTTTTTATTGGTGCATTATAGATGTATGTATTGATGGGAATTGTTACATATTCATACCTGCACACAATATAATAATATCATTTGGCCAACATCACTCCCCAGCACCCCCACCCTGTCCCTTCGCTCTACTGATCTCCCTTTGATTTTTAGGATATCTGCCCACACCCTTCTTTCCTTTTTACCTCTCTAGCTTCCATATAGGAGAGAAAACACAACCTTCACGTTCTGAGTTTGACTTCTTTTGCTTGACGTGAAGCTCTTCAGTTCCATCCATTTTCCTGCAAACGCCTTCATTTTTCCTTATGGCTGAACGAAGCACCACAGTGTATGCGCCACATTTTCTTTGTCTACTCGTCCACTGATGGACAGCTGGGCTGGTTCTTGAGTTTGGCTGTTGTGAACTGTGCCTCTGTAGACACGGGCATGCGTGTTACCATCTCCTCCTTTTGAGATCAGTACTAGTTGTGGTGGTGGTTGCCTGTGAAGGCCGAGAAGTCGGGGAATGGCTGCCTGGGCATGGTTTGGGTGCCACGCCTGTGGCAAAGTGGCAAAGCACACACCTCTCTGCACACCTCCCACTTCCTGGCTCTGACCCATGTCCTGTTGACCGAAGGCCCCCACCCACACTGTCTGCCAGGGACTCTGGACCCCCAGGTCTGCACCAGGCAGCAAGTGGCCTCTCCCCTGAGCGGACTCCTTCCTGGACCTCTCAGGAGTCCAAGACCTCGCTGTGCCAAGTCCCAAGCCCTGTGAGCCTGCCAAGGTGAGTGGCTTCCACCTGGGGAGGTGCTGGCTGCCCCTGGCCTCCCCTAGCCTGCCTGAGGACAGCATGGAGCCTTCTCACTCCAGGTCCCAGCCCAAGGGGAGCAACCGTTTCTAGCTCACTCCTTCAAGGACAGAGGGATTGCAGGATGGGGCAGACCTCGTGTCATGTTGGGGCGCCAAGTCCAGCCTGTATTCTACACCTCTTGTGTATTTCTTACCTGTCTCAAGTGCCGGTCCTTTAATTTGTAATCAAATATTTCATTACAAATTCCTGTTTGTGGGGTGTTCAAAGATCCTTGTATTTTTGAACTGAAGTGATAAAAGGCTAGTCCTGGGCTTCTCTCTCAACATCTCACGACATCAGTTCACCTAAGCGCAAGGTCCATCAGCCCTGTGGCCACGTGCAAGTTCCTGTCTCCACACGCTGGCCAGGTGAGGGTCACACACCTGCAGGACAGGCACACTCTCAAGGAGCCACACGCACACTCCTCCTCCTACCCTGACCCCCACCTGGCCCCTGCTCTGCCAGGCAAGGGCAGCAGCCCTGGGTCACAGGTGCCTAGGACGCTGCCCTGCTCCTACTCATTGCTTCCTACTTGTAGCCACTTAAAAGTGCGCACCGTCAGCAGCTGGTCACAGGTACCTAGGACGCTGCCCTGCTCCTGCCTCATTGCTCCCTACTTGTAGCCACTTAAAAGTGCACACCGTCAGCAGCTGGTCACAGGTGCCTAGGACGCTGCCCTGCTCCTGCCTCATTGCTCCCTACTTGTACCCACTTAAAAGTGCACACCGTCAGCAGCTGGTCACAGGTACCTAGGACGCTGCCCTGCTCCTGCCTCATTGCTCCCTACTTGTACCCACTTAAAAGTGCACACCGTCAGCAGCTGGTCACAGGTACCTAGGATGCTGCCCTGCTCCTGCCTCATTGCTCCCTACTTGTAGCCACTTAAAAGTGCACACCGTCAGCAGCTGGTCACAGGTGCCTAGGATGCTGCCCTGCTCCTGCCTCATTGCTCCCTACTTGTAGCCACTTAGAAGTGCACACCGTCAGCAGCTGGTCACAGGTACCTAGGATGCTGCCCTGCTCCTGCCTCATTGCTCCCTACTTGTAGCCACTTAAAAGTGCACACCGTCAGCAGCTGGTCACAGGTGCCTAGGACGCTGCCCTGCTCCTGCCTCATTGCTCCCTACTTGTACCCACTTAAAAGTGCGCACTGTCAGCAGCTGGTCACAGGTGCCTAGGACGCTGCCCTGCTCCTGCCTCATTGCTCCCTACTTGTACCCACTTAAAAGTGCACACCGTCAGCAGCTGGTCACAGGTGCCTAGGACGCTGCCCTGCTCCTGCCTCATTGCTCCCTACTTGTACCCACTTAAAAGTGCGCACCGTCAGCAGCTGGTCACAGGTGCCTAGGACGCTGCCCTGCTCCTGCCTCATTGCTTCCTACTTGTACCCACTTAAAAGTGCACACCGTCAGCAGCTGGTCACAGGTACCTAGGACGCTGCCCTGCTCCTGCCTCATTGCTCCCTACTTGTACCCACTTAAAAGTGCACACCGTCAGCAGCTGGTCACAGGTGCCTAGGACGCTGCCCTGCTCCTGCCTCATTGCTCCCTACTTGTACCCACTTAAAAGTGCACACCGTCAGCAGCTGGTCACAGGTACCTAGGACGCTGCCCTGCTCCTACTCATTGCTTCCTACTTGTACCCACTTAAAAGTGCGCACCGTCAGCAGCTGGTCACAGGTGCCTAGGACGCTGCCCTGCTCCTGCCTCATTGCTCCCTACTTGTACCCACTTAAAAGTGCGCACCGTCAGCAGCTGGTCACAGGTACCTAGGACGCTGCCCTGCTCCTGCCTCATTGTCGCTCTCGCCAGCAAGAACGACCCGGAGACGTGATGGGTGGCAAACTTCTTTATTAACAGCAGATTCTTCTTCTTTCTCTTAGGGAAGTTATTGTCACTTATATAGGTTATATCAACTAATTAGAATATTCATGATATGTGGGGAGAACATAGACGTATATGGGTATAACTTGAAGCACCTAAGAATCACGCAAGAATCATGCAGAGGCCCTGACCAATTACTGAGACTTCCTCAAGGTGAAGTTAGTTGTTTGCGTGCAGAATAGCAGTTTCCAACCGCACTGGCAGCTTGCCAGGCGCCATCTTGGCCAGGCTCCACCTAGGGCCAGGGGTCCGTACGCAACCCCGACAGTTCCCCCTTTTTTCTTTTAAAAGAAAAGCTCGGGACCAAGCCTGTCTTAGGCGGAGTGGTCAACTACCGTCCTTACCCGTCATCGGATAACTGTAGAGCATGCTACAGCTCCTGTCTTAGGTCGGTACGGCGTCACCGCCTTCCTTACCTGTCTGGTCAATGGTCCAGCCTCGCGAGCCACACTTGTGGGGAGCTGCTGGCCTCTAGGGCAGCCATGGCCTGATGGAAGATGATACGATCTCTCGCTTGACTCTGGCGCACACGCATGATAGTGCGTGAGAGGAAGATAACAGCAATGATCATAAGCATGCATAATGCTCCCGTACCAGCCCACTGCTTAATAAAACTGAAAGAGGAGGATAACCAATTTAGCACTTCAGACATTGGAGCTACATCAACTCTAGTAGCATTAAGGCTAACAATTTGAGATCTAAGAATAGCTGTAAGATTATCAAATTCATAAGACCAGTTGGAACGTAGCTGAACAGACAAGATTCTAGACAAATTTGCTGCATAGCTGAAGTTATGATAAGCTATGGGTGTAACACAAAGTCCTCTTAGGTGATAAATGCATCCTACGCTTAACAGTTCCTGCAAAATGTCCATTTGTTCCTGGAGTAAGTCCACCCTCTGGTTCACCAAGAGAATTCCCGCTTTCATGTGTTGATCTACTGTCTGTTGAGTAGATAAGGCTGCTGCCGTTTGTTCAACGACGCTGTTAACCGCTTGAGCCGTTTGAACAGATGTCGATAAAGCAACAGTTGCTGCAGTGGCTGCGGCTGCTGATGCAACTACGGCGGCAACAATTGCTGCGGTGATTCCAAAATCTCTCTTGTTTCTAGACAGCAATACTGGCAATTCATCATCTGTAACATAGACTGGGACTGGTAGGAAGGTAGGAACACACATTAAGTCTGCCAGCAGGAACCTAGAAGCATTTTAACATTGAGAGATAGCACAAATCTGAAGTACAATTGAGAGAAGCAGTTGTTTTGTTACATAGTTGAACTGTTCCTCCTAAGAGACTAAAAAGAGGTAGTAAGTTAGTTTATTCCGTGGAAACACACAAACTGAGCCACAGCTCCAGTAAAGCACCGGGTTACCCTTATTACCCAGAGTTAAAAAACCCCAAACAAAGAGACAAAGAGAAAGTTTACCTTTAGGGGACCTGAAGGTCTCCTTTATTCCCCCTTTTTGTTTATAAAGAGCATTTTTGAGGGTGAGATGTGTATGTTTGACAATACTTTGTTTTTGTGGGTTATAAGGTACATCTGTGGTTAGAGTTATTTTAATTTTAGTGAGGAATTGGTTCTTACCAATTTTAGTTTTTAAAGAAAAATTTAGACTTTATAACGTAGTACAATCTTTAACAGTTGCTTAACCATAATTGTATAAACCCCTATTTTTAAGACAAATTGTTCTAAAGGATAAAACTTAATAGACACAAAGTTAAGAGTAAATTAGTGTTTCTAAGAAATCCTTGCCATTTTATCATGTCCTTTTACCATGTAGATTAAACTTTGGTTTATATCAACACATTAGTATTTCACCTTAGGAAAAATCTTAAATAGCTTTAGCTGTTTTACATACATACAACCAACTTAGTTACACACAGACTTGTTGAAACTTATCCTTTGTTATACACAGACTTTTTTATCCAGAAACATTTCCTTTTACCTTTTACTAAATATATTTCTATACCCAGAACCTTTTATTTATTTATTTATTTATTTTTATCTGTTGACACCTTTTTGTTCACATTTTGAAACAACTCTTATGAAATTTCTGAATTTAGATAAATCACTCTATTTTAATAAGATTAAATATTTTGTTGTTTATAGTACTCTTAATTGAAACACAGGTGAAACTTTTGGGACCCTTTATATATAGAATTCCACTTGTTAGGACATAACTTCTAGTAACCTTGTTTTTAGTTTAGTGATGACACAAAGCAAGTTTAAACCCTTTTTATTTACCAACCTATGAAAACACCAATAATGTTTAAGTATGATACCCCATGTAATTTAAGAAGTTAAAAGTACTTGATGTTATTTAACAATTAGCATTTTAACTTTGTAAATTAACCAGACGTCTCTACAAACACATTTGAGTAATCCCATATATGTTAACTCCAATTTATTTATTTTATAAAAACCAAGATATCAGACAAGTGTCCTGAACAGGATCTGCTGCCTCTTTCCTGTTGAAGAAAAGTCCTAGAAGCAATTGATATTAGACATTGTTTAACATTAACATTTCATTAGTTTGACCACCTGGAGACTTGCAAGTTATTTTCAAAGATATTTTACTTTTATTAGTTTACCCAATTTAAATTGAACCTTTTTAAATCACGTGAATAAAAGTATTTGGATCCATTTTTAAATTTTAATTTTAAGAGCGCTCAGTTTTGACGCAGACAAAACATGACATTAGACAGCACAACATAACACATAACACAAAATCAAAGGCCTTGTAACTTTATAGGTAAATGTTCATTGCAATGAAACAGATGTTCAAAAACTTCAGTTGAATAAAAAATAGAACTGATCAAAAAGAAAAAATCATTAACCTAGGTATGTAGGATCAAAATTATGAGCTCAAAAATACAGCATTAAAGAAAAAACAAAACAAAACAAGAATCCTGAAGAATAAGTTAGTTTTGTGTAGCGGCCCAGGAGTTTAAAACGGACATCTCTTTTTTTTTTTTTTTTTTTTCTTCTTATCTTCAGGTTACCCTCCTTTTCTCCTTGAGACACTGCAGTTACATTCCAATGTGGCTTTAGCAAGGCCAGGCAGGGGGAGGGAGGATCACCCAGGACTTTTTAACCCTTTTTTTACCTGGTTGAGAAATCAGGTTAGGTTTGAATGCAGAAAATCACAAAACATTACTTTTTACTACTTTTAAGGAATGGAGCTGCTGAGCTCTCTGCCTAGGGGGACCCTCCCCTAAACTGATTTTCCTCTTTGTGCTCTGCTTGTGGTTTTGTTTGCACTTCCTCCTTTTTTTTTTTTTTTTTTTTCCACTGCGCCACTGCATATTTTTGTAAGCTCAACTCTTGTAAAGCCTTTTGTAACGCCTTTTTTTTGTCTTCTAGCTGCTGCCCTATGCCCTCCAATTCCCTTAATGCCTGTTGACTAATTGAACCAGCTTGAGAACACTTTGTTTCTTCACTAATTTTATTTAACTCCATCTCTGAGAGTCCCTCTTCGCTCTCATCAGAATCTGACTGAGCGCTAACAGAGCCCTTTTGTGACTCTTCTTTTACCTTTTCTAACACTTCCTCTCCCTGCGCAACTGCCTTTTGTAAAGCCTCCCGAGGGGAACGCAAGCAAGTTCTGACCAAGGACCAAACTGCTAACGTCCCTGGGAGCGTTACCGGACAACGCTTTAAATCTTCCCCCAGGTGTTCCCACTGTGGGATAGTTAGCAATCCTTCCTCCAGAAACCAAGGTGAAATCTCCTCTACCTGCTTTAAAAATGCCCGAGCAGTTTTTGTCTTTAAGGGAGTGCCGTTAGCTTTAAGAATTTCTTTCAAGGGACCTTCCATTCTACATCTAGCAACCTCGTTCCCCATTTTTTGAGGAAACTTTAACCTCTCGTTCCTAGGAACTTTATCGCAATCACAATATTCTCGTCTCTAGGAAACCTCCCTGTCCACTGACAGATCTGGGTGCACACTTTCACGGATCGTTGCTCACCTCACTCACCTCTCCACGGCACGTAAGATTCCCGGGTTTCGGCGCCACTTGTCGCTCTCGCCAGCAAGAACGACCCGGAGACGTGATGGGTGGCAAACTTCTTTATTAACAGCAGATTCTTCTTCTTTCTCTTAGGGAAGTTATTGTCACTTATATAGGTTATATCAACTAATTAGAATATTCATGATATGTGGGGAGAACATAGACGTATATGGGTATAACTTGAAGCACCTAAGAATCACGCAAGAATCATGCAGAGGCCCTGACCAATTACTGAGACTTCCTCAAGGTGAAGTTAGTTGTTTGCGTGCAGAATAGCAGTTTCCAACCGCACTGGCAGCTTGCCAGGCGCCATCTTGGCCAGGTTCCACCTAGGGCCAGGTGTCCGTACGCAACCCCGACACCTCATTGCTCCCTACTTGTACCCACTTAAAAGTGCGCACCGTCAGCAGCTGGTCACAGGTACCTAGGACGCTGCCCTGCTCCTGCCTCATGCTCCCTACTTGTACCCACTTAAAAGTGCGCACCGTCAGCAGCTGGTCACAGGTGCCTAGGACGCTGCCCTGCTCCTGCCTCATTGCTCCCTACTTGTACCCACTTAAAAGTGCACACCGTCAGCAGCTGGTCACAGGTGCCTAGGACGCTGCCCTGCTCCTGCCTCATTGCTCCCTACTTGTACCCACTTAAAAGTGCACACCGTCAGCAGCTGGTCACAGGTGCCTAGGACGCTGCCCTGCTCCTGCCTCATTGCTTCCTACTTGTACCCACTTAAAAGTGCACACCGTCAGCAGCTGGTCACAGGTGCCTAGGACGCTGCCCTGCTCCTGCCTCATTGCTCCCTACTTGTACCCACTTAAAAGTGCACACCGTCAGCAGCTGGTCACAGGTACCTAGGACGCTGCCCTGCTCCTGCCTCATTGCTCCCTACTTGTAGCCACTTAAAAGTGCGCACCGTCAGCAGCTGGTCACAGGTACCTAGGACGCTGCCCTGCTCCTACTCATTGCTTCCTACTTGTACCCACTTAAAAGTGCACACCGTCAGCAGCTGGTCACAGGTGCCTAGGACGCTGCCCTGCTCCTGCCTCATTGCTCCCTACTTGTACCCACTTAAAAGTGCACACCGTCAGCAGCTGGTCACAGGTGCCTAGGACGCTGCCCTGCTCCTGCCTCATTGCTCCCTACTTGTACCCACTTAAAAGTGCACACCGTCAGGAGTTGCTTCCCTCTGCCCTTTTGTGGCCCATGTCCACCTCTGTCCAGGCCCAGGATGCTTCCTGTCCCTCTGAGTTTCCCTTCTCCAGAAGGCTTCACACAGTATGGCGCCTTTCAAAACATCTCACTCTTTACTTTGAGAGAATTGCGGACGCCTGTGTGGTTGAGAGAGGTAACAGAGAGGCTGAGGAGTTCTGCCCTGTTTCCCTGCATGGTGACACGGGCGATCAGAACTCGGTGGTGACACGTGGGTGGACGGGAGGCTCCTCGCAGGAAGGCCCCCTGGGCCTCCAAAGCTGCACGCAGTCCCCGTCCTCTCACTGGATGCTGCTGTTGCCCTCCTCCGGCTGTCATTTCTAGACCTTTGAGAATTCAATCAGCATGGGACTGCTTCCTCTCCCACGGTGCCCGGGCACCCCATTTGTGGGTGCATTTTAAAATCACTCTGGGGGGTGTGTCTAAATCAACCCATTAAGATGATCTCACAAGCCACTCAGTTAAGGCATTTGATCTTTTTTTTTTATTGTAAACAAATGGGATACATGTTGTTTCTCTGTTTGTACATGGTGTAAAGGCATACCATTTGTGTAATCATAAATTTACATAGGGTAATGTTGGTTGATTCATTCTGTTATTTTTTCCCTTCCCCCCCACCCCTCCCACCCCTCTTTTCCCTCTATACAGTCCTTCCTTCCCCCATTCTTGCCCCCCTCCCTAACCCTAACTCTAACCCTAACACTAACCCCTCCCATGCCCCATTATATGTCATCATCCACTTATCAGCGAGATCATTCTTCTTTTGTTTTTTTGAGATTGGCTTATCTCACTTAGCATGATATTCTCCAATTTCATCCATTTGCCTGCAAAGGCCATAATTTTATCATTCTTTATGGCTGAGAAATATTCCATTGTATATATATACCACAGTTTCTTTATTCATTCATCAATTGATGGGCATCTAGGTTGGTTCCACAATCTGGCTATGGTGAATTGAGCAGCAATGAACATTGATGTGGCTGTATCTCTGTAGTATGCTGATTGTAAGTCCTTTGGGTATAGGCCAAGGAGTGGGATAGCTGGGTCAAATGGTGGTTCCATTCCAAGTTTTCTAAGGAATCTCCATACTGCTTTCCATAGTGGCTGCACTAATTTGCAGCCCCACCAGCAATGTATGAGTGTACCTTTTTCCCCACATCCTCACCAACACTTGTTGTTGCTTGTATTCTTGATAATCGCCATTCTAATTGGGGTGAGATGGAATCTTAGGGTGGTTTTCATTTGCATTTCTCTTATTACTAGAGATGTTGAACATTTTTCCATATGTTTGTTGATTGCTTGTAGGTCTTCTTCTGTGAAGTGTCTATTCATTTCCTTAGACCATTTGTCGATTGGGTTATTTGTAATCTTGGTGTTGAGTTTTTTGAGTTCTTTATAGATTCTGGAGATTAGTGCTCTATCTGAAGTATGATTGGCAAAGATTTTCTCCCACTCTGTAGGCTCTTTCTTCGCATTGCTGATAGTTTCCTTTGCTGAGAGAAAGCTTTTTAGTTTGAATCTATCCCAGTTGTTGATTCTTGCTTTTACTTCTTGTGCTATGGGAGTCCTGTTGAGGAAGTCTGGTCCTAAGCCGACATGTTGAAGATCTGGACCTACTTTTTCTTCTATAAGATGCAAGGTCTCTAGTCTGATTCCGAGGTCCTTAATCCATTTTGAGTTTAGTTTCGTGCACGGTGAGAGATATGGGTTTAGTTTCATTCTGTTGCATATGGATTTCCAATTTTCCCAGCACCATTTGTTGAAGAGGCTATCTTTTCTCCATTGCATATTTTTGGCCCCTTTGTCTAGTATGAGAAAATTGTATTTATTTGGGTTTGTGTCCGTGTCCTCTATTCTGTACCATTGATCTACCTGTCTATTTTGGTACTAATACCATGCCGTTTTTGTTACTATTGCTTTGTAGTATAGTAGAAGTTCTGGTATTGCGATACCCCCAGCTTCATTTTTCCTGCCAAGGATTGCTTTAGCTATTCTGGGTTTCTTATTCTTCCAGATGAATTTCATGATTGCTTGTTCTATTTCTGTAAGGTATGTCATTGGGATTGTAATTGGAATTGCATTGAATCTGTATAGCACTTTTGGTAGTATGGCCATTTTGACAATATTAATTCTTCCTATCCAAGAACATGGGAGATCTTTCCATCTTCTAAGGTTTACTTTAATTTCTTTCTTTAGTGTTCTGTAGTTCTCATTGTAGAGGTCTTTTACCTCTTTTTTGAGATTGATTCCCAAGTATTTTTTTTTTCGAGGCTATTGTAAATGGGGTAGTTTTCCTAACTTCTCTTTCTGAAGATTCATCACTTATGTATAAAAATGCATTAGATTTCTGAGCATTGATCTTATATCCTGCTACTTTACTGAATTCACTTATGAGTTCTAAAAGTTTTCTGGTGGAATTTCCTGGTTCCTCTAAGTATATAATCATATCATCAGCAAATAGGGATAGTTTGAGTTCTTCTTTTCCTATTCGTATCCCTTTAATTTCTTTGGTCTGTCTAATTGCTCTGGCTAGAGTTTCAAGGATGATATTGAAAAGAAGTGGTGAAAGAGGGCATCCCTGCCTTGTTCCAGTTTTGAGGGGGAATGCTTTCAGTTTTTCAACATTTAGAATGATATTAGCCATGGGCTTAGCGTAGATGGCCTTTACAATGTTAAGGAATGTTCCCACTATCCCTATTTTTTCTAGTGTTTCGAGCATGAAGGGACGCTGTATTTTATTAAATGCTTTTTCTGCATCTATTGAAATAATCATGTGATTCTTGACTTTAAGTCTGTTGATATGGTGAATTACATTTATTGATTTCCTGATGTTGAACCAACCTTGCATCCCTGGGATGAAACCCACTTGATCATGGTGCACTATCTTTTTAATATGTTTTTGTATGCGATTTGCTAAAATTTTGTTGAGAATTTTTGCGTGGATGTTCATTAAGGATATTGGTCTAAAATTTTCTTTCCTCGATGTGTCTCTGTCTAGTTTAGGTATCAGGGTGATATTGGCTTCATAGAATGAGTTTGGGAGGGTTCCCTCCTCTTCTATTTTATGGAATACTTTGAGGAGTATTGGAATGAGCTCTTCTTTAAAAGTTTTGTAGAACTCAGCTGAGAACCCATCAGGTCCTGGACTTTTCTTTGTTGGTAGGCTTTTGATGACTTCTTCTATTTCATTACTTGAAATTGGTCTATTTAAATTGTGTATGTCCTCCCGGTTCAGTTTAGGTAACTCATATGTCTCTAGAAACTTGTTGATATCTTCGAAATTTTCTATTTTGTTGGAGTATAGATTTTCAAAATAACTTCTAATTATGTTTTGTATTTCAATCATGTCTGTTGTGATATTTCCTTGTTCATTCCGAATTTTAGTGATTTGGGTTTTCTCTCATCTTCTCTTTGTTAGTGTGGCTAAAGGTTTATCAATTTTGTTTATTTTTTCAAAGAACCAACTATTTATTTTGTCAATTTTTTGTATTGTTTCTTTTGTTTCAATTTCATTGATTTCAGCTCTGAGTTTAACTATTTCCTGTCTTCTACTACTTTTGGTGTTGGTCTGTTCTTCTTTTTCTAGGGCTTTGAGCTGTAGTGTTAGGTCGTTTATTTGTTGAGTTTTACTTCTTTTATTGAATACGCTCCATGAAATAAATTTTCCTCTAAGTACTGTTTTCATAGTGTCCCAGAGATTTTGATATGATGTTTCTTTGTTCTCATTTGCCCCTAAGAATTTTTTAATTTCCTTCCTAATATCTTCTGTTATCCATTCATCATATAATAGCATATTGTTTAATCTCCAGGTGTTGGAGTAATTTCTGTTTTTTACTCTTTCATTTATTTCTAATTTCAATCCATTATGATCTGATAGAATACAAGGTAGTGTCTCTATCTTCTTGTATTTGCTGACATTAGCTTTGTGGCATAATATATGGTCTATTTTAGAGAAGGATCCATGTGCTGCTGAGAAGAAAGTGTATTCCCTCTTGGTTGGATGGTGTATTCTATAAATGTCCATTAAGTCTAAATTATTGATTGTGTTATTGAGTTCTATGGTTTCTTTGTTCAATTTTTGTTTGGAAGATCTGTCCAGTGGTGAGAGAGGCATGTTAAAATCACCTAGTATTATTGTGTTATGGTCTATTTGGTTTCTAAAATTGAGAAGGATTTGTTTGACATACATGGATGAGCCACTGTTTGGGGCATAGATGTTTATGATTGTTATATCTTGCTGATTTATGCTTCCCTTAAGCAGTATGAAATGTCCTTCCTTATCCCTTCTGACTAACTTTGGCTTGAAGTCCACATTATCTGAAATGAGGATGGATACTCCAGCTTTTTTGCTGAGTCCATGTGCATGGTATGTTTTTCCCCATCCTTTCACCTTTAGTCTATGGGTATCTCTTTCTATGAGGTGAGTCTCTTGCAGGCAACATATTGTTGGATCTTTCTTTTTAATCCAATCTGCCAGTCTATGTCTTTTGATTGATGAATTCAGGCCATTAATATTCAGGGTTATTATTGAGATATGATTTGTATTCCTGGTCATTTAACTCATTTTATTTATTTATTTGTTTATTTTTGACACGACTTGGTTCCTCTTTATTTGAGAGTTCCTTTAGGATCGCTCCTCCCTTTGCTGATTTGCTTCTTTGTTTTTCGTCTCCTCCTCATGGAATATTTTGCTGAGAATGTTCTGTAATGTGGGCTTTCTTTTTGTATATTCTTTTAGCTTTTGTTTATCATGGAAGGATTTTATTTCATTGTCAAATTTGAAGGTAAGTTTTGCTGGGTATAAGATTCTTGGTTGGCATCCATTTTCTTTCAGGGCTTGAAAAATGTTGTTCCAGGCCCTTCTAGCTTTTAGGGTCTGGATTGAAAAATCTGCTGATATCGTATTGGTTTCCCCCTGAATGTAATTTGGTTCTTTTCTCTCACAGCCTTTAAAATTCTGTCTTTATTTTGTATGTTAGGTATTTTCATTATAATGTGCCTTGGTGTGGGTCTCTTGTAATTTTGTGTATTTGGAGTCCTATAAGCCTCTTGAACTTGATTTTCCATTTCATTCTTCAGATTTGGGAAATTTTCTGAAATTATTTCATTGAATAGATTGTTCATTCCTTTGGTTTGTTTCTCTAAGCCTTCCTCAATCCCAATAATTCTTAAATTTGGCCTTCTCATGATATCCCATAGTTCTTGGAGATTCTGTTCATGATTTCTTACCATCTTCCCTGTTTGTTCAACTTTGTTTCCAAGGTTAAATATTTTGTCTTCAATATCTGAGGTTCTGTCTTCCAGGTGTTCTATCCTATTGGTTATACTTTCTATGGAGTTCTTAATTTGGTTTATTGTTTCCTTCATTGCAAGGATTTCTGTTTGGTTTTTTTTCAATATCTCTAACTCTTTATTGAAATGATCTTTTGCTTCCTGTATTTGCTCTTTTAACTGTCGATTGGTGAGATCATTCAATGCCTGCATTTGCTCTTTCATTTCATCGTTTGCTTCCCTGATCATTTTAATTATGTACATTCTGAACTCCCTTTCTGTCATTTCTTCTGCCATGCTGTCAGTGGATTTTATTGATGTAACATCTAGATTTGTTTGGGGCATTTTCTTCCCTTGTTTTCTCATATTGTTCAGGAATCAGTGGATCATTAAGATATTGCAGATTTCCTCTATCGACTTATAATGTCCCTGAAGATTGCTAGTATATCCCCTCTTATCCTTCAGTAGCCTGAAGTCTTGGAGGAAGTTGATAATGCGGAGCTCCACGAAGAAGCTGCCTCTCTAGGGTTGGTGACCCTCAGGTGGGGTATATTCCCTGATAGTGGGCAGAGGTGCCTCCACTTGTTGACCAATGGTCATCCAAAGGGAAAGTAGGCTGCGGGCTGAGGCAAGGCCTGTTTGTGCCTGTGTCTCTGGTTTTACTGTCCTTGTGGGAAAACCTCACCTGGCAGGGAAGACTCACCCTGTGGGGAGGTCTCGCTGGTCATTGCCCCTCCTAGAGGTTCCCCTCAATCTACAACTACCGCCTGGGCTGGGCTGTCTTCCTCTGCAATGTTCCCAGGGGCCCGGACCTACCTCCTGGGCCTGGGAGCCTCACCCTTCGCAGACGAATCTCCTTAGGCTGCCTCTCCTCAGAGAAGCTGCCTGCAGTCCTGGAAACTTCGCTCCGCCCCTCTGAGCAGCCACCTGGAGCCTCGTACAGATGCTCCAAGCCACATTTCAGCACCGATTCCAGCAGGCTGGCCCGCCAAGCAGCAGGTGTCGCTGACCCTGCCTGGGACTGGCCAGCTGCACGTCCCCTGCGTGCAAGGAGCACCAGCACCATGTTGTGGCCAGAGTCATTTTGAGGCTTGTCTTCCCTCTTAGTCCTTCACGAATTATTTTCTGCATCTACACACATCAGTCTGAGAAGGGGTTCACAACAAAAAACTGAAAACCCCTGAATTAGTGGGCTAGGTGACAGTACATTTCAAAAATCAGGTTTTCTTTTAATCGAAATACATGTAACACAATAACCATTTTAAAGTGTATGAATCCGCATACTCTCTACTTCCAGAACATTCTGTCACCTCCTGTCTAGGCTTGATTATGTGCATCTCCCGGTGTGACCAAGCAGGCTGGAGATCAGGTAAGCCCCAAGACACATCCTCAGCGTGACCTCTGGGGATGAGTGCGTTGTGAATTCAAGAGGAAAGAACAATGCAAAGTTTCCAGAATGCAAAGTTCTAACATAGGCCAGAAACAAGAAACAATACTCTTTGCAAATATCTTAATACACAATTTAAAAAAATTCTAAAGGGCCCACGCCTCCTCTTGAGCAAGTACCTGCCCTGGAGTCGCTGCCTCTGGTGGAAGTGAGGCAGGGAGCCTGGCCTCTGAGAGAGGGAGGGAGAGAGGCCCAGCCCTGAGGCGAGCAGGCAGGGCCCCCCCAACAAGGCAGGGGTCCGTGGCTCTGGCCAGCTCTGGGACAGAGGCAGTCGTCCTGCCTGGAGGGAGGGTCCCTGGGACAGGATGGAGACCCTGCAGCAGAGGCCCACATGGCCTCTGGAAGGCAGCCCTTGATGCTGCTGCTGCTCGGAGGTTTCTTTTCCTCTTCTCCCTCTGCCTCTCCCTCACCTGGGGCAGGAACAGGACTACCTCTCCCACCCCAGGCAGAGTTCCCTGTCCTTGATCACACACGCACCACAGAGAAGAGGTGTCACGAGAAGACCTGGGAGTGACTGTCTCCCAAGTTAACAAGTGGATTCCAACACAGCACCGGGCGCACCTGGGACACAGTCTTTGAAGAGCGTCTTTAAAAGCCCTCCATTCTCCCTTGTGGGCAGAACCACAGCCTCTGGGACAGGAGTCCCCTGTGCTTCTCCTTTGCTAGCAAAACAATAAAACTTCTTTTCCTTTTCTCAAAACCGTGTCCTCGTTAGTAAATTGGCATCAGGGACAAGAACCGAGCTTTAGGTAAAAGAACTGGACACCCGAACCAAGGAGCAGGTACAACCATAGCTATCACCTGCCGGGCTGGCCAAAAAGTAGGCAGGAGAGCTGGGCAGGTGAGGTGGGCGGGCGTGGTGGGCGGGTGAGGTGGGCGGGTGTGGTGGGCGGGCGTGGTGGGCAGGTGAAGTGGACAGGCGTGGGCAGGCGTGGTGGGCAGGTGAGGTGGGCAGGTGAGGTGGGCGGGTGAGGTGGGCGGGTGTGGTGGGCAGGTGAAGTGGACAGGCGTGGGCAGGCGTGGTGGGCAGGTGAGGTGGGCAGGTGAGGTGGGCGGGCGAGGTGGGCGGGTGAGGTGGGCGGGTGAGGCACCACTGAAGCTGGGTCCAGGCATCTGCAGGGTCTGTGTGAGCAGGTCTGTGTAGGCTTCCCGTTGGTTCCTTCATCAAAGGCCTCGTGGTGAGAGGAGTTACCCATGATTCCACAGCTCCCAGGAGCCCCGGGGCGCCCTGTGTCCTCTCAGCATCGCCGCAGCCTCCCGACCCTCCCTGGAAATAGTCCAGCACTGCTGCTTGGCCAGGGCATCACCCGGGGCCCGGGACCAGACCAGAGGTGCCCGTCTTTGAGCCCAGGGCCGGCGGCAGCCTACGGGGCAGGTGGGGGTCGGTGAGCAAATGCTGGACCGCTCTCAAGGACCAGGACTCCAGGCGTCCAGAGACCCTGTGGACAGAGCACGCCTGGCCTGAGGAGCCCTGCCCAAGGACTGCTGCAGAGGGATGACCCTCGAGGACTCTGGGCTCCTGAGGTGGGTGGCCCAGGGGTGCTGCAGGCAGTGAGAGAAGCAGCAGCTTGCTCACCTGCAGAGGAGCCCAAACAGCAAAGCCTCGAATCCCTCTGAGCCTCCTGGCTGCCTCTGGCTCCCAGCACCTGTCCAGCAGCTCCTCCCTCTCAGCTTAGCCACTGGGGACAACCAGGGTCCTAACTTGAGGGATGTCCATTTCGCGGAGACAGTAAAGAACAGTGTGGTAACCAGTGTGACTGCTCGCGGCCACCGGGCATCTGACCTCACCCAGGCCGGCACCGTACGTGGGCGGCAGCATCCACACGTGAGCTCTGATGGCCCCTGAGGCTGAGCTGGGTCTTGTGGGCCCGGGGAGGTGTGGTCTGGCTACTGGGGTTGGACGTTCCAGGTCCTCTGTGCCTGGTGCTGGGCAGAGCTTCTCCAGGACACTGAGCTCAGCCCTCTGGGGTCCGCAGGTGGCACAGCCACACTCGCCCAGTGCTCCCCACACCCCCCGGCCATGAATGTCAGCCAGCACCAAGCTCGTCGGTTTCTCCTGGGCAGCTGTGAGGCCCAGAGGCCTGTCCCGGCTCTGGGTCTGAACCAGGTGAGCCGTGCAGAGGGGGCCTGGAGATCTGAGGCGCACAGTGGGGCCACGCCTGGAGGGCGGTGCTGGCTTGTTTTTCGGGGAGATGACGAGGAGGGTGCCCGCGGTGCTGAGCAGGAGCCCTGGGAAGTCAGGTGTCACCGCGCTCTGGCAGCCGCCGCCTCTGCCCCCGACACACCGCCCAGGACGCGCTGTGCGAGCCTCCTGCCCCCGCGTTTCCCTTTCTGTGGGCACGGCAGGGCTCTTCTCAGGTCTTAGCTGGAGTTGGGGCCAACAGCGCAGCCCTACCTGCAAGGGGGCAGCAGGAGGTGCGAACGAGGTGCTGTCCTGACGGCCGCTGGCGCCCCCGAAGGTCCCCCTGTGCTGCCATCCACCCACCTCCCGAGACTTGCTGGGCACGAGGAAGCCTCTCCACCGGCTGCGTCCTAGGCCTCAGGCCAGCAGTCACTGCTGGGTCAGCAGAGCCCCTGGTCAGGAGGCGCAGGACAGAGCTGGGCTGAGCCTGGAGCGGCGTCCCCGTGCCCTGCCTGACAAGGCCGCGAGGGGACAGAGCTCCCTCGGTCAAGGTGGCGGGGAGGAGAGACCACAAACACACAAGCTGCCACAGGCAGAAGCACCCACCTCCCACGGCTGCCAGAGTGGCACTGCCCGCCTCCCCTGCAGGCCCGGGGGGCCACGGCTTCGGATCCCTGACCCAGCCAGGCCGCGACACTGCAGGGCGTGTTGTAGAAATCGCCGTTCTCGTTTTTGAATGAGGCAATAAGAGCTTCAGGTCTCTGGAGGCTCTTTCAAGGGAATTTGCTGCACCTGGGGAGACAACAAACTCTCCCAGGAATAACGGGAAACCAGCAGCTGGATGGACAATCCCTCCAGGGCACTGATGGTCTCTGGGAGGCCAGCGCCTTTAGCCCTCTTTTGAGAAGTAGGACACTGAGGATCAGAGAGGGTAAGGAGTTTGCCCAAGGTCACCCAGCTGGTTTCTGCTTGTGCCCAGGCCCTGAGTTCCCACAAGTTCCCACCTTGATGAATCAGGTTCTGGGGTGTGCAGGGGTCATGGGTCTAGGTAGCCTGAGGAGGTGACGCGACTTTAGAACTGGAGGACCTTTGGGCCATGCCAGCCTCTTTTCACCCACCCTGAGCTTCTTGCCTGTACCCCAAGGGTGGCCTGATGTGGCAGGCTTCCCCATCCTGGGTCTAATTGCCTGGGACCCTTCTTGAGGAGGGGCCTCCTTCACACTGCTTTCCGAGGCCTGGCGTGGAGAGCACGGAGCTCACGCCTCTTACGCCGCATGGGACCAGCAGCTGCAGTCAGGCCGTCAGTGGGCTTCATTCACGCCACTCGGGAGCAAGCAGCAGGGCCTGTGGACCCTCGGGTCTGGGTGGTAACTTCTGCCCATGGGGGCCAGCTAAACCCGAGACACTGGACAAGCCCCAGGCTCCGGCTTCCCCTCTGCAGGATAGTGCTCAGGTGCCATGCACCTGAGGTGGGGCCAGGTCCTGCCCAGCCCACGTCCCCACGCAGGAGCATGAGGCACAGACACAGGGTGCACGGCAGCTCCGGGCTCCCTGGAGCAGCCCGAGATGGGCTCCCCGTTCTCCTCTGACTCTAACAGGCTTGTCTGTGTTAAAACATCTCCAGAGGATGGTAGAAATAGATTTAAATAAATATAAGCCACATTTAAATAAATAAATATGAGCCACATGGCTCAGAGAGGAGGGTCCAGCCCCCAGAGTGATCTCACTGGCACACACAAGCCAAAACCAGAGATCAGCCAGCAGCTACTCCTGCATCTCAAAGCTGAAGGCCCCAAGGTTTGGTTCCAGGACTCTGTGCAAAGCAGAAGAGCAGGAGCAGGTTATTCTCTTGACCTCCTCGGAGGCTTCCTGGGATCAGGGTAAAGGGAGCCCTTATTCTGGGTCAGATCTGGGATCTTCCTACAGGCTGAGGAGCAGCACAAGAGGGAGGGGAAGAGGGAGCACCCTCAGGTTCAAGGTTTCTTTTCAAAACAAAGTTCACTCAAGAGAAAGGGCAACAGGATATCTCTGGGAACCTGTAATAAGATAGGGAATTTTTAACCCATATAGACCACCTGTTTGAATATGGATTACCAAGTATGGAGACGAAAAGCCTCTATCGCCTGACAGCTGCTTGGTGGGGAATATGAAAAGAGTATAGCCTCTTTTTAGTGCCCAGAGGGACAGGTGCGTCCGGCTGAGCCCTCTTTCTTGGGTGGCATTTCTGTTGACAGAATCAGTCAAGGGTCCCAGGTCCAGTAAGAACATTCTAGTTAATGACTGACTAATTCATTCATTTGTTTTTCATGTGCCCTGTTACTAAGCAACTCCTCTGAGCAATGCACTGTGCTGGGTACCAAAGTGGACAGACGAGAACTTTTGTGCAGCTTTGCAAAGGTGCAGCAGGATGGGGCCCTGGGGCTGAACTGGAGCCCTAGGTGCACCTTTGCACGGCTGCAGCAGGATGGGGCCCTGGGACTGAACTGGAGCCCTCAGTGCACCTTTGCAAAGGTGCAGCAGGATGGGGCCCTGGGACTGAACTGGAGCCCTCAGTGCACCTTTGCAAAGGTGAAGCAGGATGGGGCCCTCAGACTGAACTGGAGCCCTCAGTGCACCTTTGAAAGGCTGCAGCAGGATGGGGCCCTGGGGCTGAACTGGAGCCCTCAGTGCACCTTTGCAAAGGTGCAGCAGGATGGGGCCCTGGGGCTGAACTGGAGCCCTCAGTGCACCTTTGCAAAGGTGCAGCAGGATGGGGCTCTGGGACTGAACTGGAGCCCTAGGTGCACCTTTGCAAAGGTGCAGCAGGATGGGGCCCTGGGATTGAACTGCAGCCCTCAGTGCACCTTTGCAAGGCTGCAGCAGGATGGGGCCCTGGGACTGAACTCAAGTCCTGAGTGCACCTTTGCAAGGCTGCAGCAGGATGGGGCCCTGGGGCTGAACTCAAGTCCTGAGTGCACCTTTGCACGGCTGCAGCAGGATGGGGCCCTGGGGCTGAACTGGAGCCCTCAGTGCACCTTTGAAAGGTGCAGCAGGATGGGGCCCTGGGACTGAACTGGAGCCCTCAGTGCACCTTTGCAAGGCTGCAGCAGGATGGGGCCCTGGGACTGAACTGGAGCCCTCAGTGCACCTTTGCAAAGGTGCAGCAGGATGGGGCCCTGGGACCGAACTGGAGCCCTCAGTGCACCTTTGCAATGCTGTAGCAGGATGGGGCCCTGGGGCTGAACTGGAGCCCTCAGTGCACCTTTGCAAAGGTGCAGCAGGATGGGGCCCTGGGACTGAACTGGAGCCCTCAGTGCACCTTTGCAAGGCTGCAGCAGGATGGGGCCCTGGGGCTGAACAGGAGCCCTCAGTGCACCTTTGCAAGGCTGCAGCAGGATGGGACCCTGGGACTGAACTCAAGTCCTGAGTGCACCTTTGCAAGGCTGCAGCAGGATGGGGCCCTGGGGCTGAACAGGAGCCCTCAGTGCACCTTTGAAAGGTGCAGCCGGATGGGGCCCTGGGATTGAACTGGAGCCCTCAGTGCACCTTTGCAATGCTGTAGCAGGATGGGGCCCTGGGACTGAACTGGAGCCCTCAGTGCACCTTTGCAAAGGTGCAGCAGGATGGAGCCCTGGGACCGAAATGGAGCCCTCAGTGCACCTTTGCAAGGCTGCAGCAGGAAGGGGCCCTGAGACTGAACTGGAGCCCTCAGTGCACCTTTGCATAGGTGCAGCAGGATGGAGCCCTGGGACCGAAATGGAGCCCTCAGTGCACCTTTGCAAGACTGCAGCAGGAAGGGGCCCTGGGACTGAACTGGAGCCCTAGGTGCACCTTTGCACGGCTGCAGCAGGATGGGGCCCTGGGACTGAACTGGAGCCCTCAGTGCACCTTTGCAAAGGTGCAGCAGGATGGAGCCCTGGGACTGAACTGGAGCCCTCAGTGCACCTTTGCAAAGGTGCAGCAGGATGGAGCCCTGGGACCAAACTGGAGCCCTCAGTGCACCTTTGCAAAGGTGCAGCAGGATGGAGCTCTGGGACCAAACTGGAGCCCTCAGTGCACCTTTGGAAGGCTGCAGCAGGATGGGGCCCTGGGACCGAACTGGAGCCCTCAGTGCACCTTTGCAAGGCTGCAGCAGGATGGGGCCCTGGGACCGAACTGGATCCCTAGGTGCACCTTTGCAAGGTTGCAGCAGGATGGGGCCCTGGGACTGAACTGGAGCCCTCAGTGCACCTCTGCAAGGCTGCAGCAGGATGGAGCCCTGGGACTGAACTGGAGCCCTCAGTGCACCTTTGCAAAGGTGCAGCAGGATGGGGCCCCAGGACTGAACTGGAGCCCTAGGTGCACTTTTGCAAGGCTGCAGCAGGATGGGGCCCTGGGACTGAACTGGAGCCCTCAGTGCACCTTTGCAAGGCTGCAGCAGGATGGGGCCCTGGGACTGAACTGGAGCCCTCAGTGCACCTTTGCAAAGGTCCAGCAGGATGGGGCCCTGGGACTGAACTGGAGCCCTAGGTGCACCTTTGCAAGGCTTCAGCAGGATGGGGCCCTGGGACTGAACTGGAACCCTCAGTGCACCTTTGCAAGGCTGCAGCAGGATGGAGCCCTGTGACTGAACTGGAGCCCTCAGTGCACCTTTGCAAAGGTGCAGCAGGATGGGGCCCCAGGACTGAACTGGAGCCCTAGGTGCACCTTTGCAAGGCTGCAGCAGGATGGGGCCCTGGGACTGAACTGGAGCCCTCAGTGCACCTTTGCAAGGCTGCAGCAGGATGGGGCCCTGGGACTGAACTGGAGCCCTCAGTGCACCTTTGCAAAGGTCCAGCAGGATGGGGCCCTGGGACTGAACTGGAGCCCTAGGTGCACCTTTGCAAGGCTGCAACAGGATGGGGCCCTGGGACTGAACTGGAGCCCTCAGTGCACCTTTGCAAGGCTGCAGCAGGATGGAGCCCTGGGACTGAACTGGAGCCCTCAGTGCACCTTTGCAAAGGTCCAGCAGGATGGGGTCCTGGGACTGAACTGGAGCCCTCAGTGCACCTTTGCAAGGCTGCAACAGGATGGGGCCCTGGGACCGAACTGGAGCCCTCAGTGCACCTTTGCAAGGCTGCAGCCGGATGGGGCCCTGGGACTGAACTGGAGCCCTAGGTGCACCTTTGCAAGGCTGCAACAGGATGGAGCCCTGGGACTGAACTGGAGCCCTCAGTGCACCTTTGCAAGGCTGCAGCAGGATGGGGCCCTGGGACTGAACTGGAGCCCTAGGTGCACCTTTGCAAGGCTGCAACAGGATGGAGCCCTGGGACTGAACTGGAGCCCTCGGTGCACCTTTGCAAGGCTGCAGCAGGATGGAGCCCTGGGACTGAACTGGAGCCCTCAGTGCACCTTTGCAAGGCTGCAGCAGGATGGAGCCCTGGGACTGAACTGGAGCCCTCAGTGCACCTTTGCAAGGCTGCAACAGGATGGAGCCCTGGGACTGAACTGGAGCCCTCAGTGCACCTTTGCAAGGCTGCAGCAGGATGGGGCCCTGGGACCGAACTCGAGCCCTAGGTGCACCTTTGAAAGGCTGCAGCAGGATGGGGCCCTGGGACAAAACTGGAGCCCTCAGTGCACCTTTGCAAGGCTGCAGCAGGATGGAGCCCTGGGACTGAACTGGAGCCCTCAGTGCACCTTTGAAAGGTGCAGCAGGATGCGGCCCTGGAACTGAACTGGAGCCCTCAGTGCACCTTTGAAAGGTGCGGCAGGATGGGGCCCTGGGACCGAACTGGATCCCTAGGTGCACCTTTGCAAGGCTGCAGCAGGATGGGGCCCCGGGACCGAACTGGAGCCCTCAGTGCACCTTTGCAAAGGTGCAGCAGGATGGAGCCCTGGGTCTGAACTGTAGCCCTCAGTGCACCTTTGCAAGGCTGCAGCAGGATGGGGCCCTGGGACCGAACTGGAGCCTCAGTGCCACCTTTGCAAGGCTGCAGCAGGATGGGGCCCTGGGACCGAAGCACCTGCAGCTCGTCACTCTTAGAGAACAGCTTAGCCCCATCTCCAGTCACCACTGCAAGAGCGTCAGGCAAACTGAGCGGAGCCAGGACAGCAGCTGAGGACGAGGTGTGGCTCCCAGGCACGCCACACACCAAGCGCGGGGCTCTGGGTGCACAGCCCCCACGGGCCAGCGCCTGGCACTGCGCTCCTCGGCTGTTCACTCAGTGGCCCATCTACCTCTTTTCATTAAAATGAAGACCATTCAGTGGGGAGTTCAGGAAGCTGGGCCTCCCAGGAAGCCCCGTGGAACTGCTCTGGGCACTGGACCACCTTTCTTGTGCTGGCAGGTCTCTGGCTCTCCTTCTCTTTCAAGTCCTGGCTCCCTCTGGCGAGGAGCAATGGCTGCCTGGGCACTCTGGGGCGTGCAGCTCAGGGCCTGAGGCCTGCATTGGGGCGACGGCGGAGGGGAGGCAGCCAGGCAGAGCTGTACATGCTTGCTCAGATTGTCCTCCCTCGGGGAGTCAGGCAGCTTCGCTCCATCCCTGCCAACTGCCCCCACACACTGGGCTTCCCCTTCCTGGAGGGGACCCAGCAGGACTGGCCTCTGCTGTCCAGACCCTGGAGGGCCACTCGTGAGCAGTGGGGCTCCAGCCAGTGCCTCAGTTCTCAGGGGCCGGGGCATGGGCAGGGAAAGTACCGACCTGCCCCAGAGAGGGCAGGAGGCCACAGCTCCCGACACCAGGGTCCCCTGATTTTTGGAAGTGACCCTTAGGGTCTGCGTTGAACCAGTCATGGGTAAATGAACAGACCTGCAGGCTCTAGGAGGGGAGGAACTCCAAAGACCACTGGAATGGCTCAGCCATCTGCCTCTCGGGGGCCAGGGTCAGCGAGGACCTGAGAGCCAGCAGGTGCAGGACTGGCAGGATGTGAGGTGACCCCCGCACAGCATGCCGCGGGACATACAGACAGCCCTGAAGGCAAGGAAAGGCAGAGCTGCCTGGGCCTGGGTGGCAGACTGAGCTCGCCTGCGGGCTCCACGGCCGCCTTTCCTGCAGAGTCCACGCTGCCGAGCGTCAACCTGATTCCGCTTCCACAGACATCTGGGGCAGGCCAATCATCCCAGGAGCCAGACCCTCCTCAGGAGGAAGGCTGAACCCTTCTCTCAGGTGGCCAGGAGTAGGCAGCATAATGTCAGGGAGGGTCACGTCTGCTCTCCTCTGGCCACCCCGTTGGCCAGGGCCATTGGTCACTGTGAACTGAGTTTATCCTTCAGTCAGAGAGAAACCCTTTACCCAGCTGGCAGGGAAAGACACACCAAGTGTCCTCCAGGAGCTGGTCCCGCAAAGCCAGCCTGTGCCTCCTGCCCCGCGAGCCTCCTGCTTTGGTTAGAGGCCCTGCCGGGAGTCTCTGGCCCACGGTCTCCACACCGGGCCTCTGCTCTCTTCTCTCTGTCTTGCCCCTGGTGCCCCCAACATGGCCCTGCCTGCTGAGCAGTGGGGAGCCCATCCACGTGCCACGTCTGACTCTGGGGCTTGCCTCAGCAGTGGGCAGGAGAGGAGACTCTGCAGCTTGTGACGTGGAGCCTCCTCCATGTCCACAGCTGGAGGGGTGCTGCGTTGCCATCTCTCTGGACTCTGAGGGGACCGAGTCTTCACCCCCAACACCGTTTGGCACCAGATCATCGCCTTAGCAGGTGGCCTGTAATTGCCTATTGACATTGCTTAGGCCTGCTGGCATTATTTCATTTATTCATTTATCTGGCACATGGAATACATGTCAAGAAGACCAGGGCTTGTCTGCATCCTGCACATTACACCAGCTGCTGGTTACCGTAGAGCAGATGGAGGTTTGGGTGTGGCTGCAGGCAGCAGTTAGGGAGCATGTGGCCTCTGGCTGCCCGACTGTGTCTTTGCCAGGGGTACCGTGCAGCCTCTCTGCATTCAGAGCCAAAACCATCCTAATAGACTCAGTGGTTTGACCTCAAAATGTGGGGGTGTGCACATGCTGTGCACATACGTGCAAGCATTTATGGGTGGGTGTGCACCTGCACGTGTGCAAACCTGTTTTATGCATGTTTCAAGAACATGCATGTGTAAGGGCATGCGGTGCATGTACAAGCGTGTACCTGTGTGTGATGTGTGCATGTGTCTCTGAGGGTGCAGTGTGTGCAGGAGCATCTCATGCCAAGCAGGGCAGGGCTTGGGGTGGGCGCTGCCAGGCAGAGCAAGAGCTGGCATGGCCCTGGTCTGCCCTCCCCCTCGTGCCATGAAGAGCATTAGCGGCTCTGCAGGTGCAAAGAGTGGGACCCAAGCTCACGCGAAACCTCTTGGGGGTGTGGTGAGGTTTCTTTGCTTCTATGTATTCTTCAGTACCTTTTTTTCAGTAAAAATGTGGTGAGCCTCCTGGGGAGCCTGGGATGATCTTTCTTGGTGCCAGGGTTGGTCACTGGCATGTGCCTGTGAAACGCTGTTTGCATGTTACACACAACATATGTGATTTCGGGAAATGCAACAGTTGAACTATCCAGGAAAACAAAGCCAGGGTTTAATTTATTCTAAATGTAATGTCCCTCTGTGAAGTGTCTGCCTCAGATCTGTTTCACGAATCCAGTCTAAATTCTCTCATGTCATTAAACAAGTTTATTGCTTATTTTAAAAGCTATCGTCAAAATTCCCTGTGGTACGTAAATACGCCCTAGTTTGGATTTCTCTGCAGAATGGCAGGTTCCTAGGCAGAACTTCTCCACTGCCCAGGAGACGGTCCAGGCCTGTCTGGGAAGTCACGCCTCTCTCTGCCACGGCAGGGGCTGTCTGCCTCTCTGCCCGGGTCCCTCCTGTGCTGCGTGGGTCTATGCTGCACTTGTCCTCGGCCCCACCCCCACCAGCTGCTGTCTGCTGGCGCAGCGTTTTCCACTGGACTTTGAGCACCTCGCGAGAGCTCATTGCTTTGTGCCTGCCCGGACCCCGCTTCCTGGGGGCAGGAGGTCACCTTGTCCTCTTTCCCACAGCGTTGGCTGTGAGGGCTTTCTTCAGGTCCAAGCACCTGCAGCCCTTCCTTCTTCCTAGTTCCGGCTCTTCCAGCAGGTGAGTCACCCGAGGGCGGATAGCCTTCCACCTGCTCCCAGAACGCCCCACCTCAGGCACCCACCCACACCCCTGAAACTCTTCCTGGCCTCTGTCCTTGCCAAAGCCTGGTCTGAGGATGCCCAGGGGCTGCCCCACACCCATGGTTTCTACCGAATCCTGCCCAGCAAGCCCCTGGCTGGCCACCTCCCGTGGTGGCTCTAGGCTTGGGCAGGAGACGCCAGTGCTTGGTCCCTCCTCCCCCTGCTGCCCACCAGGCGCTGAGAGGGCATGTCTGCCAGGGCCAGGCTGTCCTAGCGTGGAGTCTGAGGCCCTGCCCACAACTGTGTGGCGTCTGGAGCTAGGCGGTCAGGTACAGGAAGCTCCTTTTTACAGTAGCCACACATGAGCTCCTTGCATCAAGGAGGAAACAGGTAAAGGAAGAAACCACGGGCACCTTTGTGTTGAGCGAAGTTGGTGGTTGAAGTGTTGAAGTCACAGAGGGACGTTGCCACTGTGCTCTTCTGAAGGGACACGCAGGGCCCTTGTCACGCGTGCCTATGGGGAGGGCCGCCAGCCTCCAGGAGAGGCCTGGCTCAAGCTGCCCTCGACCCCTCTGCTCCAGGGCCCTGGCACGGGGACACTTCCCACTTCCTTGTTAAATGCATCAGCCACAGAGCCAGGCCTGCCCTGGCCTTTCATGGCTGTGTTGTAAATCTGAATCAGTCTGCACAGCAAAGGCTCCACCACAGCTAGCGGAGCAGGGAGCCCAAGAGAGACACGGATCCTTGTGCGGACTGAGCCTGTCAGAAGAACGAGGCACGCTGGCGCTAGCAGTGGAGGAGGGGCAAAGTGACACCCTGTCCTGGGGGAAGGGGACCAGCTCCCAGGAGCCATTTGGAAGCCGGGCCAGCTAACATGCAGTCCTTGCATGTCAGTACCTTTAGGGCAAACCTGTCCCAAACACTGCCCATGTTGACGAGGTTGTTCTCTCCGTCTGAATCTCAGCTCTTGGCCACCACCGCCTGCTTCTCCTTCTGCTCTGCTCAGTTCTTGTGCTTCTGTTTGTGTTGCTGGGTCTCTGGCAACCCTGGGGGGCTGTCCTGGCAGGGGTGTGGTGAGGGGTCACCTGGGCTTTCAGGTGTGTGGGGCCCTCCTTCTGGGTTGCTTCTCACAGCATCCTGGTCCTTTGGCAGTGGTTATCTCAAAGGTCTGCCTCCAGAGGTCTCCAGACTTGGAGAAGGTCCTAGCTGCGGTGCAGAGTGGGTGCGTCTGAGCGTGGCACGCCTGGCAGGACAGCTCCCGGGTGAGATGCCACCGTACATGGGGTCTGGCGGGCATGGGAGGGCAGCAGGGACTTCCACCGCTGGGACTCTGAGTGGCCACAGCCCTTCGCCTGGTGAGCAGGACGGTTCTGGGGTGAGGCCCCAGGGCTCCTCCCTGGCGGTGTGTCAGAAACACTGAGAGACGGAAGCCACACTGAACATAGGGCAGGGTGCCAGGGACCTCAGCCCCTGTCCCCAGAGCCCTGGCCTGCTTGCAGAGGACAGCAGGGCTGGTGGCTGCCGAGACGAGACCAGCAAGAGAAAGCTTCTCCTGGAGCAGCCACCCACCACATGGTCCACCGCAGGCAGGCTTTGGATGGCAGGGGGGCTCATCTGTGGTGGACCAGCGTCTTCTTTCCCCCAACTCTCCGGAGGAAAGTCTCCACTTGGCCATGGTCCCCCAGCAGCGAAGTGAAGGCCCTCTGCCGGGGCTGGGGGATGGAGAGACCTGCTCAGAGCCTGCAGCCCTCACCCCCCGGCGAGAGTTCCTGCATGCTCACGCCACCTTGTACCCACTGCTATGGGGGCTTGGCCATAGCAGGACTGGGTGTCGGGCACTGCTCACACAGATGGGCTCAGGGTCTCCTCTCCGTGCAGAGAGCGATGGATTGCTCCAGATATGCAGCCTGAGCTGGCAGCTCGTGTCTGCAGGCAACACCACACCTACTGTGTGCCAAGTCCTTCAGCAGCTGCTGCATGGCTGCCCCAGGAGAACGCTGTGCTAATTTGGGAGGGACAGGGCTACAAGAATGTGGGCACAAAACTATGGGACTCTGAGCCCAGGGGTGCTGCTGGCTCTGGGGTCCTCTTAAGAGATTTGGCATCTGGGACACAAGATTGGCTCCCATGCTAAAGAAAATGTAAGAGGGGGTGGGAAGGGGGCAGGGATAACAGAATGGAACAAACATCATTACCCTATGTACACGTATGATTACAAAAACTGTGTGACTCTACTTCCTGTCAATTTGTGTACAATGAAACAAAATTAAAAAAAAAACCTAAGGGGAGCTTGGACTCTGGGCCCTCCGAGGGGGGCGAGCAGGCTTGGATTCATCTGACTGGGGGCTTCTCCAGAGGGAGGCAGAGGCAGAGGGGTAGCAGGAGCTGTGAGCACTTTCCCACTGGAAACTAGAGTGGGCCGGCTCAGCGGGGGTGTGTGAAGTGTTTGTGGCTCACAGGGACCTTGCTCCCTGCTCTGGGTTTTGCTGGGGCCAGAACAGGATCAAATATTTGGATACCATTTTCACAAAACTGAGATGATTTGGAGGGGAGCATGAAGGAGCATCCAGAAACCTCCGTCTGCAGGAGAAGACTGTTCTGTGCAGAGCTGCCTCCTGGACGGACCCATGGAGGTGCCCCTTCCACTGGCTCTTTCCTTCCTCGGGGGCGACGTGGGCGACCTGAGGAGAGGGCACAGCAGGATGGCTGCTCAGAGGCCCTGCTCCTCCCTCACCTGTGCACAGTGCATGCTCACACCTGGGATGGCCTGTTGGCCCCGTTCTATCCAGTGTTGAAGGGCGAATGCTACTGTGACCACACAAGGCTGACCCTTCCCAGAAAGCTCTCCACTGCAAGACATGTCCAGATCACCAGGACCGTAAGGCCGAGAGCTGCCTGTCAGGAAGGGGTGAGCTCCCCACAATGCGGTTGGGGTCCTGGCAACATGGAGCACCTGGCCAAGGATCCAGAGTCCCCTGAGTCCTGGGACACTGGGAGATTCCAGCCAAGATGGGGTCGCACATCTCTGTGGGGTGGTGTCCCCCAGGGTTCATGGCAGGGATCCAGGGGGTGCATCTGGGCCAGGGTTGAAGAGCATCCTCTGGTCGGTCCACCATTCTGCATGGGCACCTTCTTGAGACTTCTCCAGCTGTGGCCCCTGCTTGGCCTCTGCTCTGTGTCACTCTTGGTGGCTCTGAGAGGCCAGGGCCTGTGTGGGGGTCTGCAGTTGATGGAGCAGAACATGTCCCCCACCCCACTTCTCCAGGTGGATAGCTCCAGTATAAGAGTTTATGTGAGAACTGTGGGCCATCTGTGGGTCAGATCCCTCTTCTTTACCACTCCAGCCTCTGTCCTGAGGGTCCTGCATGCCTGCACTCCCTCAATGGAGAAGGAAATGCCACCTGGACGTGGGTTGGACAGTGTGCAGACATAAGGGTGTCTCAGAAGCAGTGAGGAGGGGCCATGGGGGCTTCAAGAGGCTGGTCACCAAGGATGGTGCTGGTCATTCCAGGTGTGCACCTGGAATGGGGCAGGAGAAGGAATCCCTGCTTCTGCAGGAGGCAGTTGAGGGGCTGGGGGGAAATCCTAGATCCTCTGTCAACCTCTGGTGACAGATCAACTGGCCTTGGGTGACAGGCTGTGAGGGACTCCAGACCTGAGGGTTTCAAGTTGCAGTGCCCAGAAGAGATGAACGCAACTGTTTCAAAACCCACCCGGGAAACAGGTGCAACTCCATAGATTGTCCCTGTGTTTTACTGACGGCTTGATAACTGTCTCAGAGACCTCCATTGATTTCTTGTTAATGGGAAGATATGGTGAGGCCAGAGGCCCTCAGGACAGGAGCAGCTACCAATTCAGCAGGATATCCCAGGACAGCAGGAGACCCCAGGACAGCAGGAGACCCCAGGACAGCAGGAGACCTCAGAATAATAGGAGACCCCAGGACAGCAGGAGACCCCATGACAGCAGGAGACCTCAGAATAATAGGAGACTCCAGGACAGCAGGAGACCTCAGAATAATAAGAGACCCCAGGACAGCAGGAGACCTCAGAATAATAGGAGACCCCAGGACATCAGGAGACCTCAGAATAATAGGAGACCCCAGGATATCAGGAGACCTCAGAATAATAGGAGACTCCAGGACATCAGGAGACCTCAGAATAATAGGAGACTCCAGGACAGCAGGAGACCTCAGAATAATAGGAGACTCCAGGACAGCAGGAGACCTCAGAATAATAGGAGACCCCAGGACAGCAGGAGACCTCAGAATAATAGGAGACCCCAGGACATCAGGAGACCTCAGAATAATAGGAGACCCCAGGACAGCAGGAGAACTCAGAATAATAGGAGACCCCAGGACAGCAGAAGACCTCAGAATAATAGGAGACTCCAGGACAGCAGGAGACCTCAGAATAATAGGAGACCCCAGGACATCAGGAGACCTCAGAATAATAGGAGACCCCAGGACAGCAGGAGGCCTCAGAATAATAGGAGACTCCAGGACAGCAGAAGACCTCAGAATAATAGGAGACTCCAGGACAGCAGGAGACCTCAGAATAATAGGAGACCCCAGGACAGCAGGAGACCTCAGAATAATAGGAGACCCCAGGACAGCAGGAGACCTCAGAATAATAGGAGACCCCAGGACAGCAGGAGACCTCAGAATAATAGGAGACCCCAGGACAGCAGGAGACCCCTGGACATCAGGAGACCTCAGAATAATAGGAGACCCAAGGACAGCAGGAGACCTCAGAATAATAGGAGACTCCAGGACAGCAGGAGACCTCAGAATAATAGGAGACTCCAGGACATCAGGAGACCTCAGAATAATAGGAGACCCCAGGACAGCAGGAGACCTCAGAATAATAGGAGACCCCAGGACAGCAGGAGACCCCTGGACATCAGGAGACCTCAGAATAATAGGAGACTCCAGGACAGCAGGAGACCTCAGAATAATAGGAGACCCCAGGACAGCAGGAGACCCCTGGACATCAGGAGACCTCAGAATAATAGGAGACCCAAGGACAGCAGGAGACCTCAGAATAATAGGAGACTCCAGGACTGCAGGAGACCTCAGAGTAATAGGAGACTCCAGGACAGCAGGAGACCCCTGGACATCAGGAGACCTCAGAATAATAGGAGACCCCAGGACAGCAGGAGACCTCAGAATAATAGGAGACCCCAGGACATCAGGAGACCTCAGAATAATAGGAGACCCCAGGACATCAGGAGACCTCAGAATAATAGGAGACCCCAGGACAGCAGGAGACCTCAGAATAATAGGAGACCCCAGGACAGCAGGAGACCCCATGACAGCAGGAGACCTCAGAATAATAGGAGACTCCAGGACAGCAGGAGACCTCAGAATAATAAGAGACCCCAGGACAGCAGGAGACCTCAGAATAATAGGAGACCCCAGGACATCAGGAGACCTCAGAATAATAGGAGACCCCAGGATATCAGGAGACCTCAGAATAATAGGAGACTCCAGGACATCAGGAGACCTCAGAATAATAGGAGACTCCAGGACAGCAGGAGACCTCAGAATAATAGGAGACTCCAGGACAGCAGGAGACCTCAGAATAATAGGAGACCCCAGGACAGCAGGAGACCTCAGAATAATAGGAGACCCCAGGACATCAGGAGACCTCAGAATAATAGGAGACCCCAGGACAGCAGGAGAACTCAGAATAATAGGAGACCCCAGGACAGCAGAAGACCTCAGAATAATAGGAGACTCCAGGACAGCAGGAGACCTCAGAATAATAGGAGACCCCAGGACAGCAGGAGACCTCAGAATAATAGGAGACCCCAGGACAGCAGGAGGCCTCAGAATAATAGGAGACTCCAGGACAGCAGAAGACCTCAGAATAATAGGAGACTCCAGGACAGCAGGAGACCTCAGAATAATAGGAGACCCCAGGACAGCAGGAGACCTCAGAATAATAGGAGACCCCAGGACAGCAGGAGACCTCAGAATAATAGGAGACCCCAGGACAGCAGGAGACCTCAGAATAATAGGAGACCCCAGGACAGCAGGAGACCCCTGGACATCAGGAGACCTCAGAATAATAGGAGACCCAAGGACAGCAGGAGACCTCAGAATAATAGGAGACTCCAGGACAGCAGGAGACCTCAGAATAATAGGAGACTCCAGGACATCAGGAGACCTCAGAATAATAGGAGACCCCAGGACAGCAGGAGACCTCAGAATAATAGGAGACCCCAGGACAGCAGGAGACCCCTGGACATCAGGAGACCTCAGAATAATAGGAGACTCCAGGACAGCAGGAGACCTCAGAATAATAGGAGACCCCAGGACAGCAGGAGACCCCTGGACATCAGGAGACCTCAGAATAATAGGAGACCCAAGGACAGCAGGAGACCTCAGAATAATAGGAGACTCCAGGACTGCAGGAGACCTCAGAGTAATAGGAGACTCCAGGACAGCAGGAGACCCCTGGACATCAGGAGACCTCAGAATAATAGGAGACCCCAGGACAGCAGGAGACCTCAGAATAATAGGAGACCCCAGGACATCAGGAGACCTCAGAATAATAGGAGACCCCAGGACATCAGGAGACCTCAGAATAATAGGAGACCCCAGGACAACAGGAGACCTCAGAATAATAGGAGACCCCAGGACATAGGAGACTCCAGGACATCAGAAGACCTCAGGACAGCGGAAGATCCAACTCTCTCTTGTAGCTCAGAAAATGCTTCTTCAGCCCTGGGCAAGAAGCTTTCTGGCCGCCCTCCACAGCATGTCCCAGTTGAGGGACCCTGGGGTCGTGCCCCATCCTGTGAATTTCAGTCATGGTGCCTACCGCCCTGCTGCTAACACCTGTCCGAGGGGCAGCCTTGGAGGCCCCAGACCTCCTGGGTCAGCATGTGATTTTCCTAGCTCCTCAAGCAAAAGCCACATGAACTCCTGTTGAGTAGCCCTGGTCTCCCTGTCCAACTCTCTGCAGCCCCCACTCACTTTCCTGCCCCCTAGTGCTAGCTAGACGGAGGCCTCACACATCTTCAATTTGTTCTCATGACTGGAGCTGAACATTGCTAACAGCAGAGGATGGGGCTCTTGGCATGGACATAAGACAGCAGCCACTCGTGGAAACCCCACGTTTGAGGCCCTGGTGGATCAGGAGTGCGGTTGTCTTAGTGGTTTGCACAGCAAGCCAAGCCGCTGCATCTCTGTGCTCCTACTACAGGTGCTTAGGAACAGGCCTCAGAGTGGGACAGAACTGAGGCAGTGCAGGTGCCACGTGGCCCAGTGCCTGGTCCCTCGCTGCCTGTTCCCACCCAGGACGTGTGCTTTGGTTTTGCTGGAGCAAAGCCCAGGGCCCGCACACAGGAGCTGCCTGCCTGGTGCCTTCACTAGGAGACCTGCTTTCCAGAGCCTGGCTGGATCGTTCATTGACATGCAAGGTGGAGGAGCTGCCATGGTCCTCCAAGGACCCCCGTGGGGGTGGCCCCGACACTTGTGCTGAGGACTCGGGCAGGTGGCCTCTAATGAGGAGGGAACCCGGTCTTTCTCCCACACAACCTGAGCTGGCTCATGGCTGTGGGTGGCGATGGCCCTGTTCTCCCTCCCAGGAGAGGGCAGGGATGCTGCCGCCCGCAGGAAGCCCAGCAACTCCCCGTTGGGAGAGTCCATGATGTAAGAATCTTCCCAAGAGTTCCTGTAAGCCTGGGCTCTGGCAGGAGGCGGTGGCCCAGCGCCTGCCTGCTGGGGAAAGCTCCACATGGACCCTTGCAGCTGCTGCCCCGTGGGGAAAGGCCACCTCCTGCAGGAAGATCAAGGCGGCGCTGCCTGGCCCTGCAGCCCTGTCAGGCTTGAACTGACTCGTGAGCGCGCTCAGGCCACAAGGCCAGAGCCAGCAGCAGCGGCAGGCAGGGTTGAATCACAAGATTTACCAGTCGCACATTCTCACCAGAGCGAGGGGACCCTGCTCTCGGCAGGTCTGTTGGGGCGTCCAGGGACGCGGCTTGAATGCCACTGCAGCGCCCGATGGCCTGCAGGCCACTTCCCCAGCTCTCACCAGCGCATCTCAAGATCCCTTCAGGAAACGTTTTTGGACACAAATGAAGTCATCTCTAAATTGCCACATGGCGAGGCCGTGGTGCTGGCCTGGCTGTGGGCAAGGGGGTAGGTGCAGGTCTCTGCTAATGGAAGACCCTAGGGGCGGTAGCCTGGGGGCCCTCTCAGGCCCAGCACTCCCGGTCCCCAGAGGGCCTTGCCAAGAAAAGCAAGACCTACCACCAGGTGACATTTGTCTTTGGTCCCACACTTCGGGGTTATGATGGGGCCCTGCTGAACCAGGGCTAGACCAGCGCCATGGTGACCCTCCTGCACACCGGCGCTGGTGGGCACCTCCAGGGGCTGTCGATCCACACCACAGCCCCACTGGGGCTTCCCCAGCCAAGGGCACCGAGGTTGAGTTAAGCAGCTTGCGGAGCAGCAGAGCTGGGGTCCAGGCTCCCGACCATTCCAGGCTGCGGCGACCCTCCTCTTGGTGACTCCGCTTGGTTCCCAGCCCTCTTTCGGTGACTCTGAGGAAAGGGTGCCTGCCTGCACCTCACTGGAGCCTCAGCTCTGAGAACCTGGGTGTGGGGCAGGGGGAGCCTGGCAGGCTGAGGAGAACTGAGCCCCTCCTCCACACAGCGTTCAATATCACTGTGCACCAGCACCTCTAGTGTGAGGGGTGCCCAGCCCCAGCAAACTGGCACATGCCAGCGCTCAGGGCTGAGGGTGTGCCCAGAGACAGCAGGGTCCCTGACTGCCCTGAGCAAGGACCCCCTCCCGCTGCAGCCAGAGGCCTTGTTCAGGGTTCCGTGGGTCCCACGGTGCTGAGCTGTCACGGGCTGTGGCTCCCACCAGGCCACGCCTGTCTGCCCCTGCCTGGCACACTGTAGCCGACTGGCCATTCCTTCCCGCTTCTCCTGGGTAAGTCCTTCTCTGGAAGATCACATTTCCCAAGGGCTAGAGGCCTAAATAGGTGGGGTCAGGCAGGGACAGATTCACTTCCTTCCTTTCTTTGACTTTTTCTAGCGTTTGCTTTTTGCCTGCAAACTCCATACAAGCTTGTAGCAAATTCAAGCAACCAAAGAAGAGGGGCACGCAGAGGAATCCCTATCCCTCAACGCGCAGGCAGCTGCCGTCCTTGGGCTGGCTCCACGTCTCCCTTTTTCTCTCTCCCTTGACCTCTGCCTGGATCCAGGCTGTGCCTCCTCACACACCGTCCAGCATGCACTGACCTCAGTAGCCACTGAGTGACCTCAGCTGTGCGAGCAGAGCTGTGTGGAGCACAGGCTGTGTGCAAGGCCATCAGAGCATCACCGAGGGGGACATGGCCTTTTCTGGCTGTCCCTGTGGCTGGAGCATGTGGGGAAAGGCTCTGGGCCCCCATCTGGCACAGGGTGTAGAGCTGAGGGCCCTGAGTGGACTGGTGGGCCCATGGGGTCCTGTGCACCCCACCAATAGGCCCAAGGCCATGGCAGTGTCTGTTCATGGGGTCACTAAGGGCAAGGGACAGCAGAACGGGCTGGTCTGACTCTGCAGAGAAGGTAAGAGGTTTGGAGCCAGGGGCACCTCTGGAAAGGCAGCTTTGGGCTAGAGGGGAGGGGCCAGCCTGATTGGTCCTCACCTGGACCAGGCTCCTCTCACTGATGGCCAGAGTCCTCCCACAGCACCGGAGGGGAGGGGCCAGCATGCCAGGCCTGCTCTGGGTTGCTGCAGGTGGTCGCATTGGGAGCGCCAGCTCGGAGCTCCTCGGGAGGACTCCCAGCCCCCATGTGCTGCAGAGAGGTGCAGGCAGACGGGAGGCTGGGGCAGGAGACCACACGAGGCCCCTGTGAGCTGGGCCTACAGTGCTGACAGGCTTCACTCCAAAAAGCAGCTTGCTAAGGCCACTCTGCCGGTTTACGTCAGAGGACGTGCTGCGTGCTCAGCAGACAACCTAAGTCTGCAGAGGAAGGGAGGCCAAGCTCCTCCCTGCCACAGAACCTGGGTTACCCTGAGGGACTTTCGAGACCTTACACAGAAGAGGTTCAGGGCTCCAGGGGACAGTGCAATTGGAAGCAAGCCCCCAACCATACAGTCCGTAAGAACGAGTTCCACCAAATCCCCTCAGCATGGGCCAAAGCCCCTGGAGTTGCCTTGGATCTCGGGCACTGCCATTGTAACAGTAGAAGCCCTCCCTGGGGTAGGCCATGCTCAGCCAGGACTTGGAAGTCTGCTGTCACCTGCTGTCGGCCAGAAGTCAAGAGGTGGCTCTGGCAGGACTCCCTGGAAACTTCCCTGGGGCCCACAATAAAACCGGAGGGCGGGAGGGAGGGATGGGGCCGTTTGCCAACGGGTGCTGAGTTACAGTTGGAAGAAGAAAGAATTTCTGGTGTTTGCACAGGAGGGCGATCTAGAGGACAATGACACACTGTTTACACATACGTATTTCTTAAAGCTGGAAGAGAGGGTTTGAGTGTTTTCCCCATTCAGCAGTGTTAACCAAGGAGGAGGATGGACTTGACTGTGTAATGTGTACACGTACAGAAAGAAGGCGTGGCACCCCATGAGATGCACGGTATCTCTGTTTTAGTTAAAAATACAAAAACAAAAAGTGAGAAAATCTGGTGGAAAGACATGGTGCTCTAGGGTAAGAAAGGGCTGTCAATCACCTGGAGGGCAGGAGGGCGCTGTCCTTCTCCTCGGGGGACCCACTCTCTTCCTTCCCTATTGGGTCTCCTTCCCTTCTAACAAACTCCCACCAGTCGCTATGAAATCTTTCCTGTGGGGCCACAGAACACTGGCCATGGCCCCTGCGGTTGCTTTGGCTCCGTAGGTGGGCCTCACTCTCCAACATCAGGAAGACTGGGGCAGTGAGGGCACCAATCCAAGGGGCAGCTTGAGGGAGGAAACCGCATCAGGGGGCTGTCCAAGGTGGAGAGGGACGGTCCTCTACAGATGCACACGCAGCACAGGCTGCCACTGCCCAGAGGGTGAGGCCAGGGACAGCCTGGAAATGGACAGCACAGAAGACAATGCTGCTGGACCGAAGGCCAGGGGGAGTACCAGGCAAGAGCAGTGAAGTGCCCACTCCCCGGGCAGCGGCTGGAGACACAGCCCGAACGAGCAGGGCTGGGGTCTGCACCCTGCCTGTGGCTCTGAGCCATCTTTGGAAGGCGCCTGTACTCAGAGACTAACCTGCTCTGGGGTCAGAAAGTCTGGGCTTATCACATCTCAGGGTCCTGTGGACAACCCTGATCCTGCCTGGCTGGCAGCGGTCACATGAGAGGGTCAGCTCGGGGCGGGGCTGACAGAGGCACATGCTGTGTGGCCAGTGGGGGCTGCAGCCAGCCATGCCCCTGTGACACAAAGACACTGGCGGAGGGTTGCTTTGTGCAGAGGTCGGATCTGAAGGCCCCGGGCCTGGTGCCAGCCAGCCACCCTGCTCCCACGCCCCTTCCCCCGTGGAGCCTGGCGTTCGGTCCTGCCCCTGCCCCTGGAGGCATTCCGGGACCAGCCCAGCTCTCAGCACAGCCATGGAGCCTCCAGCGTGCAGGTGTGATGCCCAGCGTGGCCAGGGGTTCTCCACAGTGTGGCAGACGAGGCTCGGTGGCCCCAGCCCTGGCGCAGCCTCTCCTCTGACATGTGGTCATAGCCCCTCCAGCTGTCTGACGGCCTGCTGGTGAGACCTGGAGGAGCCACAGCAAGCAGAGCCGTGGCCAGCCTCACCTGCCAGGTTCCACCAGAGAAGACCTGGAGAGAGGTGCGACCAAGCATGGCCGCTAGGGAGAGCTGGTGGCTCATTTTTTCTCCATCACCCTATCCCTTATTTCCCTCTTTTATGATCGTCCCCCTTTTACTTATCTACTTTTAGTCTTTATTTTTTTATGATTGTTTTCTCTCTTTTTCTGGTGCTTGGGATCATGCCCAGGGCCTCACACAAGTCTTCCTCCAAGTTCAGTTGAGAGGAATTAAGTCCAGTCTGGCCACTGCCTAGTCCTGCTTGGACCCTGAAGGACACTTCTACTCAAAGAAAAGGAGAGAGGCAAGCTCCCAGGCTGTTTCAGGTCTCGCCATGACTGGAATGGCCAGCATCAGAACTGCCTTCAAGTCACCGGTTACTTCAACTGCCTGTGCAAAGCTCCCGCCCCACGGGCTCACGCTGCATCGCACAGCAGCCACGGCGTGCACCCCACCTGTGCTGCTATGTACAGCACACCTGCCAGAACTACCAAGGGACGCCTTCTTATTTTTTTAGTCAAATAAGATAGTTATTTTATTGTTAACATTTTTGTTGGTGCATTATAATTATATGTAATAGTGGGATTCTTTGGAGGGTCTCTCTCCCCTCCACCCTTTTTTGGCACTGGGGATTAAACCCAGGGACACTTTACCACTGAGCTACAGTCCCAATCCTTTTTATTTTCTATTTTGAGACATGGTCTTAATAAGTTACTGAGGTTCTCACTAAGTCGCTGAGGCTGACTTCAAACTTGCAATCCTCTTGTCTCAGCCTCCAGAGTCACTGGGATTACAGGCGTGTGCCATCATGCCTGGCAGAGGGACCTCACTCTTGCAAGACCTACCAGGAAAGCAAGTCTTGGGCTCTGATATAGTACACGTGTCAAAAACCACTAATCACAAAGAAGCCCCAGAAGATCACACTATGAAGTTCAACCAGAATCAACCCTACCCAACACGTTGGTACACCCAAGACACATCATCAAGAGAAAACAGCTTACTAAGAAGTCTCAGACATAATAGTGGAAGAAATATTCATCCAGCAGACGCACACATCTCAGCACAAAAACATGAGAAATAGGAAAAAAAAAAAAAAAAAAAAAACGGCCACGTGACACCTGAAGTTCATGATTTTCTAACAACAAACACCCAAGATATCAGAGTGAATGAAAAGCCAGATAGAGTATTCAAAAGAAAGATTTTTTGAAAAAGATCAACAAATTCCAAGAAAGAAAATACAAGAAAATAATTGAATGAATTAAGGAAGATAATGTACGATATGAAATGATAAATTAAGAAAATAATTGAATTAAGGAAGATGATGGGAGCTGGGGTTGTGACTCAGTGGGTGGAGCGCTTACCTAGCATGTGTGAGGCACTGGGTTTGATCCTCAGCACCACATTAAAAAACAAACTAAATAAACAAAATAAAGATATTGTGTCTATCTACAACTGAAAATATTTTTATTTGGTTTATTTTTTCCTTCATTTCAAGTATTTCTGTTTGTTCGTTTGTTTGTTTTTTTGAGAATCTCTATCTCTTTGTTCAGATGATCTTTGGCTTCCTGCAGTTGCCTTTTCAACTGCTTATTGGAGTGATCATTCATTGCCTGCATTTGCTCTCTTATCTCATCCTTTGCTTCACAAATCATTTTAATTATGTATATTCTGAACTCTTTTTCTGACATTTCTTTTACCATGCTGTCACTGGATTCTACTAATATAGTACAGATCTAGAGTATTGCAGTTTCCCCCCTATAGGCTTATAGTGACCCTATAGGTTTCCAAAACCTCTATTTTATTTATGTGGTGCTGAGGATTGAACCCAGTACTCCACCCATGTGAGGCAGGTACTCTACTATTGAGTCACAATCCCAGACCCCAAAAACCTCTTCTTTAAAGAGGAGATCAATACCCAGTACAGACAATATGCAGCCCTAAACCAAATAGTCCCTATGAAGACGTTAAAAATATTGTCATAATAAACAGAAAGGATACGTTCAATTATTATCTACAGTATAACAAATAGATTTGCAATGAGGTCTGCAGTTTCTGATGGAGGACAAAAAGTATGGGGAGGGGTGTAGGATGTAACTGTTAATGGGAAAAGAAAAGAGTATATAGAAGTACTAGATCATAGAAGGAGTAAAAGCAAACAAAAGAAGTTGGTTGTTAGCATGAGAAAACGGAGAAAGAGACTCTGAGGAAACAGGTAAACAAAAGGAAAATAGAGCATGAAAAGTAAAGAAATAAAACTTTAAAATATTTTTCAAAAAGGAGAAAAAAAAAAGAAAAAATATCTACACTATAACAGTCATATAATCTTCAAACCTCCCAGTCTTTAGCAGTCTGGTGCATGAGAGGTACCTGACAATGAGCTTCCAATCTCCAGCAGGCGTCTCAGAATGGGATTTGCCCCATGTAAAGATGGGAACTACCGCTTCCAGGATTATCCAAGAAGGCCGCTCTGGCTTCCAAATGTGTTGGCAAATGGGGAGCTGCAGCTAGGGGCATGGGTGTGGTTGGTTGGGGTCCTGGAGGTGGGGTGCGGTCAGCCCAGCCGGGGGTCCTGCAGGTCCTGGTTGTTATCTCAAAATGATGGCAGCCATGTGTAACCAAATCTGCAGGTACTGTGACAGTGGACTTCCAGGCAACAGCAGGCAACTAGCAATCCACTGGAGATCTGTGGTTGGTCTGCAGGCTACCAGTGGATGATCAGCAGGTGGACCTTGGGTGGTGGGTGAAGAGTAGGTGAAAGGCAGGCAATGGGCAGGCAAGAGGCAGGCAAATGGGCAAATGGTGGATGATAGGTGCCAGTCAGTGAGCAATCTGCACTCAAAAAGTAGTCCATATGCTGGCAGATCGCAGGTGATCTCAGTGGACAAGTGGGGTAAACAGCAGGGGAATCTAAGAAAAATAAGGTCAAATTAAACACAAAATCAGTTGTCAGAAAGAAATAATAAAGAACAGGGCATAAATAAGTGAAATACAGACTAATGGAAAAAAAGAAAGGAACAATGAAACAAAGAACCGGTTCTTTCTTTAAAAAGTTTAAAAAAAAATGACAAACTCTTAAACTGACAGAGGACACAAATAAATAAAATTAGAGACTAAAAAGGGGATATTGTGACAGATACCATTGAATTTCATAGAGTCATTAAGGAATGTTCTGAAAACTATTTACCACTAATTTGAAAAACAGAAGGAATGGACAAATTTCTGAACATGCAACCTTCTGAAGTTGAACTAAGATCGTATAAAGAAACTAAATAGAGCAATATTGAGCAATGAGATTAAAGCATTAATAGAAAATCTCCCAACAAAGAAGTCCACAACCAGAAGGATTCACTGCTGAATTTTAACAGACTTTTAAAGAACCAACACCAATGCTTTTCAAACTATTCCATAAAATAGAAAGGGAAGGAACCCTTGAAATCTCATCCTACAAAACCAGAGTTATCCTGCTACCAACACCTGATGGGGACACAACCAGAAAAGAAAATGATAGACCAATACCCTTGAAAAGTACAGATGCAAAAATTCTCAATTAAATCATCACAAATCGAATTCAACAGCTGATAAAAAGGTCATACCCATGATCAAGCTAGTTTCACTCCAAGGATGCAAGGATGGCTCAACATATGAGATAACAGAGGATGTAAATAAAACCAAGCATAAAAGTTACCCAGTCATCTTAATAGATGCAGAAAAAGCCTTTGATAAAATTTGACATCTCATCATGATTAAAGCCCTAATAAATTACTCTAGGAAGATCATACCTCGGCACAATAAAGGCTATACATGGTAAACCCAAGCTAACATCTCACCAAATGTGGAACTGAAAGCATTTCCTCTGAAACCAGGAACAAGGCAAGGGTGTCTTCTTGCTCAATGTAGTACATGAGATTTTAGCTATAGAAACCAGACAAGAGAATGAAATGAAAGGAACACAAATAAGAAAGGAGTGAGTCGAACTATCTGTTTGTAGATGATTCTATACTTAGAAAAGCCTAAAAATGCCACCAAAGATCAGGCACTTTGGCACACACCTGTAATCCTAGCAGCTCAGGAGCCTGAGGCAGGGGGATCATGAGTTCAAAGTCAGCCTATGCCACTTAGCAAGGCCCTAAGCAACTTAATGAGAGCCTGTCTCAAAATAAAATATAAAAAAGATCTGGGGATGTTGCACAGGGTTGAGCCCCACTAGGTTCAATCCCCAGTACAAAAAAGAAATGCCACAAAATAAGTTATTAGAATATACAAGCAAAATCACCAATCACTAGTATGATACAAAATCAACATAAAAAAAATCAGATTTTCTAGATATCAATAATGAGCTTACTGAGAAAGAAGTTAGAAAAATAATCCCATTCATAATAGAATTAAATGTAAATAAAAAGATACCCAAGAATGAAACTGACCAAAGAGGTGAAAGACTTCTGCAATGAAAACTATAACATGCTGAAGAAGTTGAGGACAGGAAAAGGCAAGATGAGGGAGAACTGGCATTATGAGGGGCCACCCTACTCAAGTGGATGGAGAAATGCATGATGAGGGACCATGCTAGTCGAGTAGATGGAGAACAGACACTATGAAGGGTCATGCTACTCAACTGGATTAAGAACTGGCATTATGAAGCGCCACGCTACTCCAGTAAATAGAGAACTGCACTAGTCAAGTGAATGGAGATACTATGAAGGGCCATGCTACCTGAGTGGACTGAGAACTGGCATGATGAAGTGCCATGCTACTTGAGTAAATGGAGAGCTGGACTATGAGGGCCATGCTACTTGAGTGCATGGAGAATGGCACTATGAAGGACCACACTACTCAAGTGGATGGAGAACTAACACCATGAAGGGCCATGCTACTCGAGTGGACTGAGAACTGGCACTATGAAGTGCCAAGCTACTCAAGTAGATGGAGAACTGACTATGAAGGGTCACACTACTCTAGTGGATGAAGAACTGAAACTATGAAGGACCACACTACTCGGGTGGATGGAGAACTGCAATATGAGGGGCCACACTTCTTGAGTGGATGGAGAACTGGCACTCTGAAGGGCCATGCTACTTGGGTGGATGGAGAACTGCAATAGGAAGGACCACGCTAGTTGAGTGGATGGAAAATGACACTATGAAGTGCCATGCTACTTGAGTGGACGCAGAACTGACTATGAAGGGTCATGCTAGTCAAGTGGATGTAAACTGACACCATGAAAACCACACTACTTAAGCAGATGGAGAACTGACACTACAAAGGGTCACACTACTCGAGTGGAAGGAGAAGTGACACTATGAAGGGCCACATTACTCAAGTAGATGAAGAACTGACACTGTGAAGGGTCACACTACTAGAGTGGAAGGAGAACTGTACTATGAAGGGTCATGCTACTTTAGTGGATGGAGAACTGACCTTATGCAGGGCCACACATCTATTCCAGTAGATGGAGAAATGACACAATAAAAGACCACATTACTCTAGTGGATGGAGAAGTGCTCTATGAAAGGTCACACTACTTGAGTAGATGGAGAATTGACACTATGAAGGGCCATGCCACTCAAGTGGATGAAGAATTGGCACTATGAAAAGTTGGGCTACTCTAGTGGATGGAGAACTGCACTATGAAGACCCCTGCTACTTAAGTGAATGGAGCACTGGCACTATGAAGGACAACTCTACTCAACTGGATGGAGAAATGGCACTATAAAGGACCACGCTACTTGAGTGGATAGAGAACTGACACTATGACAGATCACGCTACTCTAGTGAATGGAGAACTGACACTATGAAGGGCCATGCTATTCTAGTGGATGGAGATGTGACACTAAGAAAATTCACAGCACACTAGTGGACGGAAAACTGGCACTATGAAGAGACATGTGAATCAAGTGGATGGAGAACTGACTCTAAGACGGACCACACAACTCAAATGGATTGAGAAGTGACACTATGAAGAGCCATGATTCTCCAGTGGACACAGAACTGGCAGTATGAGGGGCCACACTACTCCATTCAATAGAGAAGAAACTATGAAGGACCACGCTACTTGAGTGGATGGAGAACTGCACTCTGAAGGTCCACACTACTCTACTAGGTGGAGAACTGGCAATATGAAGCACCATGCTACTGTAGTGGATGGAGAACTGACACTATGAAGAGCCAGGCTACCTGAGTGGATGAAGATTTAACACTATGAAAGGTGATGAAGATTGAGTGAACTGTGAACTGGCACTATGAGGTGCCATGGTACTTGAGCGGATGGAGAGCTGCCATTATGAAGGGCCATGCTACTCGAGTGGACTGAGAACTGACATTATGAATGGCCATGTTACTTAAGTAGATGGAGAAATGATACTACAAAGGGCCATGCTACTCAAGTGGATGGAAAAGTGACACTATGAAGGGTCACACTACTCCAGTGGATGGAGAACAGACACTATGACAGTCCATGCTACTCGAGTGGATGGAGAACTGCACAATGAGGGGTGACACTACTCCAGTGGAAGGAGAACTGACACTATGACAGTCCGTGCTACTCGAGTGGATGGAGAACTACACTATGAAGGGCCACACTACTCGTAGATGGAGAACTGCATTATGAGGGGCCACACTACACCAGTGGATGGAAAACTGCACTATGAGGGGCCACACTACTCTACTAGATGGAGAATTGGCAATATGAAGCACCACACTACACTAGTGGATGGAGAACTGACACTGAAGGGCCAGGCTACCTGAGTGGATGAAGAATTGACACTATGAAAGGTGATGGAGCTCGAGTGAACTGTGAACTGGCACTATGAGGTGCCATGGTACTTGAGTGGATGGAGAACTGCCATTATAAAGGGCCACACAATTTGAGTAGATGGAGAACTGATACTATGAAGGGTCATGCTACTCCACTGGATGGAGACTTGCACTATGAGAGGCCATGATACTCAAGTGGATGGAGAGCAGCACTATGAAGGGCCACATACTCCAGTGAATGGAGAGCAGCACTATGAAGGGCCATGCTACTCCAGTGGATGGAGAGCAGCACTATGAAGGACCACGCTACCACAGTGGATGGAGAGCAGCACTATGGAGGGCCACACTAGTACAGTGGATGGAGAGCAGCACTATGATGGGCCATGCTACTCCAGTGGATGGAGAGCAGCACTATGAAGGACCACGCTACCACAGGGGATGGAGAGCAGCACTATGGAGGGTCACTCTACCACAGTGGATGGAGAGTAGCATTATGGAGGGTCACTCTACCACAGTGGATGGAGAGCAGCACTATGGAGGACCACACTACCACACTGGATGGAGAGCAGCACTATGGAGGGTCACACTAGTACAGTGGATGGAGAGCAGCACTATGGAGGGTCACGCTACCACAGTGGATGGAGAGCAGCACTATGGAGGGTCACACTAGTACAGTGGATGGAGAGCAGCACTATGGAGGGTCACTCTACCACAGTGGATGGAGAGCAGCACTATGGAGGACCACACTACCACGGTGGATGGAGAGCAGCACTATGGAGGGTCACGCTACCACAGTGGATGGAGAGCAGCACTATGGAGGGTCACTCTACCACGGTGGATGGAGAGCAGCACTATGGAGAGTCACGCTACCACGGTGGATGGAGAGCAGCACTATGGAGGGTCACTCTACCACAGTGGATGGAGAGTAGCATTATGTAGGACCACACTACCACGGTGGATGGAGAGCAGCACTATGGAGGGTCACGCTACCACAGTGGATGGAGAGCAGCACTATGGAGGGTCACTCTACCACGGTGGATGGAGAGCAGCACTATGGAGAGTCACGCTACCACGGTGGATGGAGAGCAGCACTATGGAGGGTCACTCTACCACAGTGGATGGAGAGCAGCACTATGAAGGGCCACGCTACTCAAAGCAATCTTCAGTTTCAGTGGAATCCCTGTAGAATACCAACAACATTCTTCATACACTATGAAAAAGAGCCCTAATGTTCACACGGAATCAAAAAGACACCAAATAGCCAACAATCCTGAGCCAAAGAGCTTGTTGGAGACAGCACAAAACTGATTCCAATGTATACTTCCAATCATCATAGCCAAAGCAGCATGTGTCAGCATAGAAACAGACATGTTGACCACGGGTTACAACGGAGGACCCTGGAAGCCCAAGCACGCGGAGCTGAGTGGCAGAAACATCGCAGAAACCCAGCAGGTGCTGGGAAACAGGCACCGCTTGGAGACAGGACAGAGGGAAGGACCATCTTAATCTTCATCTGATAGAGAATTAACATCCAGAGTATATGAAGAACTGGCAGAGCTCAGTGGCCCTGCCTGTACTCCCCATGACTCAGAAGGCTGAGGCAGGAGGATGGCAAGCTAAAGGCCAGGCTGGGAAAATTAGTAAGATCCTGTCTTAAAATAAAAAGTACACAAGGCTGGAGATGCAGCTCAGTGGTAGAGGGCTCCTGGGTTCAACTTCTTGGAGAGAGGAAGGGAGAGAGAGGGAGGGAGGGAGGGAGAGAGAAAGAGGGAGGGAGGGAGGGAGGGATAGAGGAGGGAGGGAGGGATAGAGAAAGAGGGAGGGAGGGAGAGAGAAGAAGGGAGGGAGGAAGGGAGAGGGAGGGAGAGAGAAGGAGGGAGGGAGAGGGAGGGAGGGAGAGAGAAGGAGGGAGGGAGGGAGGGAGAGAGAAAGAGGGAGGGAGGGAGGGAGAGAGAAAGAGGGAGGGAGGGAGGGAGGGATAGAGAAGGAGGGAGGGAGGGAGAGAGAAGAAGGGAGGGAGGAAGGAAGAGGGAGGGAGAGAGAAGGAGGGAGGGAGGGAGGGAGAGGGAGGGAGGGAGGGAGAGAGAAAGAGGGAGGGAGGGAGAGGGAGGGAGGGAGGGAGAGAGAAAGAGGGAGGGAGGGAGGGATAGAGGAGGGAGGGAGGGATAGAGAAGGAGGGAGGGAGGGAGAGAGAAGAAGGGAGGGAGGAAGGGAGAGGGAGGGAGAGAGAAGGAGGGAGGGAGGGAGGGAGGGAGAGAGAAAGAGGGAGGGAGGGAGGGAGGGATAGAGGAGGGAGGGAGGGAGAAGAAGGGAGGGAGGAAGGGAGAGGGAGGGAGAGAGAAGGAGGGAGGGAGGGAGGGAGAGGGAGGGAGAGAGAAGGAGGGAGGGAGGGAGGGAGAGGGAGGGAGGGAGAGAGAAGGAGGGAGGGAGGGAGGGAGAGGGAGGGAGGGAGAGAGAAGGAGGGAGGGAGGGAGGGAGAGAGAGAGAGAGGGAGAGGGAAAGGGAGAGGGAGAGGGAGAGGGAGAGGGAGAGGGGGAGGGAGGGAGGGGGAGGGAGGAAGGGAGGAGAGAGGAGGGAGGGAGGGAGGGGGAGGGAGGAAGGGAGGAAGGAAGACAGAGGGAGGGAGGGAGGGAGGGAGAAAGAGAGAGGGAGAGGGAGAGGGAGAGGGAGGGAGGGAGGGGGAGGGAGGGACAGAAACCTCATAATGACAAAAGAACAAGCAGCCCAGTAAGTGGTGATGTGGAGAACAGAAGAGGTTCTGATGGACAACAGACGTAGGTGACCAACACCTTCAGCAATTATAAAAATACAAGTCAAAACCACATTGAGATTCATGTCACCCCAATCAGAATGGTTACTATCCACAAAGCAAAGCAAAGCAAAACAACCACGAGTGCTGGTACGGGCCGTGGGTGGAAAGCAAATCAGCTCAGCCTTCCTCCTCTGGGCACAAGGCAGAGGGAGGGGGCACACGGGGACCCTGATGCCCCTGTGGATGGCGGTTCCATCGCTGCAACCAAGCACAGGTCAGCCAGGCGCCGTCCGCAGAGGCTGGATGGGAGAACGCGGCCGCCTGCACGGTGGAGTCCTGTTCAGCACAGAAGGGCTGGACCTGGTCCTGCCGTCTGCAGGGAGTTGGGTGGGATATTAAGGGCAGACAGAAAGACAAGTGCCGCCTGTTCTCATTCGTGGAACTAAAGAAAAGATGACCTGAAGGTTGAAGAGGCACTAGTAGGAAACAGAAAGAGGTGGGCAGAGAGGGTGGCCATGACTGAAGTGAGGCAGGTCCGTGCACAGAGAGCCACAGGAGCCACGTGTCTCACAATCCGTGTGCACTCATGATCACGTTTTTAAAAATATTGGAGCCAGGGCTGGGGAGAGAGCTCAGCTGGTAGAAGGCTTGCCTCGCAAGCACAAGGCCCTGAGTTCGATCCCCAGTACCGCAAAAAAAAAAAAAAAAAAAAAAAATTGGAGCCAGCTGACCAGTCAAGTGCTTGTGATGCTCAAAAAAAGGATCAGGGCCGTGGAGGGGGTGGGACGGCAGGCCAGGCCGCTGGAGGCTCCCTGCAGCAGGGGTGTGCGTGCAGCAGGGCTCTGGCCTGCGGCTGCTGACCTGTGGTGTAAAGGCTGAGTCGCAGCACGGGGGTCTCGGGCTCCCCACGTCTGCAGGACTGGTGAGCAGAGGCCCTGGGCACCCCCTTCACAGCTGCCCTGCTGGTCAGATGCAGGAGGCAGTAGGGCAGGACCACGAGAGAAAGCACTGTCCTCTGCAAGGTCTTCAGAGTGGCGGCAGCGGCGCTCGGGGGTAGGCGTGTTCCGGGGGGGCCAGAGCATGGGAGCCGTGTGGGTGAGGGGAGGCAGGACTCGGCTCTGCAGGAGGGAAGTGGGGCCTGCAGGGAGGGGGAGCGGGAGGCCCAGCTGCTGGGGGCTGCAGAGGTGAGAGGGCCTGGGTGGGACAGGTGTGCAGCGGCCCCCTGGCCAGGGGCGGCGCAGGTGCTCCCGCTCACGCCGTCACCTGTGCTCCTGGTCCCCAGCTGCACGCCCGGCCATTCACAGTGCCGCACAGACGCCCTGTGCTTGCCCACAGACCCCGAGAAGCAGAGGCTTCACTCAGTCCACAGACTGGAAACATCACGGTGGAAATCGCAGTCAGAACGCAGCGTCTCTCTGGGCGCAGCACTAACACCGCTGGGCAGTCAGCACCGGCTTCCCAGCACCGCTGTTCTCCACGAACGTGGGCCCTGGAGGGCAGCCTTGGTCCAGGCCCAAAGAGCAGGCTGTGGCCCCAGTCTGGCTAGCAGCTTTGCGCTGGTCACCAGGCACCTGCCTGCCGGCTCTGGACAGCGTGAGCTTCCAGGGCTTGTCTAGTCAAAGCCCGGTCTCCACCCAAACAGCGTGCTTGGGACAGAGCAGGTGCGCTGCAGTAACAGGTGCCGTAGACCAAGCACTTGGGCTTCCTTTCAGGCAAGAAGGGTCATCAGGAAACTCGTGCCCTCGCAGGAAGAAAAGTCAGATGACAGGAGAGGGAAGGCGCATGCAGACGTGAGAGCCTCGTCAGCAGCTGCCCACTGGGTCTCCCAGAATCTCCGTGAGAACAAGGACCCTGCGTGGCATCCACGGCCAGCAGGAGGAGAGGTGAGGTCCGAGTGGACAGAGCGAGGGAAGTGCTGGGCCCCGGCAGGACCATGAGGCTGGGACCACAGGTGAGGGGGACTTTGAGTGGATACCTCTTACAACCAAGCTTCCTTCTGGAAGCTTCTGCTGCTGAGTCTGCGTCTGCTCAGTGACCGCCAGGAGGGCCCCAATCTCACGGAGCAGCAGGCCAGGGCCCGAGAGCAGATGCCCAGCCTCCAGCCCAGCCCTTCGACCCTGTCCCCAGAAGCAAGGCAAGGTTCCAGAAGCACTGACCCCAGAGCCAAGCAGAGACCACTGGTGCCTCCGCCCCAGACACAGCAGTGGACCCCAGCATCCCAGCCACCCAGGCCAGCGCAAGGGGCAGGTAAGCTGGTCCCCATCCTCTTCCTCATGGTGCCTTCAGTGTGACTGGGGGGTTTCGTGGCAGCAGTGTGGGCTGGCTGACAGGGAACACATTGGAAAGGCCATAGCTGTCTGCCCAGGCCCTGGCCTGGCTGCTGCTGTTCCTCAGCTCACCTGGCCCAGTGGGCAGCCACTGGCCTGGGCAGGTACCCTGTGTGGCTCCTGTGTGTCTCAGCCTCACCAGGGAGCTGCCTGCTCAACACCCCGTCCTCCTGTTCCTTGGTCCCATCGGGCTCTGCAGAGGCCGTGGTCCACCCAGGAGATGGCTTCTGCTCTCCCACCCACCACTCCTCCTGGGCACTCTCCTCTCTCCAGGCCTGCAGCCTCCAGGATCAGGTCTAGGAAGGCTCAGGGTCAGATGTGGGCACTGGGAACCCTCCAACGCTTCTTGTTTCTGATGGGGTAGGACGGGGTGGGCGGATACTCTGTGTGGACAGCAGGTGCTGGAGACGCCTCTGATTCAAAGCCAGCCAGCCACATGCAGGCAGCTGGGCACCCTGGGCTCAGAGACAGCCCTGTGGGACAACAGGTCGACCTCTGCCCTACCTGGCTCTCATTTGTTGGCTCATGCCAAGCCCTGGAGGCCCTGGAGGCCCTGGAGGCCCAGGGCCCTCCTCCCCTGGCTGGGGGCTGTCGGTACTACTTCCTGGGCTTGCGGAGGAGCTGGGGGTGCATGTGTGACCAGGGCCTCCGAGTGAAGGGACAGCTGGTACCCAGCACATCGTTCTGGAAGCAGGAGTAGGAACTCCCCCCAGTCACCTCTCTCTGGGCTCTCTTGTGTCCATGGGGCCCCCTGCAGGATGGCCTGCAGTCAGACGGTCATGGGATGGCCACAGCGTAGGCCCCTCACACAGCCGCGCACTGCTGAGGGTTCTGGAGACACACTGGCCACGCTGGTCCCTCCACCTGTCCTGCCAGCGCTGCCCTGCCCTCAAGGAGACACCCCTGGGAGGGCCTCTGGGGTGGGCAGGTGAGGAGCCGCCAGCCCCTGGGGAATCTCCAGACCTGCCCTCATTTTCCTCCCTGACCTGCTGGAGTCCTTCCTACAGACCGGAATGTTAGGTGACGCTCTTTCTGGAGCCAGCTGAGGTCTTTTCAGCTGGCCCGTCCCTTTGTTTCGCCTCGCAGGGTTTTGTGTGGAATCACACTCATGGCGGCTCCTAGGTCTGTGCTGTGCGCAGACCTCCTGGGTCTCAGCACAGCAAAGTGCTCGGGCTTCTTTTCCAGCACACTGTGTTCCTTTCCTCCGCCCACCCCAGTTTAATTTTTTATTTTGGGATTTCAGTCTTCCGTCCCCTGGAGTTGATTCTGGTCAGACTCAGAGGCTGCTGTGCGGTTTCTGGGGACGCTCCTGGCGGGCCTTCGCGTGGCGGGAAGTCCCAGCGACTGCCACGGGCTCTGGTCTGGTGGGGCTGCTCCGGGCAGCCTGCGGTTTCCTCGGAGCTGTCTCACTGTCCGTGGAACCAGCTACTCTGCGGTGCGCTTTTTCTCCCAGGCTCACCCTCTGTACTTTTATTTACTTCTTCACACACAGATGTGGGCCCCATGGTCCAGGGTCATGGGTGGCTGGCCCTTGGAGGCGCAGCCGGGCTCCTGCTGTGGGTCCCCTGAGTCCTTCCTCCCTGTCTCCAGAGGCCCCTTCCCTCGGCCTTGGGCGGTCTTCTCTCCCCTCTTCTCCCAGCTGTTCTGGTGTCCAGTGCAGGGGCGGCTGGCTGGGGGTTTGCTTGGGCGGGTGTGTTCCCACTGCTCTGGTGACCACCTGGCCACCCTGGCCACTGCTGCACTGGCATCTGCGCCTGTCCCAACTGCTCATCCTGCAGGCCCGTCCCTTTGCCTTCTTCACCACTGAACCAGTGAGCACTTTCTCCTCCATGTGCACAGAGGCTGGGCTTCCTTTGCGTCAGTCTGCATCTAGTGAGTCGCCTCACTGCCCTCTGGGTGGCAGCACCGCTGTCCCCACCTCCTCTGCTCGCGAAGGCCCTCACATGCTGGGCACTTCCCAAGGTGCCGTTCAGGGTTCCCACCGCTATTTAGACATTAGAATGGGTGGGGACTTCCTTTTACGGGTCTCTTGGTGGCCATGTTATATTGGCTTCATAAAGAACTCTGGAAGCCCTCCTTCTGTCAATCAACGTCTTCCACCCCCAGCCAGGTCGCTGGGAATCGGGTCTTTCGTGGGCGTCTGTGATGATAAAGCCCAAGAGCAGGAGATGGTATTCCCGGCACATGCCGTCTGTTAACTGGAAGCAAGGTCCAGAGTTTGCAGCTCCCAGGGGACGGGCCAGCTTGGAGGGGCTCCCTCCACCCTCACTGGCCTGGCCCGCAGTAGGGGCCTTGAGGACCCTCAGTTCACCAAAGTCACATCGTCCAGCCTGGAGGACCCAGGCAGGGTGAGGGCAGAGGGGCAGTCTGCAGAGTCCATCAAACAGAGCACATTGGGAAGATGGCGGGGGTGGCCTAGGCCCAGCACTGAGGACAAGGCACTTTCTCCTGCCCCAGAGGGACGTTTAAAGCAGACCCAGCAGGATCCTGGGACCGGGACCACCAGGAGCAGAGAGGGCAAGGGCAGCCCGGGCAGGAGGTTGGGCGAACTGTCCTTTTCCCAGTGGGCTCCCTGTGACATATGGAAATGCCCATGTGCCCTGTCACTGACTCTGCCAGCACCTGGGCCCAGGATGCCTCAGGGAGACGAGCAAAGCCTGGCCTTGGCCCTGGGCCCGGTGAGCAGAGGCCAGGTGTCAGCCACAGCTGCCACAGCAGGGTGACCTGGGCCTTTCTTCGTGGGGGATGTGAACACACTTGTCTGTGATGAACCCACAAGGGCCCTGGGGTGCTGCGGGGCAGAGCCACGCTGAGCCTAGGCACAGAGGAGGGTCCCCCATGGCTGCCAACTGCGGAAGGGCAGGCGTGCATCGACCTAGACTTTGTGATATCCAGTTCCCACTCTGACAGAGAAAAGACAAAGGTTCAGTGTGACCCTGGCCTGGGTCAAGGTCTGGGTGCTACGCAGGGTCCGGGCAGCCAGGAGGCAGTTTGCCTGGACAGGTCGGCCGCTTCTTCCACCGAGCTCCAGAGCCCTTTGCAGTGGTGCAGTGCCACCCTCTATCTGCAGGAGTGAGCATGGTGCCTCCTGGCAGCTAATAAAAGCCTATCCACTCCCAGACCCAGCTCCAACCAGCATGGGGTGGACAGATGTCCCCCATGGGGCGGGACGCACAGCACGACTGTGCTCAGATGCCAGTCTGTGGTCTTGGAGTGGGACCCCTGGGGACAGGCCAGCGCCCTGCTCTCAGATTCATGGGCTGCTCCCACTCTACCTGCTGGGGTGGGGCAGAGTGGCAGGGTGGGGTGCGGAAGGAGCCAGCAGGAGTCCTGAGAATGTGGAGAAGCACCCCCCATCCCGGCCCCCAGCAGCCCTCCCAAGCCCGCCCCTGCCTGCCCCAGGCCCATTCCAGAGCACAGATAAAAGTGAAACCTGAGCAGTAAATGTTTGCAGAGCAGCAGCCAATCAAGGGCCTTGTCTCCAGGGTAACGGGCACACTTCATAGCCCTGTGAACAGATGGTCAGTGAGCAACAGGCGGCATATGTTCCCGTGAGCCTGACATGGGCACAGATGGCGGGTGGGTGGGAGGTGGCCTGGGACATAACCTGACATTTCCTTCTCTCCCCTCCCACCGGGGCGGCATTGTTGAAGAGCATGGAGATCGGCGGGGGCCTGAGGGCGCGGGGGCTGCTGGGCACCTATCACTGACACCCCAGTGCAGCTCTGATCCAGCTCCACGGGGCCCGGACCCTCGGCAGCAGCCCTATGCCTGGCGGCTCCCCCAGGCCACTGCTCTCTGTGGCTTTTTACACCAGAAGCCAAAGTTCCCTTCATGGAGCCAAGGGAGAGCCAGGTCTCCACTAAGTATTTTGAGGATGCAGTGGCAGAGACCGGGTGCTGGTGGGGCAAGGCCTCCAGCTGGTGGGACCCGGTGCCCTCAGCACCAGAGCTGCAGCTGTTCTGCACATTTGACTGGCGCTGGAAGTGGTGGCGTGGGACGTCGGCAGCATGGGCACGGCCCAGGGATCTCCGTGAGGGCACCAGTGATCACAGGCTCTCTCACAGAGCGGCCTTACCTGGGGCCCTTAGCGAACCAGCCCTGCACCCTCCACGCCTCCCCATCGATGGTCAGAGAGCGCCTGCAGTTCCTGGGCAAAGGGCCTGGCTGTGTCTGCCTGGGCTGGGGTGGAGGGCTGGGAGTGGGCTCGGAACTGGATCCACTGCCACGGAGAGGTGGCTCACGCTGGCCCTGGGTTCCTTTCTGCAGTGTCCCTGGGCTTAATCTGTCCTCAGTGGGCGGGCCCCTGGGCCCTCATTCTGTCCCCGGTCTGTCCTGAGGCCCTGCTTGTGCCCTTGACTGAACTCTGCCTAATGCAAAGCCCTGTCAGTTCCCCACTCACTGAAACCCAGCAGCAAGCGCCCTCTGACTTGGGGACCCCAGGGGGCCTCCCTGGCTCCTGCCCGGCTGCAGGAACATCAGCATCAGGTTCTTGCTCAGCTGGATGAATCCCAGTCCTGCGATGGGCTCTGCCCTTGGAGAGGCCTTCTGAATTCCGCCCCTAGATCAAATGCAAAAGAAATCCACCTGCCAGTCTGAATGTTATTAGAAGAAGCTACCTATTAGTCCTCTTCTCCATAACAATAAGGTGCCACCAAGCACCCCTGAGTGACCAGAGGGACGGACTCACTTCCTATGTACGCGAATGCCTGGCTACTGGATCTGGGATGGGGCTGACCTCTCCTGATGGCACCTCCAGTCCCTCGGAGCTGACAAACAGAACTACTCCGGACAGTGCTCGGCGTGGGATGCCGTGGAGGGCCTGGGCTTTGCTACCTCCTTTCTGCCTTTGAGTTGGTACACAGTTATGTTTTCTCCAACTTGTGTTTGTGTGGAAACACCCTGCCCCCATCGTCACCCCTGACGAGCCCAGACCCACAGGGACCAGGGTCACAGCCCCCGACCACAGGGACCAGGGTCACAGCCCCCGACCACAGGGACCAGGGTCACAGCCCCTGACCACAGGGACCAGGGTCACAGCCCCCCGGTCACAGGGACCAGGGTCATAGCCCCCGACCACGAGAAACATCCAGAGACAGCTGGACCATGCACACGGGAACATCCCGGGAGCGGCACCTGAGTGAACTGTCCAGAGGGAACGTCCAGAAACGTCGCCATTCCAATCCCAGCACTGAGAGACGGGCCGTTGCTCAGTGGGAGCCAGCAGTTCTAAAGGCCTGTGTGAGAAGAGGAGTGTGACCAGGCCACCCGAGAACCCTTGGCAGAACGGGCAACATGAGTGCCACGATGTTCAGGGAGTTAAAAGGCAAGGGACAGAGACACCTAGCAGAGAAGACTGGCAGGCCTGGTGGACTCACGCTGGCTTAGGACAGGGAGGACCCAGGTCCCAGTGACAGGAAGGTGGAGGGCGTGGCAGAGGGCAGCGCAGAGGCTGCAGGTTCCAGGGCGAAACTCGAATGGAGACTGGGGGGCCGGCCGGGCAGCACCGGGAGGGAGTTCCAGGACAGTACACAGGCCCTTCAGGCTGTTAGGAAGCCGTCTCCCTCCTGGAGAGAGGGACAGCTCGACAGGCTCACTGCTGGTTTCCTGCCTGCCTGGACCAGGCCACTCTCCACGCCCCAGGGGCGAGTCACGGGTCCCTGTGCTCCCCCAGCGCTCCCTGCACTGCTGCAGCAGGAAGGGGCCGTTGCCCAGGGCCACAATGGAGGGCCAGCGCGGGGGCTCCCCGCACTGCTCACCTGGGAGCAGGCCGCACCCACCATCCCGCCTGTGCAGCTTCCGCCAGCCCGCAAGCAGCTGAGGGCGGGCGCCTCTCAACCAGGTGGGGGGCTTCTGGCGGCAGACCTGCCTGGGAATGCCGCCAGTCAGCTCCAGGGTGGCTGCTTCCATCCAGACTGAGTGGTCAGCCCAAGAACAGGAGGTCACAAATCCCCGCCACCAGGTCTCAGGGAGGGAGCAGCCCAAGCGGCCGCTGGGCTGGCGGGCACGAGGCGGTCAGAACACACTGAAGTACGTCGGGCCCTGCAGGCTGCTTGGGGCAGGGAGGGAACGGGGTGGTCACAGCCCTGAGGTGCCACGAGGTGACACTGGGCTCACTGGGCTGAGGGAACAGGGGTGGTCACAGCCCTGAGGTGCCACGAGGTGATGCTGGGCTCACTGGGCTCAGGGAACAGGGGTGGTCACAGTCCTGAGGTGCCACGAGGTGGCGCTGGGCTCACTGGGCTGAGGGAACAGGGGTGGTCACAGTCCTGAGGTGCCACGAGGTGACGCTGGGCTCACTGGGCTGAGGGAACAGGGGTGGTCACAGCCCTGAGGTGCCACGAGGTGACGCTGGGCTCACTGGGCTGAGGGAACAGGGGTGGTCCTGCTCCTGAGGTGCCACGAGGTGACGCTGGGCTCACTGGGCTCAGGGAACAGGGGTGGTCACAGCCCTGAGGTGCCACGAGGTGACGCTGGGCTCACTGGGCTGAGGGAACAGGGGTGGTCACAGTCCTGAGGTGCCACGAGGTGATGCTGGGCTCACTGGGCTGAGGGAACAGGGGTGGTCCTGCTCCTGAGGTGCCATGAGGTGGCGCTGGGCTCACTGGGCTCAGGGAACAGGGGTGGTCACAGCCCTGAGGCGCCACGAGGTGACACTGGGCTCACTGGGCTGAGGGAACAGGGGTGGTCACAGTCCTGAGGTGCCACGAGGTGATGCTGGGCTCACTGGGCTGAGGGAACAGGGGTGGTCCTGCTCCTGAGGTGCCATGAGGTGGCGCTGGGCTCACTGGGCTCAGGGAACAGGGGTGGTCACAGCCCTGAGGCGCCACGAGGTGATGCTGGGCTCACTGGGCTGAGGTGCCACGAGGTGACGCTGGGCTCACTGGGCTGAGGGAACAGGGGTGGTCACAGTCCTGAGGTGCCACGAGGTGACGCTGGGCTCACTGGGCTCAGGGAACAGGGGTGGTCCTGCTCCTGAGGTGCCACGAGGTGACGCTGGGCTCACTGGGCTCAGGGAACAGGGGTGGTCCTGCTCCTGAGGTGCCACGAGGTGACGCTGGGCTCACTGGGCTCAGGGAACAGGGGTGGTCACAGCCCTGAGGTGCCACGAGGTGACGCTGGGCTCACTGGGCTGAGGGAACAGGGGTGGTCACAGCCCTGAGGCGCCACGAGGTGACGCTGGGCTCACTGGGCTGAGGGAACAGGGGTGGTCACAGCCCTGAGGTGCCACGAGGTGACGCTGGGCTCACTGGGCTGAGGGAACAGGGGTGGTCACAGCCCTGAGGCGCCACGAGGTGACGCTGGGCTCACTGGGCTCAGGGAACAGGGGTGGTCACAGTCCTGAGGCGCCACGAGGTGACGCTGGGCTCACTGGGCTGAGGGAACAGGGGTGGTCACAGCCCTGAGGTGCCACGAGGTGACGCTGGGCTCACTGGGCTGAGGGAACAGGGGTGGTCACAGCCCTGAGGTGCCACGAGGTGATGCTGGGCTCACTGGGCTGAGGGAACAGGGGTGGTCACAGTCCTGAGGCGCCACGAGGTGACGCTGGGCTCACCGGGCTCAGGGAACAGGGGGTGGTCACAGCCCTGAGGTGCCACGAGGTGGCGCTGGGCTCACTGGGCTGAGGGAACAGGGGTGGTCACAGTCCTGAGGCGCCACGAGGTGACGCTGGGCTCACTGGGCTCAGGGAACAGGGGGTGGTCACAGCCCTGAGGTGCCACGAGGTGGCGCTGGGCTCACTGGGCTGAGGTGCCACGAGGTGACGCTGGGCTCACTGGGCTCAGGGAACAGGGGGTGGTCATACTCATGGTGAGCAGAGTGGGGGTCCTCGGGTCCACTACGCAGAGAAGCAGGAGTTTTCACATGCATGGTGACGGGTGGGTCCATGTCCCGGGCTCCACTGGAGTTTGCTCTTCGCTGGAAGCTCTGGGTGGAAGGCTGCAGACCGGCGTGGCCTCTGCCTGGTGGAACCACGCTCCTGTGGCCTTTGCCATCTGCTCCCCAGCCGTGGGCCCCCACCACCAGCGCTGGCTGCCAAGTCTTGCTCTGGTGTTCACGAGGGTGGCCGTGAGTGGCTGTGTGGGCAGGCGGCCTGGAGTTGTGTGTGCGTGTGAGCCGACAGCCGTGCCTGTCCAGAGCCACCTGCTGCCTGCGTCTGTCCTGACGCCACGCTGCCACCCTGCGGGGCTCTGTCCTTGTCCTCACCACACGTGGCTCACCTTCCTGCTCTCCAGCTGTGCTCCGCTCTGGAGTTCAGCAGGGTTTCTGTGGAAGCTTCCACCGCCTGGTCAGGCCGCAGCGTGGGAATGCTCAGGTTACTCAGCCCTGGTCACTTCGCTCCCGAGTGAGGAAATGGGTCTCAGTCATGCCCCAAAGCACAGGCCAACAGCTGTCTCGGAAGCCCGCCAGCACTGGACCAAGTGGACAGAGTGGACGCTCAACTTGTGGCAGAGGAGGGAGAGCTCCTGGAGGCTCCCTTTGGTGGCAGCCACCGGTCCCAGGTCTGGCCGTGGTGTTCTGTGGCCTGTGGGGACTGGCCAGGCCTCCTGCCCTCGCTGGCTGTCCGAGAGGAGAAGGGAGACCCCTGCCGCACAAGGCACGTAACTGGGTCTGAGACGGGATGGGAGTTCCCGAGGGGTGGCAGGTGAGGCGTGGTCTGCACCGAGTCCCTCACCTCACAGAACGAGCGGTTTCTCCCGGGCTGTGGTCTCACGCTGGGTCAGACTGAGCAAGGCCCCGCAGGGCCGCGGTCTTCCCAGCTTCTGGGGCTGCCGCTCCGTGGCTGGAGGCAGCAGCACTGCAGACCTGCCTCTCTGCCTGCCTCTCACCAGGAGCCTGCGGATGATCCGGGTAACCTCCCCGCAGGGCCCCGAGTTCCTTGGCAGCCCCCAAGCTGATGGGAAGCACCATGCCCCTTCCCTTCCCCAGTGGGGGCTCCCAGAGCTGAGCCTGCCACGCGGGGTCGTGGGGTCGCTGGCCTAAACGGGTTGTTCCCAGCACAGCTGTGTTGGTGGCACTCATGCCCAAGATGGGCCTTGGACAACCCTGGCAAGGTCAAGGGGGTGACCCCACCACCAGAAGACGAGGCCTAAGGCAGCAAGGAGCTGGGACCACTGCCCCTGTCTTCACCCCTCACCCTGCCAGGGCCTTCCTTGTGGGAGGAAAGGAGGGCAGGGACCTGGAAGGACGCTAACCCCTGTCCAGGGGCACCTGTCAACAGCAGCAGCAGCTCCCTGGGTTATGGAGGGCCAGGTCCTCTGTGGCTGACCAGGGTCCAGGGCTGGGCCCCAGAGCTGTGCATGCAGAACTGGCCCTGAGCCCTCGGCTGGGCCCCTGGGTGTGGCTCTCTGTCACTGCGCTCTTGGCATGAAGGCTGCTTTATTCATTTCTGCATCGGGGGGTCAAGGGGCAACTGGGCCCTGGCTGTGGGTAGAGAGCGGTCAGCACTGAACTGTCACACCTAGCCTCTCACTGGAGCCTCTGTGAGGGGACACTGACGGCTTTTCAGACGAGACAGGAAGGGCCAGGAGCATGAGCAGCTGTGTTCTCCTGCCTCTCTGCCTGTCCCCGTGCCCTGGGAAGGGATGGAGATGGCGTTCTTATCCGGCACCCTTCTCCAAGAGCCGCTGGGGACGCCTCATTAACAAGTGACACGCACCGCTTGGGGGCATGTTGCACCCACCCACTGGGACCCCACGGGAGAGGCAGGACCCAGGTGGGACTCGAGGCCTGGGCACCCAGCCTGGGCTGTAGACGCCAACTCTGGACAAGCGGAGGGCCACACACTGCACACCTGGACTCAGTGCAGCGGGATGACAGGCCTGGGGCCTGAGGTCTTGCGGGTAGCTCAGGGCAGCTGTGGCCTGGGTGCGCTCACACAGGGCCAGACGTGTGAGAGGGGCAGCAGTCCCGGTCCACCTCCTGCATGCCTGTGCCGCCCACTGACCACCCTCAGCCACCTTCGGCACAGCAGGCTGCCCTCCCCGCCCAGGGGCCTCTGCCCACACTGGAAGCCTGTGTAACATGGGACTGGCTGCAGCTCATGGTCACTGAGACCAAGACAGGGTCTGGCTGAGTCGCTGAGGCTGGCCTTGAACTTGCCATCCTCCTGCCCCAGCCTCCCAAGCCGCTGCCTCCTTTTGAACTGAGCTGTTCCTGTGGGTTGCTGGCGCTCCTGCCTGCTCTGGTTATTATGCTGTGTGAAGACTTTCTTGCACTCATCCTCTTTTCATTTTCTTGCTAGAAACCTCCAATGCACAGACATTGTTAATTTTGGCAAACTCCAATTTATCTGTTTTCCTGTGTTGTTTCTGGTGCCAAACACTTGAGGTCACTGCCAGATCCCACACTGCCAAGTTTTCTTCAATGTTTTCCTACAAGAGCTTCATAGTTCTAGCTCTTGGGTCCACTGGGAGGTGATTTTTACATATGTGGGCATTCAGTTTTTCCAAGACCACTTATTGCAGACTGTCCTTCCCCCAGCAAATTGTCTTGGTGCCTTTGTTATGAATCAGTTGGTGTGCGGGTTACCACGAGGCCTCACTTCTGAGCTCTCTATTCTGTGGTTCTGTCTGCCTTACGCTAATGCCATACTACCTGATCACTGTGCCTCTGCAGGAAGTTCAAGTCTTATGATTCTTTTACTAAGACTATTTTGGCCACGAAGTCTCTGTGATGGGCTGACATATCTGACTCCATAACAGTGAACACCTTAAGTCACATTAAAATAGCCATTGTGTTTCCCTTTAAATGTCCACGTAGGACTGTTGTGACATATCTGACTCCATGGAAATGTTACAGGTCAGGCTACATGGGCAATGACTGAACAGACTCCATTCTACCCTGAGACTCCATGTCATGAGGAAATGCTTCTCCCATGGGAACACCCCACCTCTGTACCCAACAACAGTTGCTTAGCATGACATGTTTGGCAATACAAAATGACAATTCTTATATGATGAAAAATTGTTCTCTTTTTGATTGCTATTTTCCTAAGCAATGTACCATGTTCACGGTGTTTGTCTAGATGTTAGCAACCATTCTTTAATTTGTACCTAAGTGAGGTCGTTTTGACCCACGTCCCCCTCTGCTAATGATTTCAGATCTCACGAAGTTAGTTTGTAATTTTAAATCATAGCAACAGACACTAATGATTAATGTACTGACTTATGGTATAAAAACCCCTGCCACCCTATGGTCAGAGCTGTTCTCCCAATAGCCATTTTGGGGGCGTTGTGTGAGACAGTCAGCCAGTTGGTTAATAAAGATTCTCAAATTTGGACTTGTCAGTGGTGATGGGTCTGTCCTTCAGTTGCGCCCCACAACAGTCTCCTTATCATTTCTCAGGAATGTAAGGACTGGTTTTTCTATCTCTGAGAGGAGGCAGCTGGAATCTGGATGGGGTTGTGTGCATCTGTGGGTGGCTCTGGTCTTAAAGTCAAGTCTCCCTATGCGAGAACACTGGCCTCTTGCATTTACTTCCTTCAGTGGTGTGGCGTGGTTTTAGACACGTGTCTTCTAACTCTGGTTGGATTTTTCACTGTGTATTTGCTTCTTTGAGTTGTGCTGTAAACTGAACTGCTCTCTTAATGTCCTTTTCCAACTGCTCAAGGCTGGTGCCCTCGGCTTCCTGATCTTGTGTTCTGGACGGCTGGATTCTTTCATCAGACCTAGATTTCTTGTGGATCCTTCTGAGTTTTCTACACATGGGATCACAGCATCGGTGCTCATCTCCTTTCTAATCTGGACACCTTGTCTTTTCTTGCCCCTTGCCCTGCTAGGGTCTGAGTGCAGTGTGGTCCGGCAGTGGGAAAGCAGGGATCCTGTCTTGCTCATACCTTACAGGAAGCTTTTTTCTTTCACCATTCAGCATGTTAGTAGTAGGCTTTTCTTTTTCTTTTTTTTTTTTTTTTTTTTTTTTGCGATGCTGAGGATTTGAGCACTCTACTAACTGAGCTATATCCACAGCCCAGTCGTAGGCTTTTCTAAAAATGCTCTTTGCTATGCTCAGGAATTGTCTCTGTATTCCTACTTTTCTGATTTCCTTTTTAAATTTATTAAAAAGGTGTTGCATCTCATCAAATGCCTTTTCTGCATAAATTGAAATGATCATGTTTTTCTTTCTCCCTGTAGTCATGTGGCTATGAATATACCCTGAGCACTGTTTTCATTGCAGTTCGCACATTTTGTTATATTTTCATGTCTCCATTTTTAAATTTTCCTTGGGAATTTTCTTCAATCCATAGGTTGTTCAGGAGTGTGTTAATTTTCATGTATTTGTAAGTTTTTCTTTCCCTTGCTATTGAGTTTTAGCCTCATCCCATTGTGATGGGATGATACTTTTTTAAATCTACTGAAACTTGTTTTGTGATCTAACATATGGTCTATCCTCATATCCTCCATTATTGCCTACTTTTTTATTGAGCTGGGGTTTTTTTTGTGTGTGTATATGGTAACAAAAATGTTTCCTTCTCATTTCTTCCTATATATATTCTTTTAAAATTTTTTGTAATTGTTGATGGACCTTCCTTTATTTAGTAACATGTGGTGTTGAGAACTAAATCTGGTGCCTCCCACTTGCTAGGCAAGTAAGTACTCTACCACTGAGCTACAACCCCAGTCCTCTTTCTGTATAAATTCTGTAACTATTTTGTGTGGTTACTGTGGGAATTACATCTAACATCCTAAACTTGTAAAAATGTAATTTGAATTTATATCAACTTCAGTAGCTTCCGGAGTCTGTCTGTATATAGTTCTCTGTCCCCCCCTTCCCTGTTATTGATACCACAAATTCTATCTTTATATATTGAGTTGAATAATGTAGATAAATGGTTCTTATGCAATTCGAATCATGTAGAAAAAGCAAAGTTACAAACCAAAATTACAATAAAGATAGCTTTTAATAATTGCCCATGCATTTCTTTATGAGGTCTTTATTTCTTCATGTGGCTTTCAGTTACTATCTAGGGTCCTTTTGTTTCAACCTGATGTACCTTCTTTAGCATTTCTTGAGCAAGCCTAGTAGGAATGAATCCTTAGTTTGTTTATTTGGGATATTTTAACCTCTTCGCTTTTGAGTTTTGCTGAATAGAGAGTTCTCAGTTTTCAACTCTTCTCTCAGCATTGTGAATCAGCCAAAGGCTTCTATCCTCCAGGATATCTGACCAGAAATCAGTGATGATCCTATTGAGGGTCCCTTGTAATAAGTGACTGACTGCTCACTTGCTGCAGTCAAGATTCTCTTTGTCTTCTGTCCTTGACAGTTAGAATACAATGTGCCTCAGTGTAGATCTCTTTCCAAATCCTTTTATTTGTAGATTTGTCTTTTATCAATTTTTTTTTTTTAAAGAAATGTGTATTTAAATCTCTTTTCTGCCTCTTTCTCACTCTCTCCCTTTGAGAGTCCCACAATGTGTATGTAGGTTTGCTTGCTGGCGTTCCTTAAGCTGCTCACTTTTCTTCATTCTTGAATTTTTCTAAGCTTGGTAACCTTCTGTCTTCAAGTTTGCAGATCTTTTCCCTCTGCCTACTCAAATCTGTTTTTGAACTCCTCTAAGGAATTTTTCATTTCAGTTATTGTACTTTTCAGTTCCAGAATATTTTAGTTCCTTTTTGTAATTTGTATCTACTGAGTCTCATTTTGTTGCAAATTGTTTAATGGACTTTGTCCATGCCTTTCTCTAGCTCTGTGAGCATCTTGAAAATAACTGCTTTAAGAAGTCTTTCCTAGTAACTCTGATGTCTGGGTTTCTTCAGGGACAACTTAAGTCCCATGATTTTCTTCCTTTGCATGCACCGTAGTTTTGTGTGTGTGTGCCTTGTGACATTTTGTTGAAAGACATCTGAATCTTAAAATGCACCTCTGGAAATGAGATCATCTACCTCTTCAAATTTTTTTTTTTCTTTTTGTGTGTTGAACAGTGCCTCTGTGTTGGTGACCAGCCTGGAGGAACAGCTTCACATCTTCTCAGAGCCTGTTTTCCTGACCACATTGGTAGTTTTACAAACTCCTCTGATACATGGTTGCTTTTGACTGTCTTAATCCTTAAACATCTGGATCCCAAAAGAGCAAAAATAGATTTCTGAAGGCCCAGAGGTGTTGTCCTTTAATTCCCATGGCAGCCACTTTAGTCGGGTGGAACAGTGGTGGTCAGTGGTCTCCTGCCATCTGGCTCCAGCAAGCGGCGCCAGGCAGTACTCAGGACTGGTCTTCCACGGGTCGGGGGCTGAGCAGCCAAATGGATGGGATTAACCACGACTTAGCAGCCCCAAGACTCCAGACAGCCTCTGCCAGGGCAGCGGTCACCAAAGTGCATACAGACACTACTTCCCCAGCTCCACCAAGTCCAGCACACTCCCGCCTACCAATGTTTTTAAAGAGTTCTGATTTTTATTTCCTCAATATTTTAGAACAGTTAATTTCTAAGTAGAAGGATTTTTGCTTTTTAGTCCTTTTTTTTTATTTTTAAATTAATTTTATTATAAGCAGAAAATATGGCTCATAGGATTTGAGCAACTTGGCTTCTCATTATTTTGAGATTGACTTCGGAGTCTAATGTTATGAACTGTTTACTGTTTCAAAAATAAAATAAGACATTTTCTCTTAAAGCAAACTTGACCACTGACTTGTTCAAATGTCATCATTCTTTATTATTATTCTTGGTCTACCTGACACGTTGATTTCTGAGAGAAATGTGCATTAAACATTATATCTATTTCTCCTTGTATTTACTTAAAATTTTGACTTATGATTCCAGCATAAAGATTAAAAACTATGACTGTCCTCTTAAAAAACTTGTATTTTCCTACATTTTAGACACACTGTAGCATACATCTTAGTATACATCGGATCTGACAGAACCTAGCTTCTGAATAAGACAAATAGTATGCCTTTTTACCACATTACCCAGAAACACTAATCACTTTCCTTGTGACAACCTGGGACTTTGGTTTCCAATTATTTTTGCTTAATTTGCTTTTAGTTAGTAACTGCCTGGCAATAACTGTACATTTTACTGACTTTGCTTACTCCTTGCATTCTTGCTAAACGAAGAGCTCATTTTGCTAGAGTACCCGTTCCTCTCGGAAAGGTACGAGGGACGGGCTGATGGGCCACCAGCGCGAAATACAGAGAAGTGTCTGGAGCTGAGGTCACGAGGGCGGAGAGCCGAAGTCCTGAGGAGGCTGAAGGGCAGCGGCAAGGCAGGTGGGCAGCAGCGGGATGGCGCGAGATTCAGTCTGCTGCTGAGTGTGAGGGGACGACTGGGAGGCTGGCCACAGAACCTGCTCCCTGCAGCCAGTGTCGGCTTCATCTCCTGAATGTGGACAGGCCTGTTCTGATCCTAGGGGACAGGAGGGCAGGGACGAGATGCTGCGGGACTTCTGAGGCAGGATTATGTGGGTGCCGGGTCTGCTGCCGGGCTCTCCTGCTCTGGAGACACGTGTCCTGAGAATCCAGAAGCCACACTGAGAAGATGACTAACCAGCCTTTGCAGGCAGATTCCCCAGGCAGGAGCCACAGGCGGGAGCCCAGGCATGGCTGGTGGACAGAGACCACCTCAGTGGTCTCACATTCAGTTCTGGGTGACGCACAGTGACACCAGTCCAAAGGCTGCAGGAGAGTGGCAAGCACAGGTGGCTGGCCATCTGCACCCAGCAGTGACTGACAAGTGAGGACAGAGCACAAGGGCACCTCTGTGTCTGAACGTAATTTGACAGCATCAGTCAAAATTTTGGATACATATGATAACATGCCCTCTATTTACATCAATTTTCGCAAATAGACACATATGACCATGTTTTAGTCAGCTTTTTCATTGCTGTGATTAAAAGGACCCAACCAGCACAGTTATACAGGAGAAAGAGTTTATTTGAGGGCTCACGGTTTCAGAGGTCTTAGTCCACAGAAGGCTGGCTCCATTCCTCTGGGCTTGAATCATGGCGGAAGAGCGTGGCAGAGGAAGCAGCTCACATCATCAGAAAGCCGAGAAAGAGTCCACCCTCCAGATACAAAATATATACCCGAAGCCACGCCCAACCTGCCTCCAGCCACCACTCAGTTAATCCCATCAAGGACTAATTCACTGATTAGGTCAAGGCTATGAACCGGCCATTTCTCCTCCACACCTTGCATTGTGTCACATGTGAGCTTTTGGGGAACACCTCACATCCAAACCAAACACCGCCCATGCAGTGGCAGAGTGTCATTTGTGGAATATTAGGTAAAGAAATGTTTCTGAACACCTCTGGTCCTAAACAAGTTCACTTGACTCTAGAGGACACTTTCTCAATAATACAAATGCAGGAAATGCAGTCTCAGCCCACTCCAGACACACAGGCCTGTCCAGTGCCTGCACCTCCCCGGGAGGTCTGCCTGTGCCTGTCCATGGGGGCACAGGTCTCCCAAATGCCTTCCTTTCTTCACAAAGATCCTGATTAACTGGATGTTGAAATGTCTTCCAAATAAAAAAATATGAATTATGAGTAATCAAAACAATCTCTGCAATTTAAAATTGATAGATTCTATCAGAAAACTGGACTCAGAAAAAACTTATAAACAACATTAAGATTACAGAACACCTAGCGCATTGGTGTTCAAATGGAATGAGGTTCACATGAACACAACAGATAACTTAAGCTTGTGAACTGAACAAATACTTTATTGACAAGTCAGAATTTAGGTATTATGAAGGGAAATGTCTTTCTCAGAAGTCCATTCTCAGTCTAAGGGGCGAGAAATTTACTTCACAGAAACACACATAAGCAGCAAAGAAAGAGGATTTCTAGAGGCAGCTGTGGTTTCCAAGGAGCAACAGAGAACGGGCAGGAGGGGGGTACTCAGGTGTGTAGCACCCACAGAGTGGGCAACGCCCATCCCCACAGCCAGGAAGCAGAGCCGTAGATGCTGTGATGGGCTTGAGTGAAGCACAACCACCTCTGAACACCCTCAGCCGTGAGCTGGACCAAGGGGCGCCTGGGTTTTCAGACCTAAGAAGTACAGATGTGCACAGAAGTTTGGAGCCCACATCCTGCGCTGCTGAGTACAAGATAAGCAGGGCACTGAGCCCAGGGAGCTGCTGGGCAGGGTCCTCCACCAGGTGCAGAGGGGAACCTGGGGGTCAGTGTGCCTGGGGGCTTGTTTTGAGCTTAAACCCAGCAGCAATCAGAAGGGTGTGTCTTCCAGGAACCAGAAGGGAGTGTTTCCTGAGAGAATCAAGCATCTCCAGAGCTGCGCTGTGGCCTGGGAGGGACCCCGGCAGGGGCGGTCAGCTCTCAGGCCCCAGTGGAGACAGGCAGCAAGTCTGAGTTATAAGATGCTGTCTTCTCAGTCCCACCCAGGTGCTTTCCACCTCCGCTCCCCAGAGGTGAAGCTCCCAGTGTGTGGGGATCCAATTTCCAATTCTGGGGTTATCTGATAATTCTCCTGTAGAAAGGGTTACTCTGAACTTGGATTCATTTAAAAACATTTTGAAAAAACAAAAGCTCGTCACCACTCACAGGTGAAGAGCACCCAGTGTATCATCCCCCGGAGGCACTGCCCAGCTCCCCTCTGGTCACTGGGAACCAGCCTGCCCTCCCATGCACTGCTGAAAGAACTGAGAAGGCAACTTGACCATGAGCCCCACTCCTGTCCTGACCCAGCGGGAGGGCACGTGGACTTGTTCCTTCCCTTTCTTCTTTCTCTCTTTTCTTTTTTTGGTACAAATGCTGAGCCACACCTCCAGCTCCCGATTTTTAAAAAAGTCTTTTTTTTTTTTTTTTTTTAATTTTGAGACAGGGTCTCTCTAAGTTGCTGAAGCTGGCTTTGAACTCGTAATCCTCCTGCCTCAGCCTCCCGAGTTGTTGGGATTACAGGCGTGGCCACAGTGCCCAGTTGTTTCTTCCTTTCTTTCAAATATTTCCAAGAACCAAGAGAAGAAAGAGTTGGAAACCTGTCAGAATTCCAATGAGAAAACAGTTCATGAAATACCACATGCTGTTAGACACCACTTTTCCACACTGTGCGGCAATGTGGAAAGCATCCTCACAATCTAGTGTCCAATTAAAGAGCAGGGTGCACTTAAGACCCCCACTTACTGGTCACACAATGCCAAAGTGAACGATGACTGCTCTGGGCCGTGCGATCGGCACACCCGTGAGGAGACCCACAGGAGAAGCCGCTGGCAAAGGGTGTTTTCCCTTCTCAAGGAAACTCTGGCCCCACAGTCACTCCCTTCTTGCAGGTGAGGCTGGGCAGGAGCTACATCCTCCTCATTTTAACTGCAGAAGCCAAACTTGTCTTGAACTCAGGAGACAGATCCAGCAGCACATGAGCCCTGGGAAGCCTGTGCAAGACCCAGCAGCAGACGGCTTCTCCTGGCGCTTCTGGGGATGCAGACGGGGACACTAGTACCTCCTCCATTGGTCCTGCTCATGGGGTCTGCTTCCTGCACCAAACAACATGACAACCTGAGTGAGAAACAAACCTTTCCAAACAATCCAACAGAAAGCACTGCACGTTTCTGAGCACATGAGAATGGAACCATACTCTCTCTTCAGTTGTGGCCACCTGGCATTAAGTTTGTTCTACAATCATCCATTATGTGGCCAAAAGCTTAGTCCTTGTCCCTACTGCCAATCCAATAATGAGGACATGGTTTTGAGAAAAAGGAAAAAGAAGGTTTACTGCTTTGCTAGCAAAGGAGAAGCACAGGGGACTCCTGTCCCCAAGGTTGTGATTCTGTCCATCAGCAGGAACAGGGGGTTTTTAAAGAGGGATTCAGAGAAAATGAGATTAGAGAGGAGAGATTAGAGAGAGATAAGGGAGGAGAAGATCAGTGGGAAGATGATCATGGAGAAGGTGGCTAGGGAAAAGATGATCGGGGGAAGATCAAGAAAAAGAAGAAACCATGTAAGATTCAAAGTGACAAGGGATACAAAGCATCAGGTGAACCCGTTACATTTCCCCACTGTCAATTTTTAGCCTCCATTTCTGTGGAAAGTGGGCAACAACATCTCCAAGCTGCTTCCTGCTGAAAAGGGGTGAAGTTGGAGGAAGTAACCCCAAGTCCTTGTTCTCCATCAGGTGGGGAAGTGGACAGTTAACAGTTAAGGGCATTCAGCACCAGAGCAGTCCAGAGGTCCACAGTGGCAGATGGCAGGTGACTGGACAAGGTACACACAGGGCAGGGATCATGCTCAGACAACAATAAAGACAACAAAGCTTTACTGTTTTGTAAATAATTAGCACAAAAACAATTAGTATCTTGGCCAGTCTCTGACAACTGTGAGGACAGTCTCATAATCTTATCAATGAAAAACAGACCAAGTTCATCCATGTAGGAGGTTAGAAGACTTGTAGGTCTCAGATCCAAGATGGCAGACTAGAGGGAGGCTGCGTTCCTTGTCGCTCTGTAACTTGGGTTTCAAGCAGAGGATATCTGTTTCTTGGTGAGGCAGTTTTTGCTGCCTATTGATCCCCTGCTGTTTACCCCATTTGTCTACGGTGATCACCCGCAGTCTGCCAGCATACCGACGCGTTTTTTGAGTGCAGATTGCTCACTGTCAGGTGCCTATCATCCGCCATTTGCCTGCCTCTTGCCTGTCCATCGCCTGCCTTACACCTATCCATCACCCACTGCACAAGGTTCACCACCCGATTGTCCAACAATAGTCAGCAAACTGATCACCGACCACCCAATGGAGCGCCAGCTGCCTGCTGTTGCCTGGAAGTTCACTGTTACAGTACCTGCAGGTTTGATTACACGTGGCTGCGCCATTTTGAGACAACAGCCAGGTCCCGTAGGACCCCTGGTCAGACTGACTGAGTCCCGTCTCCAGGACCCTTCAGCCCGACCAATCACTCCCTGCCTCCAGGGCCCTCACACCGACTGACTACTCCATGCTGCCAGGACCCCCAGACCGACTAACTGCGCCCTATCACCAGGACCCAAGACCGACTGATTGCACCCCGCCTCCAGGATCCCACAACCACACCAAACACACCCCACCTCTAGGACCCCTGCCTGACCAACTGCACCCTGCCTCCAGGACCTCCAGCCGACCACGTCTACACCCGAGCTGCAGCTCCCCATTTGCCAACACACTTGGAAGCCAGAGCGCTCATCTTGGATAATCCTGGAAGCTGGAGCTCCAATCTTTTTGTGGGGCAAATCCTGGCCTGATGGAGACTTGAAGCTCATTGCCAGGTACCTCTCATGCATCAGGCTACTGAACCCTGGGAGGTTTCGTTACTATATGACTGTTATAGTGTAGATTTTCTTTTTTCTCCTTATCGAACAATTTTAAGATTTTATTTCTTTACTTTTCTTGCCCTCTTTTCCTTTTGGTTACCTGTTCCCTCAGTCTCTCCCTTTTTGCATGCTAACATCCAATTTCTTTTGATTATACTCTCACCCTTTCTATTATCTAGAACTTCTGTATATTCTTTTCTTATTCCATTAACAGCTACATCCTACATCCGTCTGCATCCTCTTTGTCCTCCATTAGAAACTGCAGACCTTATTGCAAATCTGTTTGTTATACTGAAGATAATAATTGAACTCATTCTGTTTATTATGACAATATTGTTAATGTCCTCATAGGGGCTATTTGGTCTAGGATTGCATAGTGTCTGAATTGGGCACTGCTAATATTGATCTCCCCTTAAAGGAAAGGTTTTTGAAACCTATAGGGCCACTATAAGCCTAGAGCGGGGAATCTGCAATACTCCAGATCTGCACTACTAGAGGGGAAGATACATGAACAACATGAAAAAACAAGGGAAGCAAATGATCCAAACAAATCTAGATTCTATATTAATAGAATCCAATGACAGTATGTTAGAAGAAATGTCAGAAAAGGACTTTAGATTATACATGATTAAGATGATTCGCGAAGCAAAGGATGAGATAAGAGAGCAAATGCAGGCAATGAATGATAATACCAATAAGTAGTTGAAAGAGCAACTGCAGGAAGCGAAAGATCACTTCAACAAAGAGACAGAGATTCTCAAAAAAGACCAAACGGAAATCCCTGAAATGAAGGAAACAATAAACCAAATAAAAAACTCAATGGAAAGCATCACCAAAAGACTAGACCACTTGGAAGACAGAACCTCAATGAAGACAAAATATGTAATCTTGAAAATAAAGTTGCCCAAACAGCGAAGATGGTAAGAAATCATGAACAGAATCTCCAAGAACTATGGGACATCATGAAAACACCAAATTTAAGAATGACTGGGATTGAGGAAGGCACAGAGATACAAACCAAAGGAATGAACAACCTATTCAATGAAATAATATCAGAAAATCTCCCAAAACTGAAGAATGAAATGGAAAATCAAATACAAGAGGCTTACAGAACACCAAATGTACAAAATCACAATGGATCCACACCATGGCACATTATAATGAAAAGGCCTAACATTCAAAATAAAGATAGGATTTTGAAGACTGTGAGAGAAAAGCATCAGATTACATATGGGGGAAACCAATATGGATATCAGTAGATTTCTCAGTCCAGACTCTAAAAGCTAGAAGGGCCTGGAACAACATATTTCAAGCTCTGAAAGAACATGGTTGCCAACCAAGAATCCTATACCCAGCAAAACTAACCTTCAGATTTGAAGATGAAATAGAATCCTTCCATGATAAACAAAAGTTAAAAGAATTTACAAATAGAAAGCCTGCGCTACAGAATGTTTTCAACAAAATATTCCAAGAGGAGGAAATGAAAAAAAACAATGTAGGTCAGCAAAGGGAGGAACTACCTTAGAGAAAAATCCACTCAAAGGAGAAACCAAGTCAAGTTAAAAACCGAAAATAAGCCCAAATGACTGGGAATACAAATCATATCTCAATAATAACCCTGAACGTTAATGGCCTAAACTCGTCAATCAAAAGACATAGACTGGCAGAATGGATTAAAAAGAAAGACCCAACAATATGCTGCCTGCAAGAGACTCATCTCGTAGAAAAAGACATCCACAGACTAAAGGTGAAAGGATGGGGAAAAATCCTACCATGCACATGGACTCAGTAAAAAAGCAGGGGTTTCCATCCTTATATCAGATAAAGTGGACTTCAAGCCAAAGTTAGTCAGAAGGGATAAAGAAGGACATTTCATACTGCTTAAGGGAACCATAAATCAGGAAGACATAATGATCACAAATATTTATGCCCCAAACAATGGTGCATCCCTGTACATCAAACAAATCCTTCTCAATTTCAGGAATCACATAGACCACAACACAATAATTCTGGGTGACTTTAACATACCACTGTCACCACTGGATAGATCTTCCAAACAAAAAACAAACCAAGAAACCATAGAACTCAATAACACAATCAATAACCTAGACTTAATGGACACATATAGAATATTCCATCCATCAATGAGTGAATTCACTTTCTTCTCAGCAGTACATGGAACCTTCTTGAAAATAGACCATATGTTATGCCACAAAGCAGCCCTTAGGAAATGCAAAAAAATTCAGGTACTGCCTTGTGTTCTATCAGATCATAATGGAATGAGAGTAGAAATCAATGACAAAATAAAAACCAGAAATCACTCCAACATCTGGAGACTAAATAATATGCTATTGAATGAAACATGGATAACAGAAAACATCAGGGAGGAGATAAAAAAATTCTTAGAGGTAAATGAGAATGATGATACAACATATCAAAATCTCTGGGACACTATGAAAGCTGTACTAAGAGGAAAATTCATTGCATGGAGCACATTCCAGAAAAGAATGAAAAGTCAACAACTAAATGACCTAACATTACAGCTCAAAGCCCTGGAAAAAGAAGAACAGAATAATAGCAAAAGTAGTAGAAGACAGGAAATAATTAAAATCAGAGCTGAAATCAATGAAATTGAAACAAAAGAAACAATTCAAACAATTGACAAAACAAAAAGTTGGTTCTCTGAAAAAGTAAACAAAATAGACAAATCCTTAGCCACACTAACAAAGAGAAGGAGAGAGAAAACTCAAAATTCATGATGAAAAAGGAAATATCACGACAGACACCACTGAGATACATTAACATAATGAGAAGCTACTTTGGAAAATCTATATTCCAACAAAATAGAAACTACCGAAGATGTTGACAAATTTCTAGAGACACATGCTCCTCCCAAACTGAACCAGGACATACACAATTTAAACAGATCAATATCAAGCAAAGAAATAGAAGAAGGCATTAAAAACCTACCATCCAAGAAAAGCCCAGGACCAGATGGATTCTCAGCCTAGTTCTACGAGACCTTCAAAGAAGAACTCATTCCAATACTTCTCAAAGTATTCCAAGAAATAGAAAAGGAGGGTACTCTATCAAACTCATTCTATGAAGCTAATATCACCCTCATACCCAAACCAGGAAAAGACACATCAAGGAAAGAAAATTTTAGACCAATATCTTTGATGAATATACATGCAAAGATCCTTAACAAAATATTGGCAAACCGTATCCAAAAACATATTAAAAAAATCGTGCACCACGATCAAGTGGGGTTCATCCCTGGAATGCAAGGATGGTTTAAAATCCGTAAATCAATAAACGTAATCCATCATGTCAACAGACTTAAGGATAAGAATCATATGGTTATTTCAATTGACGCAGAAAAAGCATTCAACAAAATACAACACCCCTTCATGCACAAAACACTAGAAAAAATAGGGATAGTAGGAACATACCTGAACATTGTAGAGGCTATTTATGCTAAGCCCACAGCCAACATCATTCTTAATGGAGAAAAACTGAAAGCATTCCCTTTAAAAACAGGAACAAGGCAGGGATGCCCTCTTTCACCACTTCTATTCAACATCGTCCTTGAAATACTAGCCAGAGCAATTAGACAGACTAAAGAAATTAAAGGGATATGAACAGGAAAAGAGGAACTTAAGCTGTCACTATTTGCTGATGACACGATTCTCTATCTAGAGGATCCAAAAAACTCCTCCAGAAACCTTCTAGACCTCATCAATGAATTCAGCAAAATAGCAGGCTATAAAATCAACACACATAAATCTCAAACATTTTTATACACAAGCAATGAAACACCTGAAATGGAAATGAGGAAAACAACTCCATTTGCAATAGCCTCAAAAAAAAAAAAACCCGGGAATCAATCTAACCAAAGAGGTAAAAGATCTCTACAATAAAAACTACAAACCATTGAAGAAAGAAATTGAGGAAGACCTCAGAAGATGGAAAGATCTCCCATGTCCTTGGATAGGCAGATTAATATTGTCAAAATGGCCATACTACCAAAAGTGCTATACAGATTCAATGCAATTCCAATTAAAACCCCAATGAACCTTATAGAAATAGAGCAAGCAATCATGAAATTCATCTGGAAGAATAAGAAACCCAGAATAGCTAAAGCAATCCTTAGCAGGAAGAGTTAAGCAGGGGGTACTGCAATACCAGAACTTCAACTATACTACAAAGCAACAGTAACAAAAACGGCATGGTACTGGTACCAAAATAGACAGGTAGATCAATGGTATAGAACAGAGGACATGGACACAAACCCGATAAATACAATTTTCTCATAGTAGACAAAGTTGCCAAAAACATGCAATAGAGAAAAGACAGCCTCTTCAACAAATGGTGCTGGGAAAACTGGAAATCCATATGCAGCAGAATGAAACTAAACCCCTATCTCTCACCCCGCACAAAAATCAACTCACAATGGATCAAGGACCTCGGAATCAGAACAGAGACCCTTTATCTTACAGAAGAAAAAGTAGGTCCAAATCTTCAACATGTTGGCTTAGATCGGACTTCCTTAACAGGACTCCCATAGCACAAGAAATAAAAGCAAGAATCAACAACTGGGATAGATTCAAACTAAAAAGCTTTCTCTCAGCAAAGGAAACTATCAGCAATGTGAAGAGAGAACAGATCAGAAGGGAGTACACGTCCCTAGGTTCTCGAGTCCCGCTTACCCGTGACTCCTACACCACTGGCGCCACAGATGTCCCCAGAAAGAGGGACCAGATGTTCCCACAGAGGAACCAGGTGTGGAATCAAGGGTCTTGGCGTGCACCGGCAGGGATTGGGGGGACTTACCGAATGGTCAAGGGTGTCGTGACTTTTCTGAGTTTCTCAAACTAGAGCAACTGAAGGAGCAACTTGTACAGTTCGGGGAGAGAAGGAGGGAGTTCCCTGAAGCAAAAGGAGCTTCAGCAGCTGCTGGGACAGTCCCTCAGTCCCTCCCTTCACTCACAGGAAAGGCTGCTCTGGTTCAGTCCAAGGCAAACTCACAGTCTCCCAATTTCTCCAGCAGTCAGCTCTCGACAAACTCACCAGCCACCTTGTGTCCTCAGCACGGAAGTGGAGCTCCTTGGAGAACCAGACCTGCCCAAGAAAGCTGGAGCGGGGCTGCTCTCGGGTCCCACCTGAGTGCCAAATTTGTTGCCAAAATCTCGGTCTATGTCCCTGATGCCAATCCAATAACGAGGACATGGTTTTGAGAAAAGGGAAGAAGGTTTACTGCTTTGCTAGCAAAGGAGAAGCACAGGGGACTCCTGTCCCAAAGGCTGTGATTCTGTCCATCAGCAGGAACAAGGGCTTTTAAAGAGGGATTCAGATAAAATGAGATTAGGGAGGAGAGATCAGGGAAGAGGTTAGGGTTAAAAGAAGATAAGGAAGAAGGTCAGGGAAAAGGTTGGAAAAAAGAAAAAAAATGTAAGATTCAAAGCGACAAGAGATACAGTCGAAGCCCAAGCTGAGATGATGTGGACGTGATCCCCTGGGAGGTCGTGCTTACTGGAAGCTGTCAGAACTGCCCCTGAACACCAGGTCCGCCCGCGGCTGCAATGACTCAGCTACAAACAGACTCACAAACCATAGGGCTCACAGGAGACTCTCTGCCACAACAGAGAGAGTGTGTGGCTGCTGAGCCCAAGGCTCCTGTCCCTAACCCACAGTGCGCGGGCTGCTTTCTGACATTCTGAGAGGGAATGCTGGGAAGAGACCTGGGGCAGAACCACCCTCCTGGTAAAAAAGATCAAAGTTTTCATATCTTAAAAATAACAATGAGCAAGAAAATTCCAGGACCAGACACTTTCAGTTAAGTTCTATAAGACCTTCAAAGGAAAACTAACACCAATACTTCTCAAATTATACCACGAAATAGAAAAGGAGGGAACTCTTCCAAACTCATTCTATGAGGCTAGTATCACTCTGATACCAAAACCAGACAAAGACACATCAAGGAAAGAAAAACTTCAGACTAACATCCCGGATGAACACAGATACAAAAAATCCTCAATAAAGTTCTAGCAAACTGCATACAGAAACATATTAAAAAGACAGAGCACCATGATCAAGTGGGGTTCACCTCAAGGACACAAGGTTGGTTCAACATATGAAAATCAATAAATCTAATTCATCGATCAATAGACTTAAAGAATCATATGAACATCTCAACAGATGCAGAGAAAGCATCTGACAAAACACAGCACTTCTTCATGTTCGAAACACCAGAAAAATAGGGATAGTAGGAACGTACCTCAACATCATAAAGGCTATCTACGCTAAGCCCAAGGCCAACATCATTCTAAATTGAGAAAAACTAAAAGCATTCCCTCTAAAAACTGGAACAAGACAAGCATGCCCTCTTTCACCACCTGTATTCATCATCCTTGAAACTCTAGCCAGAGCAATTTGATAGGAGAAAGAAATTAAAGGGATACAAATAGGAAAAGAAGAATTCAAACTATCCCTATTTGCCAAGGATTCTATATTTAGAAGATCCAAAAAATTCCACCAGAAACATCCCAGAACTAACAAATGAATTCAGCAAAGTAGAGGATATAAAATCGATACCCATAGATCAAATGCATTTCTATACATCAGTGATGAAATCAGGAAAACTAACTCATTCACAGTAGCCTCAAAAAAAGAAAAGACAAGACAAAAAAACCCACAAAACAAAAAAACTTGGGAATGAAATCTAACAAAAGAAGTGAAAGAGCTCTACAATGAAAACTACAGAACACTACAGAAAGAAACTGAAGAAAATTTTAGAAGATGGAAAGATCTCCCAAGCTCTTGAATAGGCAGAATTAATATTGTCAAAATACTACCAAAAGCACTATACAGATTTAATGCAATTCCCATTAAAATTCCAATGACATTCTTGAATCATGAAATTCATTTGGAAAAATAGGAGACCCAGAACAGTCAAAGTAATCTCAAGCAAGAAAAATGAAGCAGGAGGCATCACAATACCAGACCTCAAACTATACTACAGAGCCATAGTAATAAAAACGGCATGGTATTGGCACCAAAACAGACACGTAGACCAATGGTACAGAATAGAAGACACAGAGACAACCCAACCTAAATACAGTTATCTCATACAAGACAAAGGTGCCAAAAACACACACTGGAGAAAAGACAATCTCTTCAACAAATGGTCTATATGTAGCAAAATGAAATTAAACCCCTATCTCTCACCCTGCACAAAAATCAACTCAAAGTGGATCAAAGACTTACGTACTAGAACAGAGACCCTGCAACTAGTAGAAGAAAAAGTAGGTCCAAATCTCTACCATGTCAGTTTAGGAACTGACTTCCTTAGTAACATTCCTGAAGTGCAAGAAGTAAAATCAAGAATCAATAAATAGACTGGGCACAGTGATGCACTCCTGTAATCCCAGCGGCTCAGGAGGCTAAGGCAGGAGAATCTTGGGTTCAAACCCAGCCTCAGCAACAGTGAGGCGCTAAGCAACTCAGTGAGACCCTGAATAAAATAGGGCTGGGGATATGGCTCAGTCGTTGAGGGCCCCTGAGTTCAATCCCTGGTACCCCCCCACACCCCCTAAAAAATCAATAAATGGGATGGAATCAAACTAAAAAGCTTCTTTTCAGCAAAGGAAACGATCTATGACATCAAGAGAGAGCCTACAGAGTGGGAGAAAATCTTTACCACATGCACCTCAGGAAGAGCACTAAACTCCAGGATATATAAAGAACTCAGAAAATTTAACACCAAAAAAACAACCCAATCAATAAATGGGCTAAGGAACTGAACAGCACTTCACAGAAGAAATACAATCAACAAATATATGAAAAAATGTTCAATATGTCTTGCGATTAGAGAAATGCAAATCAAAACTACACTGAGATTCCGTCTCACTCCAGGCAGAATGGCAATGATCAAGAACACAAGCAACAATAAATGTTGGCGAGGACGTGGGGAAAAGGTACACTCATTCACTGCTGGTGGGAATGCAAATTGGTGCAACCACTGTGGAAGCACTATGGAGATTCCTCAGAAAATTTGGAATGGAACCACCATCTGACCTGGTCATCCCACTCCTCAGTTTATACCCAAGACTTAAAACCAGCATACTACAGTGACACAGCCACATCAATGCTTATAGCACCTCAACTCACAATAGCTAAATTATGGAACCAACCTAGGTGTCCTTCAACAGATGAATGGATAAAGAACTGTGGTATAGATACACAACAGAATATTACTCAGCCTTAAAGAAGAATGAAATGATGGCAATTGACAGTAAACGGATGGAAGTGGAGAATATCTAAGCGAAATGAGCCAATCCCCCAAACCCAAAGGCTGAATGTTTTCTCTGATATGTGGATACTGATTCACAATGAGAGGGTTAGGGGAGAATAGAGGTATTCTGGACTAGGCAGAGGGAAGTGAAGGGAGGGGAAGGGGCATAGGGGAAGGAAGGACAGAATAATGGGACATTACCCTGTGTGCATATATGATTACACGCCTGGTGTGACTCTACATCATGTACAACCAGACAAATGAGAAGTTATACTCCATTTATGTATGATGTGTTAAGATGCATTCTACTGTTGTGTTTCACTAATTAGAACAAATTTAAAAATATATCAAAAAAGGAAAAAAAGAAACCTAACCATGAACTTCTTGCCTGCTCTTAACTTTCTTCTGGCACGAGGAAGTATGGCCCCACGGCCACCCTGATGACCCCAATGAGGACTCTGGCTCCAGGACGAGGCTGGCAGCTGGGGTGGGTGCCAGAGGGCATGGTTCTCCCTCATCGCCTGGATAAGCCGAGCCTCCTTCAGATCAGCCCAGAGAGAGAAGGTGCAGACGCAGGCACCTCACAGCTCCTGGCTGGGTTCTGACACGTGGGCCTCTGCTGGCGGGCTGAGCAGGGTGAGGGGAGGAAGAATCTGCTCTGGGGACACTTGTTCTCAGGGTGGTGGGGCTGGGCCCCAGGCTTTCACGCTGGCCCCTCTAGGTACACCTCCGGTCTCCCAGAAGGCCTTCTACACCTCCAGTCTTCCAGAGGCCTTCCCTGCCAAGAGCCTGGGGCCTCAGCTCCACCCAGCGCACAGCGGTCAGGCCACAGTCAGATGCTGGAAACCTGTCAACTCTGGTGGTAACTGGACACTTTCGGCATGAGGCACTCGGTGTTTTTTCCTAACACAAAGACTTTTGCCAGCTGACACTGTCCTGGACATACTGGCAACTTTCTACTTAGACTACTTGAGTATTTCCAAGAAATACAAAAATGGGAGTTCAAGGTGGGCAAAACATAGCAATTACCATGAAAATCTAGACCCCAGCCCCAAGACGGACTTGGCAGCAGCATCTCTCACAGAAGCTCTGAGAGCAGAAGACACCATGGCCAGCCTGGGGACTCTGCCATGCATGGCCAGGTGCAAACACACAAGCTGCCTCGAGGAGGGTCTGAGGTCAGGCCTGAGCCTCCACCTGACACTCACCCAGCACGTGGTCTCAGGGACCCCAGACCGGTTGCCCATCTATGCCTCACTGCCCACACTCTGCCTCTGCTCCTTTCTGGGTCAGGAAGAACTATACACCATTTCCAGTTACCTGACTTTATATATATGCCTGGAACCCCAAGGCAACATATATCAGAACTGAAATGTGAACTAATGCGTACACGTTGGAATTAAAGCCAGTACCTCGGGCACTTGACGGTGAGCTGGCTCTGACGACAGCATCCAACAAGAGCCAAAACTGCTACCTGGGCACTGAGACCGAGCTTAGGAACATGTGTGTCCCACACATGTGATAAAAGCAGGGTGCCAACCACTGAGCCTCTGCTTCACTGAGTCAGTGCACACTCAGTTCCTGTAAGATACACATCTGGTGTGGAATGGCAACAGGGCCTGCAGCCCAGGGAGGACCAACTCCTGAGGGAGGAAGGGACACTGCAGGCAGAAGGAAGAGCGTTTCCACAGGCCAGCTGAGGTGGAAGCTGGAGCCCAAGGAGAGGGATGTGAAGGCTGCAGGACTGGGTGTGACCCTGGGTCTTGTGCCAGGTTTCCAGCGCCCCATGGGGCACAGACTGTCAGAAAGCAGTATGGGGAATGACCTCTTGTGAGCCCCTCCCACCTCCCCATGGGACCACCAGGAGCCCGTCCCACCTGGGCCCACACCTGCCTGACCTCCACAGAGCCAGCCTGCTGGCTCCTTGCCTCTCTGGACCCCACTCACAGAGCCTGTCTTCTCCTGGCCATCCCACGTGATGAGTCCCCTTGGGTCCAGGTCCTGTGAAACTGCCGCCCTGGTGGGTGCTCAGAGCTACCCTCACCCCAAGCCTGTGCTGCAATGTCACAAGCCAGAACAGTTGCCCACAAGTGGGGCCTGTGAAAACTCCCAAGGGACCGGCAGGTGCTTGGGCTGGGACAAGCCAGCATGCACGTAGAGGCCAAAGGAGGCACTGCCCTGGCGCAGGCTCCAGGCTGGACACTTCCTCGGGTCCAAACCAGGGGGAAGGGAGACACCTGCTCTCTGTCCTAGGGAAGGCCTCTGCTGTCCACACTGCCTGAGGAGGAGAGGTTTCCAGATGCTCTTGTATTATCTGCTAACCAAGTGGAAGAAACCAACTGTTTCCTACCAATGCAAGGAAGAGAGGTTTCCACCAGACTCAGCCATGCTGAGTTCCTCTGCAAGTGCCCAAGGGAAAGAGAACATGCGAAATGCTCTCCAGGGCACACGCCGCCTGATGGCCCTGCCCTGGTCCATCCTGGCGCCTGGAAGACAGCTGCTCATGGGGGTCCAGGCTGCTGTCAAGCTTTGGTGGGGTTTCTTGCTGTATTATTTTTAAAGCAAATATACTAAGGTAAAATGGACTATTTTGTTTTTGACAGGAAAATAAAATATCCCTTAATGAAACAGTTCAACATACATGAGAGAAAGCACTGCAATCAAGCCAGGAAAGCAACACTGGAAATGCTGTGGGATGAGGCTCAGAATGGTGATGGCAACCCCCAGGCAGTGCTGGAGGCACAGCGCTGGGCCAGGGACCCTGCCTGCTGGCCACGGCCTGAGGACTGGGCAGTCTATGCAGCTGGGGCCAAGGATGTGGTGAGCCAGCTTGGAGAGGGAAGCCTGTGTGGCTACTCTGGAGAGGGCAGTAGGTGAGGAAGCCTGCAACTCTCCCCATGCCATGGGCAGCAGGTCCAGCACAGAACTGGGGCTGGCCTTTGATGGCCACTCTGTAATAACCATCCCAACCTTTCTATATTTGTCCCTTTGGTGTTACTATTGATTATTGGCTCACCCACCATGAAAAATCAGGATCAAAGAGGCACAGACTTGCAGAGCCACAGGGACAAAGAGGCAGTCTAGGTCAGCTTCCTGTAAAGTCCAAGGAACCTGGGAGGTCACCCAAGACATCGTCCCTCCCAGGAGATGTGGTGACTTCCAAGCAGGGCTGCACTCTCCTAACGCATGCTGACCCCACTGCAGCACACAGCCTCTTCCCTGCCCTGTAGGTCCAGTTGCCACCTGTCCTCACCTAGATTCTAGTCAGTGCAGGAAGGAGACAATCTGAAGCCAAAAGTGTAAGTGCAAAGTCACCATTGTCAGCACTCTTAGGCAATGGTGGGTACTGCTAATGGGAAAGGCTGGAAGCAGGGCAGCTTCTCACCTGGCTGGAGAAGTAATCGTGGCTTCTGCAGGGGAGATCCAGTCATGCCCTGTCAGATCAGTGCCTTAAAGTGAGGCCACCAGCTCCTGCCCCAGCCCAGTCCACGCAACTGGCTTCATCCAGGGACCAAAGCCTCAGTGCACAGCCCTGACCTTCATTGGGTGCCCGATGTCAGGGTGCATGCTGCTCAAACCTATCTAGGGTGGGACAGGCACATGGATGGTCAAGGACCACACCTCACCCAAGTGGCTACTCCAAGCTAGCCCTTTGCTTGTGTTTCACGCCATCATGGATCATGGCCAGCCTAACACAGCAGGTCTGCAGCACTGGTCACTAAGGCCAAATGTCCCTCTGCAGTCAGTTCCAAGCACCACATCCTTTCCTCCCACAGCCACACATACTTCCTGCTGCCTGCTGGCCGTCCTCTCTCTGCCCCATGTCCCTCACACACCTGGCAGCTGCTCTCACCCCCATCAAGGCTTACACATCACTAGCCAGGAGCAGGGGCAGGTCTGCCCATGAGGTCTGCATTTCTCTTAGCACCCAGCTCATGGGAACCCTATTGACCTTACAGAACGGGAAGCCAGAATGCTGCACTTTTTTCAAGCAGCCCACACATGCTCTGTGCCGCAGAGTCCACAGGCCAGTGCCAGCTGGTCCACCTGCCCTGCAGCAGAACCCAGGGCTACCCAGGGGTCGCACCACTGGGTTCTAGGCAACTCTAAGGCTCCTGGTCATTTCCAGGCTCCCTGTTTGTGGTTTAGTCCAGTGAACTGTAGTACCTCCTAAATTAAGAGCAACCTCAAGTCTGCTGAACACTGCTCAGGCAGATGAGCAGATGGCTTAACTGGCAGTGACCCTCATGCGTGTGATGCACTGGAGACCATGAGGGAAGGCATGTGACTGAGGAGGTTCACTTGGCCAGGGAGGCCCAGGTGGTAGGCAGGATATGGAGGAGCAGAGTCTGCAGGTTTGAGCTCTAGGACACGTCCAAAGCAACCTAAGTCTGCACTGGCAGAGCACTCCTCTCCTGCCCAGGGGTGGGCATTGCAAAGACACTCATCAGCTCTGATGTTTGCTAAATGAGCAAACAAGGACAAGAGGGCAGGACTCAGCACCGGACAGGACTGCTGCTCATAGCCCTGAGGCAAACACCTATGTAAGCTGTTCCCAGATGTGAGACAGTGCCACACATGACAACTGAGTAATACTCAAGACCTGCTGTACCTTGGACAGTAAGCTGAGCAATGAGAGAAGTTGCCACACAATGTAGAGGTTAGAAGCATAAAAAATACCATGAATATGTGTTTGAAAGAATAAGATGAAAAATTTTAGCTAATTCTAAAGTATATAAAGTTCGATTCTTGAAACTAAGGAATCTGAGCTTAAATAATGATGAGGTTCTCTATGTTTTAAGTAAAATTATTGTGTACTAAATTCAGCAAAATATGAGCTTTAGATGCCTGTACCACATGTCTAAGAAGTCAAGGGTAAGACTCATCTCCCACACCATGCTGTGTGTCCATATAAGCCCTGAGGTGTGTGACTCTTGACAGGGAAACGACCAGAACCCTTTTGTGGGCACCTTATTTTCCATTAAAAGAATGAACTTTCTGCATGTAATCTCTGTAAAAGCCTTCCATTAGGTAAACTGCAAAAACTGGGTACTCAGCTGATGAATGAACTGACAGAAAATGAAGTGGCCAGAGCAGACAGACCAGCAGCAAGCAGGGACTGCCCACAGGGGGCTGAGCAGTGAGACGGATGCCCACGCGCCTGGTTCCAGCAGTGAGCAGCACCGTGGGACAGGAGCAGTAAGCCTGCTGCACAGCAGGGTGGCACGGAGGCTGGCACACTGCACATGGCCTCTTACCTGGACCCTGGTCCCTCCACGGCTGTCCTTGCCCAGAATGGCCGCACGCAGAGCTTGTCCTGTGGGAGCCGGAGCCCTGCCTTCCCCACCTCCCTGCGGGAATATGGTCAGCACGTCAGCATGGCACAGTTGTTCTGCCCCAAGTCCAACAGCATGGCAGGTGGCACAGGGTCAGCAGTCCCTGCACGTTCAGTGGGCTCACAATGGGAGGACGCTGTGCGTGCGCAGCCAGGACGGCAACACAGGACCTGCCACAGGGAATCTCCCTGGTGCCAAAGACTGAGGGCAACAGACAGGATGCCTCACCACATTCCTTCCAAAGGTGGTCGCCCCCCGAGTGATGGGGCCAGGAGCTCCACCCCTGAAAGGAGGCATGGGTCCACCTCTGATGCCCCTGACCAACTCGTCCTTAGGGGACGTTCTACCTGGGACTTCAGGAGCTCCTCAAACTCATGAACACATGCTTCACAGTGTAAATTTTCATGAATTCCCAAACCCTGCTTCCTTGTGCCATCTGTCTCCACTAGAAGACCTGACTCAGTATGATTTCTTTCAGCATCTTGGTATTCCACCTACAAAGAGAGGTCAAGACACAGGTGCCGTGCTGCAGACATGTGTCCCTGAGTACAGCCCTGCGCCATGTGCGCTGGGTAGCATGGCCTTGACCAGTGTTCCCTGGTGTCTCAGGCACAGCCCCTCTTCTGCATGGAGCCACTGTGGACACAAGAACAGGGACCTGCTCAGTAGGTCCAGATCACGGCCCTTTGGGTTCTAATCACAAGAAGGGGAGAGGACTGAGGTGCACTCCAGGGTGCAAGCACATGCCACCAGGGTCATCTTGGCTCCTTTTCCAGCACCACTTGTGAGGGCCCAGGACCGCTCCAGCCTGGGCCTCATCCCCATTCTCCTCTGCTGACGGTGCAGATATGCTCCTAAGTGGTATTTCTTTTTGTTGATACTAGGGATTGAATACGAGGGGCACTCTACTATTGAGTTATATCCCCCAGCTGTTTTTGTTTTTTATTTTGTGACAGGGGGTTTGGTAAATTGCTAAGGCTGGTCTCAAACTTGTGATCCTCCTGCCTCAGTCTCTCCCAAGTCACTGGGATTATAGGTGTGCATCAATGCACCCAGCTTACAGTGGTATTTCTGACTACATCGCTTTAAAAGCCTTCAAAAGCTCTCCAATCTGCAGATGATAAAAATGTCAACTCTTAAACTTGGCATTCAACAGCCTCCTGTATCCAGCTCCTACTAACCTTTCCTGGCTCTTCTCCCACTGTGGTGATGTACCCAAATCCAACCACTAACCTTCCACCCCCACTAGGTTTCCTGCCATGGCTCCAATGCTGGGCTCTCTTGGGTGGCCCTGTGACTGCCTCCCTTACTGCTGGACCAGCTATCTGTAATGTGCCCACTGTATCCAGCCACTGCATCACATCTCCGGCTCTGGAGGCTTCTGTGTGGGCAACACTGGATCCATGCTGGTGCACTGAGCTGCATGTGACCCTGTGTTCATGGCTGTTGGCTCCAGAAGCCAACTCAAGGGAGGTGTGCTCCACAGTCCGCTATGCAACTGCATGAGCAGGCAGCAATGTAGCACTGTGGTGTTTTCTCCTCACGGCACACATGGCAGCATGACCAGGAGTCTGGGCATGCAAGGTCCAGTGATGGCGGCCACCTCAAAACACCTGGCACGTAGCCATCAGCAAGGCTCTCTGCCATCTCTCCCACTCTCGAGCGATCTAAATTAGAAAAGCATGCACACGGTAGGCTGAGACCCAGGCTGCCAACCACCACGAGAACAGCAATGCAGGAGGTGGTGGCACAATTACTCTGTGATGCTTGGGGTCTCATATTCTACCCACCTGCAGCTGCTAGGCTAAAGCTAGAAGACGGAGGAAAGGTTAGCAACTGGGAAAAAGATATGCCCTCTCCTGGTCTGGGGCACCTCCTCACCCAGCTGCTCTCCCTAATGGGTCAACACCCAAAGCCAGGAGGACTGGACACCTGAAAGGCTGGGTCATACACAGTCTCTGAGGTGAAGTCTACAGGGCTGGTGCCAATCAAGACTCCTAGAGGAAGCCAGGTGGGCAGGGGCCTGGGGTAAGCTCTCACTCCATCAGGAGGAACATCGGGCTGCGAAGGCTACAGTTCAGACACCAAGCAAACAAGGATGGGAGGAGGAGGATGAGACCCCCAGCCCCAAGCAAGCAGTGGGGTGTCCAGCCCCATGAAACACCGAAACACCCAATCAATGAGATACTTCTGCACCTATCAGATGAATGACAAGGAATGAATCCTTAAGTGCTGTTGAGCAGGTGACCTAAGACCCTTAACCACTGCTGGTGAAGGTGCGAAGGATAAAATGGACTTGAGAACACATGCTGGCCACACTTTCCTGAAATTCAACTGCACTTGACCTACAATTCTGTTAAGGAAACAACAAACACAGAAGCACTCTGAACCATGAGAAAGATGGAAACAGCTTTAAAGCTGAAGGGGCAAGTGGAAAGCCTGTGTTCAACTCAGGGCAACACGTTAGGTGCTACATGGAAAAGCAGAGGCAAAGCCACATGGAGAGTGAACTGCAAGGCTGAAGCACAGGAAAAGCACACAGCAAACAGTCTGCAACGCCTGCCCCTTAGGGTGAGAGTGTGAGGCTTTCGCACTTTACTTCCTTTCGCACTTTCTTCATACTCTCAAATTTTTCTACTATGTCTCTGTTTTGTAAACACTCGCCAGTGACCCCTGTCCCTGGAGAATGTGGAAGGCAGGACTTTCACCAGAGAGAGCACTTCATCACTTGAGAACAAGCAGCTTCCTTCTGAACACTGTTTTCTCAATGGGACTAAATATAAACCAGTGGGCAGAGTCCTATCCCATCAATGTTAACTTGCATTTCTATCCACCTCTTCTTAAATCACAGAAGCAGCTGGGTCTATCCTGGGCCCAGAACACCCAGTGCCAGTGTGCTGCAGTGCCCGCCCTTGCCCACCTGTGTGGTGTGAGCTCCAGTGCCCTCTGCCCACAATGCGTCGGTTCTCCTTCATGCAGGCCTTGCAGACCACTGCCTTCAGGTTGTGGAATTTAGTGAGCCAAGATCTCTGTGAACAGATTAGATGCAAATGAGACCTGGCTGGGTCCTGTGAAGAGCAAGGTCACTCCCACACGGGGCCCTGCACCCAAGGACGCTGCACCAGCCAAGATGGAGCTCTGCTTCCTTAGAAGACAAGAGGGCTTGGAAGGCTGCTCCCCCACCTCCCCTGGCAGAGCATCAGCTCACAGCTGTGCCTGTTTGTCTTCTGTAGGTTAAACCAATTCACAGCACTGCTACAACCATCTGGGTGACTGCCACAGTCTGTGCATTCAACAGACCTCACTTCTTCTCCGTGGAAGAGCACTTAGTGGGGAGGCGAGGTCACAGACAGCAGCAGATGGGGAGGAAGTCGCTCTCCTTCAGCCTACTCTTACTAGAGAGCACTCTGTCCCGTATGCCTGAATCCTTTTCAAATCTCTGGGCTGGTCAGAGATCAGATACAAGAAAGAGGCCCGGGATAGGCTCCCAGAAGCACCCTCAGGCTGTCTCCTTTCACCTCTGTGGCAGTGATGCCCAAATCTGAGGCGTGCTTTTCCTCTTACTCTCTTTTGCCTTTCTGCTCATAATTTAGGCTGTTCCCAAGTTCTGAAGACTTATGCCACCCTGGACACTTATGCCAGCTCTATGCCACCCTGGACACTTTTTCTTCTTTTGTTGAGATATGGTGGTGGCAACACATCACCAAATATTTCCCCTGAAACTTCAAGTGAGCCTGGTGGATCCCTACTTGGAAGTCTTGCAGGTATTGGCAGCAATGGTGCACAGAAATCTGGAGAGGCACATGACCCCAACAACATGGGAAGACTCAGGAGTGTCCAGGGTCCCAGGCTGGCCTGGTGTCTGTGGGCCCCTCTGCAGGGAGAGTGAACTGCAGTTCATGTCTGGTGCTATGGAGTAGCTCCAGCCCCCATCAGGACAGCAGTCATGGAAACAGCCATTGACCTAAGGTCAGTTGAAAGACTCCTCCGTGCCTGGGAGGAGGGAAGGTTTCTGGGGAGCACATTTGCTTTCCTAAAGCTACATGCCCATTAGGACTGACAGTCCAGTTGGTCTTCCAATGTCAACTCTAGGACTCTGCAATTTCAGGTTGCTGGATCTGTTTCTGAATGTACAAAAAAACCAGAACTCACATTTTGTTCCAAAAGAGCCTCCACAGAATATCCCTTTTCAGACTGTAGGTACTTCTGATGGAAAAGCTTCCCATCAAACACATTCCAGGGCATGAACTCACTTGTCTTCCAAGGGAAGCCACACGCACTATTGACCAGGGCCACAGTGGTGAGGCCTCGGACCAGGAGGGACCCCAGCTGCACAGCTCGGGGGCTGATGTACTCAAGCTGCAGAGACAGAGAGCATGGAACAGCAGTCAACACCAGGGCAGTCTCAGCACCAGGATGCTAACTCCTCAGAGCAGATGCCCAGCAATGGGCACCAGGTCAGGCCTCATGGGCTCTGCTGTCTTCACCATGAATAGGACTTAATTTAATCATATGCTTTTAGGACTCCATTAATGTAACTACTTTTTCTTTATTTTCCCATTTACTGTGTTGAGAAAGTGAACCATGGGGCTTGCCTAGCACGTATGAGGCACGGGTTTGATTCTCAGCACCACATATAAATAAGTAAATGAAATAAAGATCCATCAACAACTAACAAAAATATTTTTTTTTTAAAAAAGTGAACCATGGTAATCTTCAAGTGTTAAATCAATCTTAGATTCCAAAAATAAACCCACTTGCCCATCAAGTACTATAAGCTTTACATATTACTAGATTCAACTTGCTAAATTTGTTTTGGAAGGTTGAATCATTTTTCATGAAACAGGCCTAAAATGTTCATTTCCCATGATGCTGCTGTTCAATTTTGGTATCAAGGTTCTGCTGAATTCATAAAAAGTGCACAGTCTTCCCTTACCCAGGCTACTCCTCAGGAGTCTGGGAAACTCCTCTGACCTGGAGGTCTCTGTGGGGCCAATTTATTATATACAACAGCTCAGGGGGCCTGATTCCTCATGTGTCACTGGTACCAGGTACAACACTCAAGGACAGGGTCCAACTGACTTGAGCTCTCCCTGTACCAACAGGAAGTTCTCTCATTGCATCTTTATGTGAGTAGCATGCTGTGTACACGCCTTCTACTGGCAACCACACTGCTCTAATTCTTACTACATTTTCAAAGGGTACTGATGTTATTCATCTTTTCAAAAAATAAATTCCTTAGAAGGTGCAGAGATTTCCCACATATCCTGAAACCACATGGCAAAGCCACCCTGCTATCAACACCCCACCAGGGAGGGTCTGTCAAAAGCAATGGGTCTACTAACTCACCAACTAACGTCAACAGTTTACACGAGGGCTCACTCTGTGCTGTAGACTCCATGGTTCTAACAAATGCATATGATATAATCTCACCAAGAAGTGTCACACAGAGCTGCTCCCTGCTCTAGAAGTCCTATGTCACCCTAATCCTCCTCCACCCTGAATCCACCATGCAGGGTCACACAAAGCATTTCATTCAGCTTCAGTTTTAGGCCATGCCAGCCTGCAGTGGTGAACAACCACAAAAGGTGGCGGGGTTGAAAAACACCAGCCCTTGTCTTTTCTATCTCAGCCCCAAAGAACTGGAAAGGACAGTCTGGCAGGAACACTGAGCACCCATCCACCCTTGTTCTATTAGCCATATTTCTTCACGTTTCTGCTGTGCTCATGGGTCCACGGAGAGACACAGACAGACAGACAGACAGACAGACACACACTGTGCTCATGGGTCCACGGAGAGACACAGACAGACAGGCAGACACACACACACTGTGCTCATGGGTCCATGGAGAAACACAGACAGACAGACACACACACACACACACTGTGCTCATGGGTCCATGGAGAGACACAGACAGACAGACACACACACACACACACTGTGCTCATGGGTCCATGGAGAGACACAGACAGGCAGACACACACACACACTGTGCTCATGGGTCCATGGAGAGACACAGACAGACAGGCACAGACACACACAGACACACACACACACACACACACACACACCTATATTTTTTCCCTCATTTTTAGCATTTTTATGATAATTATTTTTCCTTGTCTTTTGAGGGTTAGGGTTTTTATTTTGCATTTTTTTCCTTGCTTTTTTTTCTCTCTTCTATCATCAAATTCTCTTATTCATTCTCTTCATTTACTTTTTCAAATATATTTTTTCCTCCTACTTTATAATCATCACTTGCCACACCTCTTCTACATTCTCTGTTCACATTCTGAACACTCTAAACTCTTTTACCTTCTTACCACATTTTCTTTGCTCTTAATGAACTTTTTTTTTTATAATCTTTTAGAACTATTTGGTTTATGTGACACCTGCCCCCACCATTCATGTTGTTGCACTTATTAGTGCTGTGGAAGACATGGCTGATACCTGCTGTTTATTTTAATGCTAGATCTAGTTCACGGTTATTTAATGTTTTGGTTGCTAGTAACTGTTAACCCACCATTCCTATTTTTGTGGTACTTAGTGTTGTAGATATCATAGTAGCAGCAGGTTTTTATTTAAAAGTTGTATGTTATTTGCTTTGGTTGTTGCTCTTGTTTGTTCCCCTTCTCCGTGAGATGCTGGGAATCCACTGGGACACTACAAGTTCAAAGGGTAGAGACTCTGATACTGTGTTAAAGAGTCAAAAAACAGCCCACCTTGCTCCACACACAAATGACATTCAAAATTCAGTTACACTTTAATCCAAAAAAAAAAAAAAAGAGAGAGAGAGAGAGGGAGAAAAAAACAAACCCCAAACATAATCATGCTGGGGTAGGGGAGCCCTCTGGTGCCACTCATGGACATCTACTACTACAACAAAAACAGAAATAACACAAAGGCTGTGGATACCACACCTATGAAGGGGTCTCAGTCTACAGCATGTGAAGACACACTGGCAAAAAAAGGCTGTGTCCTAAAAAGGCCCACATCTAAGAGAGGAAGAGAGTGTATTCTGACAGATGCCTAAAACCCAGCACAGAAATTCAAGAGACGAAAATACAAGGTAACATGACACCTCCTAAAGTTCACAATTCACCAGAAAGTGACTCCAAAGATATTGAAGTGAATGCAATACCAGATAAAGAATTCAAAAAAATGCTCATGTAAATGATCAATAAATTCCCAGAAAAAACACACATGTACACACTACACACATACCTGAATGAATCAAGTCAGTATAGAGTATGGATAAGAAATTCAATAAGGAGACAGAGATACTGAAAAAGAACCAATCAGAAATCTTGAAAATGAAAGAAAATAAATCAAATGAAATGTTTAAAGTCTAACAGAGTAGATCATGCTAAAGTCAGAATCTCAGAGCTAGAAAACAAAGCAGTCAACCTTGAATATTCAGACAGTATTAAAGAAAATGAGTAACCATGACCAGATTATGCAAGAACTCTAAGACATTAAGAGACCACACTTAAGAATCATTGGAAGTAAAGAAGATCGAGACGCAGGCTAATGGCGTGGATAACCTCTTCAGGGAAATATTAGCAGAAAAAAATTTAAACCTTGAGAATGAGATGGACATCCAGATAGAGGAAGCACTCAGAACCCCAAACAGACATGATCAAAAAAGAACCTCTCCGTGATACATTATAACATACAGAACAAGGATAGAATTTTAAAGGCCTCAAGAGAAAAACATCAAATCATATTTAGAGGCAAGCCAAGCAGAAGTATTTCCGATTTCTCAGTAAAAACTTAAGAGTGAGGAGGGCTTGGAATGATATATTCAAAGTCCTGAAAGAAAATAACTGTCAACCAACATTGCTACATCCAGCAAAACTATCCTTCAGAACTGAGGAGAAATAAAAATCTTCCATGATAACAGAAACTAAAAGAATTCCTCACTACTAAGCCAAAGCCAGCACTACAGAACTTATTTTAAAAAACACTTCACACAGAAGAAATAAAAAATTCCAGAGCTCATAAATGACAAATCTCATTTGAAGAGTAGTTAAGCAAATGAGAAACAAAACCAAATTGAACATTAGACATGAATCAAAATGACAGGTATTAATACAAATCTCTCTATAATAAAACTGAATGTAAATGTCTCAATTCTCCAATTAAAAAACATGCTGGCAGATGGGATTAAAGAACAAGAAGCAACTATGCATTGTTTGTAAGAGATGTACCTTACAGGCAAAGACAGCCACAGGCTAAAATTAAAAGAATAGAAATTGACATACCATGCAAATGGAGCCCCAAACCAAGCAGGAGTTACTCTCATATCTGACAAAGTAAACTTAAAGTCAAAATTTCTCAGAAGAGACAAAAAAAGGTCACTTCATACTGATAAAGGGAACAATCCAACAAAAAGATAACAATATTTATGCCCCAAACATTGGTGCACCTAATTACATAGAACATTACTCAAATTTAAAAACTCAGACAGACTCTAGTACAATAATACTGGGTGATTTCAACACATCTTTCTCACTGAAAGATAGGTCATCCAACCATAAACTCATTAAAGAATCTTCAGACTTGAAAAAAATATTACAAATTTGACTGAACAGATGTTAACATCTGTTAACAGATAGGAAATCCCAAATAACAGCCAAATACACTTTCCTCTCAGGTGCTCCATGGAAACTTCTCCAAAATAGACCACACATTAGGCCACAAAACAACAATTTTTACATAATTCCTTGCATCTTATCTGATCACAATGGAATGAAATTAGAACAACACACACACACAAACCCTGCAGACTATATAAACACATGGGAGTTTGAACACACTTTTGAATGATAGTGGGTGATATAAAAAATTGAGAAAAATTAAAAGTTCTTAGAATCAAACAAGAACATCTAGGAAACTCTGAAGGTGGTTCTAAGAAGAAAGTCTGAGTGCCTACATAAGAAAATCAGATCTCAAATAAACAACCTAATGATTCACCTCAAGGCTCTTGAAAAACAAGAACAAAACCAATTCCAAAATTAGTAGAAGGAACAAAATAATTTAAGATCAGAGTTGAATTCAATGAAATTGAGAAAATAAACAATATAAAGGATCAATGAAATGAAGACTTGATTCTTTGAAACGATGAATAAGACTGATAATCCTTTAGCCAAATTAACCAAAAGAAAAAAAAAGCGAAGACCTGAATTCATAAAATTAGAGATAAAAAAGGAGAAATTACCACAGACATCACAGAAATCCAAAGGATCATTAGGGACTATTTTGAAGACTTATACTCCAAGAAATTTGAAAACCTAAAAGAAATGGATACATTTATAGACTCATATGAACTGCCAAAATCGAACCAAGAGGACACAGAAAACCTGAACAATAACTAGTAATGAGATAGAAGCAGTAATAAAAAAGACTTCCAACAAAAGTCCAGGACCGGATGGATTCTCAGCTAAATTCTATTAGACCTTTAAAAAAGAACAAATGTCAATGTTCCCATGGAATAGAAACTTCAAAATTCATTCAAGAAACACTTTCAAATTCATTCTGTGGTGTCAGTATCACACTCATACCAAAACCAGATAAGGACACATCAAGAAAAAAAAAAAAACACTACAAACCAATATTCCTGATGAACTCATATGCAAATTCCTGAATAAAGTATTAGCAAATTATATTCAAGAACATATTAAGAAGACTGAACACCAAAACCAAGTTGATTTTAACCTAGGAATGCAAGGATGATTTACCATATGCAAATTAATAAACACAATGCATCACATAAATAGAATTAAGGACAAAAATCAGTTACCTCAAATTCAGCATCCACACATGATAAAAACATTGAAATAACTGGGGATAGAAGAAACTTACCTCAACTTCATAAAGGCTATATACGACAAACCCAAAGCCAACATCATAGTGAATGGGGGTAAAACTAAAAGCATTTCCTTTAAAATCTGGAATAAAACAAGGATGTCCACTCTCACCATTCCTATTCAATATAGTACTAAAAGTTCTAGCCAGAGCAATTAGGCAAGAGAAGGGGGGTAAAAGGGCTAAAAACTGAAAAAGAAGTAGTTATATCATCACCATTTGCAGATAACGTGATCTGATAATTATAAGATCGAAAAAGTTCTACCAGAAGACTGTCAGAGCAATAAATTTAGCAAAGGAGCAAGTTACAAAATCAATATACAAAAAAAAAATCAATAGCTTTCCTATATACAAATAATGAATCTGCTGAGAAACAAACCAGGAAAATAATCCCATTCACAACAGCCTCAAAAAACAAAACAAAACAAAAAAAAACAAAACCTAGGAATAAATCTAACCAAGTAGGTCAAAGACTTCTACAATGAAAACTATAGAAAATTGAAGAATGAAATTAAAACATAAGACCGAAAGACCTCCCATGTTCATGGATAGAAGAATCAATATTGTTAAAACTGCCAGACTACCAAAAACAATATATAGATTCAATGCAATCCCCTTCAAATACCAAGGACACTTTTCACAGAACCGGTGGGGGGGGGGATGGGGGCGGGCACGGATGGGGGAGGACCTAAAAATCTTTTGGAAAAATAAAAGACTCAGAATAGCTGGCCAAAAAAATTCTAAGCCAAAAGAACAATAATGAAGGCATCATAATACCTGATTTTAATTTATACTACACAGCTAATAGTAATGAAAAGTGCATGTCATTGGCTTAAAAAGATACACAGACCAATGATACAAAATAAAAGACACAGAAACAAATCCATACAGATATGGTCATTTGATCCTTGTCAAAGGAGCCAAAAACATACACTGGAGAACAGCCTTTTAACAAATGGTGCTGGGAACACTGGTGAGCCTTATGTAGAAGAAAGAGAATAGATCCTTATCTCTCACGCTGCACCAAAATCAACCCAAAATGGATCAAAGACTTTTGTATTATAACAAGAAACTATGCAACTCCCAGAAGAAAACAAAGGGTCAACATTCCTACATATCTGTGCATGCAACAATGTTCCTGATATAAATCCCTAAAGCTCAAGAAATAATGTTGAGTCAATAAGCTGTGCGCGGTGGCACACGCCTGTAATTCCAGCGGCTCCCAAGGCTGAGGCAGGAGGATTGGGAGTTCAAAGCCAGCCTCAGCAAAAGTGAGGTGCTAAGCAACTCAGTGAGACCCTGTCTCTATAAAATACAAAATAGGGCTGGGGATGTGACTCAGGGGTTAAGTGGCCCTAAGTTCAAACCCTGGTACCAAAAAAAAAAAAAAAATTTGAGTCAAATAAAAAAGCTTCTGCATAAGCAAAGGAAACAATTAAGACTGTGAAGACAGAACCTACAGAGAAGGAGAAAATCTTTGCTATTTTTCCAACAGGACTAATATCCAGAATAGATAAGAAACTCCAAAAAAAAAAAAAAAAAAAAAAAGTCCTCCATGAGCATTGGCTGAAGAAAGGGGTGGCAGGGAGTCCCCTTGTCACAGGGGCCAAGCCCTGAGGTAACCTCTGCTGGAGAGCAGCCAAGTGCTCTGAGGGCAGTTCTATAGATGTGGGCATTCATGGAGGCTCTCTGGGTCACGAACTACCAAGCTTTAAAATGAACTTGAACCACAAAAAAGCCATTAGGCTGGAAAGTCTGATAGGTCCAGTAACCGCCATTCTAAGATTTCACTACTAGCCTGAAGGCAGTGCTCCCCCAGGTACAGGAGGATGGAAAAGCCAACCAAAAGCTACTATGGCTCCCCCTGTTCCCACCCAACTCAAGGCCCCTGCACCGTCCCAAGTGCCCCTGAAACACTAGGCAGCGGCACTCTGCCCCATGACATCTGAGGACACTAAGTTCCTGGCATCCTCTGCACCCCTGAAAGCCCTGTCCATCCAATTCTATTTCCAATGCCAAACTGTCTTTGTATATCCAAGTTTCTGGAGACAGAAACCCCACACGGGCCCCTCGCCAACCCAAACACATCCTCAACTCTTCTTAAGTTCACCCACCTCAGACACAGAAATGAGAGAATGGGGGCCAACCTGCGCCCTGCCCTCCACCTCACACCAGCCATGACTGGGGACTGACAAGGGGGGATGGATACTGGGGATTGAACAGGGGGCAGGGAGTGTTCAACCACTGACCTACAGCCCCAGCCCTTCTTGGTTTTTGAGATAGGGTCTCACTGAATAGCAGAGGTTTCGATCCTCCTGCCTCAGCCTCCCAAGTTACTGAGATTACAGATGGACACCACTGCCGACTGACAATTTTGTCAACACTTGCTAGCCCTCTCCAACTCATACTCCGACTCCACAGCCCCAGTGCAAGTCCTCATAGGCCCCTGCTTGCCCAGCCTGGCCCCACACACAGTCCAGAGCGCTCTCACTTTCCTGCCTGAAGTCCTCAACAAGCTCTGCTCTTCCACATGCCAGCAGCCCCCAGAGCCTGAGTCTTCTTCACAGCAACCTGAACACACAATGTACTACTCAGGGTCGCCCACCTGTGGCTCCCCACCCTCCACGGAGTTTCTCTGCCCTGTTTTCTGAAACATCCCTCTGACTCCCTGGGCACTGCCTACCTTCAGAGCAAGGCAGAAGCCGTGGCCCTGCAGCACCTCCCAGATGCCCACTCGGTCAAGGGAGGTGCCCTGCTCCTGTATGTAATGCATGCAGTTCTCACTGACGCACACTCCCCCAGAAGACAGAGTCTGTCTCCTCTTTGCAAACCTTGACGGATTTGGCACAGGGCAAGCATTTACACGTCTACTCAGCAATGAATCAACTAGGGTCAAAACATGGCGCCTGCATGCTCCATCAACTGCTGCTGCTCTGCGAATGAATGAGCCATTCTGCAAAAAGATGGACCTGGGCTCCGGCACAAGGCACATCCATAAGGATGCCACTGATGCTCGCCGATACTCCCTGACCTAACCACTTCATCCTGAGGCTTCACCCACCCGCTCCAGCCACCCATGTCACAACAGAAGACCCCAGGGCTGGAGGGGACCCTCGCCACCAAGCCAGGTAGCTGAGCCAGCCACACTACGTCTAAGACTTTCCACTGGCATCCGTGCACAGAGGGATGGTTCGTGGACCATGCTGACAGCTCCCCCAGCCAGTCGAAGAGGCTCAGGCCAGATGGGAACATGGACGCCCTGCCCTGGAGAAACAAAATTTTGTGCAAATAATCCACTGACATCCTCAACAGCTCTTCAACACAAAGCTTGTCTGAAGAACAAAACTGCTGTGTGCCACAGCAAGCACAGGCAGAACTACTTACTCAGGGTGTGTTAACTGGGTGCCGGCCCGTTAGGAGAGGAAGTGGGGCTGTGACAGTTCAGAACCTGTCGGATCAGCTCCTACAGATACCGAAATGGAGTCTCACTGGGGCAAAGCAATGGCTGGGATGGGCGTCAGGCCCATCCATCACCTGCCCTTCCTGCAGGCTCACCTGAGTTCAAAGTAATCTGAACTCCTCTATTCCCATCTCACAGTTTACAAATAATTTATACCTTATTCCTCTACCCTGAAGAACTAAGCATAGAATCAAATCCAACATAGGTCAAGTAAGTGCAGGATGAGGGCTGCAGTTTGTGATGAGAACTCAGAGGTCCACCCAGACTAGCAGAGCGACATCAGAACTTCAGTTAATTAGAACTTAGACATTAATTCAGTTTCCTAAGTACAGCATTGTTTTGACTCTGCTCTAATCATAAGTGGTGGTAAGAATCCAGACTGAAGAGAACTACAAATTCTGCTGGCAGCTTCTTCACCCAGGAATGAAGTAGGACCCAGTGGTCCTGGGACCCCTCTGCTGCTCTGGCATCGCCACTCCGGTCTGGTTCCACGTGCACTTCACGCACCACATGCTACATCTCAGGGTGTGTTAACTGGGTGCCGGCCCTGTTTGCCCTGTGCTCTTATTTTCCTGACCACAGTTTCAGACTCAAAAGCAGATCCAACCTGGGCTCTTCAGTAAGCTCTAAGAGAGCTGGTGGCCAACGCCTGTTCAAACCACTCATCAGAGAACCAGGGTTCCAGGGGCAACAGAAAAGGTATACAGCGTTCTCCTCCTGCATGCCCTGGAACTCAGAGACACACAGAAGCCCAGAGCAGCACAGCAAAGGATGGTTACAAGGTATGGCCTTCAGCTTGTCCAACTCAGCAAATGAAACTAACAAGAGCAGCCTGTATTTTGAAAACAGGATTTAAGGTGATTTGGAAACCATCCTGAGGAGGTAATGTGGAGTGGGTGGACACTGAGAAGCCAGGAAAACCAGTTCTTAATATTCCAAATGCCCACAGTAAGTGTTTAACTGTGGGTATCTACATACCAAGGAATCTCATCTGCTCATGTGCTGGGTTTATGGGCAGTGATGGGAAATGACACCCGCATGAAACAAAACTGCTATTTCTAAGCTTTCGACACTGCTTCTCATGTATGATTTTTCTCTAAGTGGGCAGAACATCACAAACGCACATTATTATTTATCAACAAACAAAACAGCAAAACCAAACTGGCCTTCTTTGGTCCAGAAGTCCTGGACTGATTTTGGAGGTGCAGAACAGAAGCCTGATCCTGACTGCAGTAGGCAGTGCAGGGGCAGGGGCCACGCTGCTTCCCCATCAGATGGCAGGAGGAACATGGCTTCTCAGGAGTGTTGCAGTGGTTCCAGGGTTGAGACCTCTCGTACTGGCCCTGCCCACTCAGAGCTCCGGCCACAGCTGACCCATCCTTCTGTGATCATGCTGCCCACAGTCCTGGTACTTTTCACTCTGAAAAGAAGGCCCTACTTGCTGAGGAGCACTGTGAGGCATGGCCATGTGAGTCATGCCTCCAGTCCCAGGACCCAAGTCCTCAGCAGGGGTTGTATGCTGCAGACCCCAAACACCCTGGCTGCAAACAAACCCCATCTTCTGTTCCCTAGGTGTACCACGCATGTCAACCCCCCAGATGGCTCACAAGTCAAGTGCCCCTGGGTTCAATCCTTGGCACCAAAAAAACCCAAGAAGGACAAGAACACAAGAGCAGTGGACGCTGAGCCACCAGGCACGGAGCCCTGCTGCAGCCCCTTCGAGTCATGGTCCCACCACTGGTGGTCTCAGTTAGCCGAGCAGGCTTCCCGGCTCCTGCACGCATGCTCTCACCCAACGACTTCTGTCCCTATTTTCAATCTTCCAACCAGGCGAAAGTGAGCCGCATTGCAATGCATTTCTAGAACTTTTACTGACATCAAGAACACAAGGGGCCAACCAGCAGGTGCTGCCAGGCAAACTCAGGGGCTTGGTCCAGGATGCAGCCAGGCCGTGGTCTCTGGACTGTGGCCAGAGTGCCCCCGAGAGCAGAACAGCGCAGGCTTCTGCACTTGGCACAGGGAAACTGTTGTCCCCGGGCCTCAGCAGCCACCTCCGCACCCCACACACTCTGGGTGCTCAGGCGGAGGGCATGGCCAGCCCAGGTACAGCCCTGCACCACCTGTGGGTCCCAATACCACCCTTACCTAGTTCTACGGCTCAGAGCTGGTGCCAGACAATACAGAGGAAACCAATTCTCTTCTGTTTTCAGATAGTCTCTGGAAAGGACCCACAAATAATGGAGAGAAAGGGCAGCTTAGTGTGAAGAACAGAGTAAACACGAAAGACTGTGTGAGAAGAGGAAATGGGCAGCAGAGTCCGAGGCCTGCAGAGTCCCTGGCACCCGACTCCAGAACTGCCGTCCTGTAGACCCATGGCTCTAAACCTGAATGCTCTCAAGCTTCCACCTGACTCCCTCCTCCATCATGCTGCCCGGGGGCTGCACTGCCCTGCAGGGCTGCTGCCAGAATGGCCTGTCTGGAGTCCACACCTTAATGCCCTCCCAGGCTGGCCAGGAATGGGGGCCCTGAGCCTTGCCTTCGACGAAGCTGGGGGACCTGGGAGCAGCAAGTTGCCCCACTGCCCAGGGAGAGTCAGGGAGGTGGGCAGACAAGGGGCACAAAGGAAAGGACTACAGTGGCAGCTGGGCAGATGGGGCTCTGAGTGCTTAGCCCTGCTCCATGGTGAGTGGGCAAGGCACATGGAGCAGGACAGGGACGTGCTGGGTGTGCACCATTGGGAATGGTAGTAGTTGAGGACTCAGCCCTCCATCTTCACCCCCATGTGGAGTTAAGTTTCTGTCGGTTTGCAGAACGGGGGCTGGGAAGAAACTAAGCTGCCTAGGCAAAGGGAGGGCAGGTTTCAGGCGAAACTGAGATCACACTCAGATTTGTTTCTGCTCTAGAAAGAGACCTGCATTTGAAAAGACTAATGTTTGTGAAAAGACGACTCCGGCACCAACACTGCGCCTGTCTGCAGCACCAGAGACATGAAGCGTGGTGGCCAACGGGCACCACAGACATCAAGCACGGCAGTTGAGCAGCATTGCAAGCAAGTGTCCTCAGTGACTACCCATAGCACATCCCTAAGATGGGACCCCTCCAGGAGCTGAGCGCTCTAATTCCCAGGATCACGTGCCTCCTTAAGACTCCCCAGGCCATGAGTAATGTCCAGATGGGAGGCAGGAGAGGAAGGTGCTAGATGCCAGTCACCTACAGACAGCGTGCTTCAGAAGGGCGGCCTCTATATCCTGAGTGCACCTTCTAGCTTTTAAGCCTCTGTAAATGACATTCTGAATTCTCCATTCCTGTCTTGCTTACTTACAGAGATCCTACTATCACAACTGGGCTTCAGGATTGGTGATGTGGTTCATGGACCTCTGGTTAAGAGGACAAGCTGGCATGACCCTGCCAAAGCCAGGAGGCAGGCACCCATAGTGGGTGCCAGAAGTCCTCTCCAGGTCAGTGCTACTCACCCTTTCCTCCTGCCTGAAGTCGCCCAAGGACGCTGCCTATGGGAGCTATGCATAAGCCCTGCAGTCACACGTGGAGATAAGGAGAGGTACATGCATTAAGAAAATCAAGCACCAGAGGAAGAGGTAGGACTGCGGTGGGGGTGGGGGTGGTGCGAAACAAGAAGACTCAGCAGGGGGTGGGGGGCAGCAGGCCTGTAATTCCAGCAGCATGGGAGGCTATGGCAGGAGGATCTTGAGTTCAAAGCCAGTCTCAGCAATTTTGACCCGGCCTCAAAATAAAAAAATGGTTGGGGATGTGGCTTAGTGGTTAAGCATCCCTGGGTTCACTCCCTGGGACAAATAATTAAATTAAAAAAAAAAAAAAAGAAAAAGAAAACTGAAGTCAAAGACCATAAGAGATGAGCAAAACCTTATAGTGTGAAGCACACTAAAGACTGAGGACCTATTAATGATGATTTTGGATGGGGTCTCCCCCAAAATTATTTACTAATGGAGGATTATGCTAAAGGTCATAGCAGTAAAACGGAAAAAAGCCTTCCAAAGCAAAAGCTAACTCCAGAGAACTATGGAAACACCCCCAGAGAGGACCATATGCTGTTTCCAGCAATCATATGTATGTAAAAACCTGATTCAGAGTCAACCCAAGTGGATTCATGACAACGCAAAAATAAGAGAGACGGCTGTCGGATAGACTTACTGGCAATTCAGACAAGTGGAGAGTTCAAACCTGGACCTGGAATCTCATCCTAAGTGGTCAAGGAAAGATGCCTTCCAGGAACACTAGGTAGCTACCAGTATCAGGATGGGAGAGGCTGCATTAAGCCCTGACAAGCCAGAGACCATGGATGGAGGTGGGGGTGGGAGTCCTGGCGACGAGCTCCACTTCATAAAGCCACATCATCAATGTCCTGTTCTTTCTCATCTAAGTAAATGTTATCATTTTCAGCAATGAACCTCCATTTTTTTCAAAGTTTCTGCTATCAGAAGTGGTTAGTTATTTAATATGATTATTTTAAGTCTATAATCATGGTATCTGGGCAACTCCAACACATTTCATATACTGGTCCTTTCTAAAGTTTACCTTGCCAGGGATGGTGGCACATGCCTGTAATTCCAGCATTTTATAATTCCAACTTAGCAAGACTTTGTCCCAAACTTAAAAAAAAAAAGAAAAAAAAGAAAAAGAGCTGAGGAAATGGTTCAGTGGTAAAGCAACCCTGGGTTCAATCACCAATACCAAAAAGAAGTTTCCCTTAAGGCTCATTTTAGTGAACAAATTTTTGTACAGTAAAAACTATATTCTTTAAAGAAGAGTGATTACACCATAATTTCTAAGTAATGCATATATTTGTTTTCAAAATTGTTTATAATTCTGTATTTAAATAATATACATGTCCATAACATATGTGACAGAATATAAAACTTAAAAATTTTTTTAAAAGATTGAACGTAAAAGCAAACAAAAAACCCCCAAACTAATTATTGTTTTATCTTTGTCATCTGCTCACCTAATCTGAGTAGGGATCCACTGGTCATCTTCTCTGCTCACACAACTATTTAAAAGTCCTGTCACTTTCAAGGCATTCTGCTTCTGTCAGCATGGACTATGAGTTCCCTGGTAAAACCTGATCCCAATGGACCACCCCTCTGAGGAGAGGACGTCCACCCTATGCCACCAGTCACTCACCCACGCAGTCAGTCTGTGGGAGCCTCACCTGTGCCCTCCCACTCCTGCAGGTTCCAGCGAGGCCACCACCCATCCCCCAGGTCACATCCTTTCTCCATCGTCCCCTCCCTGGGAGCAAGTGAGACAGTGTGGCAGACGCCGTCTCACCTCACAAAGCTGCTCTGGAGCTACCCCTACCTGATTCCCAGCAGCTGCAATGCAGTGTCCCTTGTAACCAATGGAGAGAGACTTCAGCGTATCTCCAAGTCTGGACTCTGGACCTCACCGAAAGGGTGCATTCCACATTATTTATTTCTTTCTCCTTAATAGATTTAGCCCCCAAGGAAGTTCACCCAGAGATGAAGAAACACATCACTGCCTCTCTACTGGAAGCAGATCTCTGACTGGGCAGCATGCAGTTATTCTCCCATGGGGACCAAGTCTACCCCAATCAGTCCACCTGAAGTACTAAATGGCCATACTTCTATAATCCTGCTGGGCTTGAAAAAGCCTGTCTCCTTTTCATGGTTCCAGCTGGGGAAGAGCCAGCTCCAGTGTTTTGCAAATAACTCTTGGAGATAATTCCTTCTGAGAAAGAATCTGTCCCACAAGTGGACCCCCGCGTTCACAGTGCAGCACCTGTATCACTGAAAACACTGCTTACAATTTCTTTTTTCAGATGCTACTTGAAAACAGGGACAAAATCTAAGGGTGAGGTCCAAGACCCACCTATAGTTTTAAAAGGCCAAGGTTGCATGATCCAGACCACCACAGATGCCCAACTGCCAAGACAAGGACACTGTGAGACCAGGCAGCAGATGGACACAGAGGTCAATGTTCACTGGCAGTGTATTGGATACTGGAAATAATGAGGAGCAAAATATGGGCCCCTTCCTTCCAAAAGGTCACAGTCTGGCAGAGGAGAGGACCATGAAAACCACAAGTGAGCATTCAGCTCACTCGGCACCTTGAAAAAGCCCCAGGTGCTATCTGCAATCCTTCCTTGACTCGCTGGCACAGCTGTTCAGACCCATGCCTCCCAAGGCTTTATGACATTTGGTCTCAAAATCCAAACGGCCTCAAAGTGCTCACAGTTTCTTTCACACGAAGGTGTTGAAATTAGTATGGAAGCCAACAGGTGGGAACCGTAGGACATGGGCAGAATGCAGTTGCTCAACTAACACGAGTCCGGGCAACAGGGATGTAGCATGGTCTTCTCCCTCAGGATCCCATCAAGCAATCCCAAAATTATTCCAGTGATCCACACCCACATGTGCAAAGGGGCTCCTGGCTTTACTAAGAGTCGACAGGCCTGCAACATTTCCATGCAATGGAGTGAGCAATTCGAGGAAGGACGGGCACTCTCCACTGATTTTGCTGAGATTCCAGGGTCACTGCCACACCCCACAATCAGTTCTTCCCAGGTACTGCTGGGAACCCAGAGGGAAGGTCAAGGGGACATTTGCAAAGGCAGCTTCATGCAGCACTGCAAGTAATCACACAGTCACATGACTGGACCAGAGGGACAATGCCCATCTCAGCAATTGCTGATGTACCTTTCAGTTGCAGAGGTCAATGATCTTTAGCAGTGTACTGGGTACTGGAAATAATGAGGAGCAAAATATGGGCCCCTTCCTTCCAAAAGGACACAGTCTGGCAGAGGAGTGGACCATGAAAACCACAAGTGGGCATTCAGCTCACTCAGCGTCTTGCCCTCAGACCCCACAGAACAACCAGTCCAGGACATGCTCCAAACCCACCTGGCCTCAGGAGGTGTCGAGGGGGGCCAGTTGGCACCCTCAGACCAAGATTAACAGAGAAGTAGAAAGAGCACAGGCTCAGTGGAAGAAACCCCAGAGGTGCAGCAGACTGGGCGTCCACTGGAGGGGCACTGGAGGGGCACCGAAGGGGCTTTTAACTTCTGCTCAGTAATTCTGTGCAAGGGGAAGCAGGATCCTCACTGGGAGGGGCTGCAGGAGGAATGAAGGAGGGGAGAATATACACCCATGTCATAAGGCTTGCCTGAAGACCAGAGAGGGTCCAGGAGCGGAAGCACTGCTGGAGGAGAGCACCGTCCTAGGTTGAAGGCACCAGAGATCCCCCGGCAGGGGCGGAACCAGCAAAACAGATGAAGTCAGGATGAACACAGGAAGCTGCAGGAGGGGCTGAGCCCCAGGGCCTTGATCAGAGGATTGAGAGCCCTTGATCAAGGGTTGAGAGCAGCCCTGACACTTTGTAGCGAATAGTGAAGATGACACATTTTAAGTGATCTTCCAAATCATTCCTAGATTCTTTACAGCCCAAATTGTCAGAGTGTGAAAGTTTCGAATGTGTGTGAATCATGGAGATTCACGGATTGTTAGAAACTTGAAGCTACCAGGAGGCAGTCTCAATTCACCTAACAGAGATCACAACAAGAAGTTTCAAGAGTTAGTGCAGGCTGTGAGAAAGCCAGGTTCAGATGGCTGCAAAGTGTCACAGCAAAGCTGGTGTCAGATGACTGCTGAGCCCTAGTGTGAGGCCCGCAGAACTAGAGCTAGTGCTGTGCCAGCCTGGACATGTCAGTGCCCAGCTCCCTGTTCTCCATGTTCCTCTTTGCCCTTCAAAATGCCCAGGGTTGAAGGGACTCTGCTCCACACACATCAGCACCAGGGTGCTGCCTGTGCTCCAGAACCGCCTTCCTTGCAGAAGAAGCCCATCCATGCCCATAGGTCGCTTTCCACTGGGCACAACTCTGGTTTTGTGACAGGATTTCTCTGAACATCAACTAGTGTTCTTTTCCTTTTAATTCTGCAGTCAAAATGCCACCTAGAACGTCTTGATGGGTGGCCACGCAAAGAAGGCTGGCCTCTCCCTGGAGACCCCAGCTCACTGAGCTCTCAGTGTGAAGAGAAGGATCCAGAAGTTTTCCGTGTGGGGAGTCTTCCACCTGGAAAGAAGCGGGGGACAAAACTGCAGGGGTAGGGCGTTCTTGTACAGAGACCAGTGGCAGGCAGAGAAAGCTAGAGGAGCTCTGCTGGTCTTCCCGGGGGGTGGGGGGAAGGGAATTTTAGATGGTCACTGCACACTGGGCACTGGAGTGCAGGCACCAGGGCTGACCAAATGAGGCTATAGCACGTGTCACACCTAACAACCACAAACCTGTTTTACAGAGGAATTTATTCTGATCAAACATCAGATCACTACGAAGTACTGTGGGGTGGATAAGGTAGCTATCACTCCCTTTTTAATTCTGAGACAGCAGGCAGCTCACCTGAGTTAGAAGTTACAGAGCACAGGCAGAACCCTGAACCAGCACTCATGACTCCTCCAGCTTCACAAAGGCAGGGTTAGGGAAGTGAGCAATAAACACCAGTGTCCAGAATACATGGATCAGGGCACGCTAAGACACTGCCCAGCCAGGGCACCAGAGTCAGTCACTCCTTGGCCCTGGCAGAGGCCCCTCAGAGGCCACGATGCAAGCACCTGTCCCCCAGGCATCTGAAGAGGGGAGAGTTCCTGGTGTGTTACAACTCTGTGCTTGAGTACGCAACTTACTTACTTTGAGTAAAGGTAATCACTCGAACCTTAAACATGCCTGAGTGTGTGTGTGTGTGTGCGCATGTGTGTTTTCACACAGACTATGATCCACCACATTAGCATGACTCTACTTCAAGGGCGAAAAGCAGGCATGTTCCCAGAATCATGGCCGGAAGCCCATGCAGCCAGTCACACTGAACCTGCAGACCAGGGAAGACGTGCCTGGCTTTCCAGGGCAAACTCATGCTCCTCTCAGGTCCAGCTGCAGTGCCCAGCACGCACAGGACTGTCCTTCGCACAGCACAGAGCCAGGTTCTGATCTCTGCTAACTGGAAGTACCCTTTTCTCTTCCTTTCTTCCCATTCTCCTTATATAATTACTGCAGTTCAGGGCTTGTATTTCTTTATTTCCTATCCTGGGTGATTCTATGTGTGTAAACAAATGGATGAATAACCATCCTTCACCACCTGCAGGGCACTGGCTCTAGGGCTCCCTGGACACCAACAGCCCGTGGATGCTCAGGTTCATGTTTGAGATTATGGAACACTTCTATATGTTCCATACTTGTGCCCTTGCCCCTGTGTGCTTTAAATCCTTTCTGGACTACATGTAACATCTAACACAGTATAAACACTATAAAAATAGTTGCTGCACTGCATTAATAAATAATGACAAGAAAAAGCATGCACGTGTTCAGTCCACACATGTGTACACGCAGTATGTACACAGATGCACAGAACAGGTGCTACTTCCCCATGCCAGTAATGCTGACCAAGAGCCCAGTGAGCTCTTCTCCAAAACCGTGAGACCACCAAGCTGGGGCCCATTCCAGAGTCATGCAGCAGGTGAAGACAAGCTGCTGCTTCGTGACAGCCTCAGCGTACACAATTCCTGAAGCTGTCCATTGGAATACCACTGAAAGGGGAAGGGATGGAAGCACATGGCATCTGGTCACAGAGCAACCATCTCAGGACCACGACACCTGGCTGGTACAGTCTGTACCTGCAGGTCCATGAGCTGCGCAGCCGATTTTCCCTGGAGGCACAAGGCCTGGGCAACAAAGGCATGCAGATCCTCCAGGCAGAGTGTGTCCACCTGAAAGGAACAGAAAGGCCAGCATTAGGTCACAAGAAAAATCCAAGACTTCTGTAAGTAAATCTCAATCTCTGAACGTGGGCATGCACACACATGCATTGAAAGACATGTAGTCATACACATGGGTGCACAACGCAAAATACGCTGGGGCAGTATTAAGGCCCGCTTGCAGGAAAGCAGAGTTGCTCTGCTTTCCATCCACAACCCCTGGCTCAAAGCTCTCTGGTGTCCTCAGCTGCGCACACAACTCAGGTCAAGCCGGACAGGGGAACCTGGATTCACAGTAAGGCTTGGCTCCTCTCCAGCCAGGAAAAAAAAAGCCCAGAATGTCTGGGAGTGATCAGGAGGTGCCAACCAGGTCAAATCAAGAACAACATGGCAAGCACCTTGGGCCACACCAAACAGACCACGCAAGGCTCTGCAGACAGCACCACAGCTAGGCTGAGCAGGGGCAGCAGGAGGGAGCACATCCAACTCTGACAACCTGGAGAGAGCTGTATTCTTGGGTCCCAGTTTAAAGTAAACCAGAGTCCCAGAGCATGAGCCCTCCCATTTTGTGGGTTCAAAAGGTCAGACAAAAGTGTAAAGAAGAGACAGAGAAACCAGGGAAAGAGAGAGAGAGAGTGGGAAAGCTGGGTCTCAAGTGAGCCATGGTGATGAGAAGGCCCGAAGAGCAGAGAGATGGTGCCTCTGCATCTCTCCTACCTGACACACACCTGAGACCGCCCTGTCCTCGTGCAGCTGCACTACCCAGTTACCGAGTGACTCCACTACTACACAAGAACGCAAGGGCGCTTTTCAGATGGAGAGGAGCACGCTGTGGCAAGCACAGGCTTGGGGAAAGAAGCACAACAGTGAACAAGGAGACCCATGTCCCTGATCCTTCCTGAGTAATAAATGCGGGCATGTCCACTCCCAGCAAAGTGGCCCACATAACTTTGAGAGACCCCAGCCATGGCACAACACTGGAAAGACCACACAGAGCTTCCGGCATGTGCCACCCCACCAGGCAGATGGGCTGTTGCTGAGATCTAGGCATGTTGAATGCTTACTCCAAAGTAGTGTCACCTTTACACTAAGAACAGTAATATAATTATTTCAGAGAAACAGCTGCAAATGTACGGTATTCATGACCAAGAAAAAGGATGTCAATCTTAGAAGAAAGGCCAAGCACGAGCTCCACCTCTCTGCTCAGACTGAGGCTAGCTCATGAGCAACTCCACCTCTGGCCATCGTCACTCTGACAGGCTCATCTTGCACCAGCAGACTCTGAGAAGGGCACTGCTCTGCCAAGTGTGAGACTCCCCACAGTCAGGCGGCAAGTCCAACCTCCAGACTGGCAACAGTGGTTCTCACTGGACAGCACACCTTATGAGGCATCTGTTCTACTACGGACTGCCTAGAACAGGTAGCAAGTCTGCTGCTTCCTCAGATGAGTCCTGGGTCTTCTGTCATTGCTGTTAACTGGAAGACCTGCCCAAACGAGAGGTCTTAGTTTGAACTTTCTGCAGCTTCCATACAATGCACATCAAAATACCTAACTGAAGTGTAATTACACGAAACTAATATTTTCACAAATGTACCTTTTAGCCTCCTAGTCTGAGAGTCATCATCCTTATGACTAGAAGCACAGCACCTTCCCACCATCAAAAGGACACCCCGTGTCTTTCTGCTGGTTTCTAGCTATGGAAAGTTCTGACTCAGCCCCTCTCTTGCAGTCAAGCTGCCACATCCACTTGCTGGTGAGAAGTCCTGGTCTGGACAGGGTGGAATCCTTCTCCTCCTGCTGCCTTGCTTCAGGTATCAATGAAGTGTGACGTGAGGCTCCGCTCTGGGATGCTGGACTCTTTCTGCCTGCACGATGAAGGGCAGAGCAGGATGACCAGCAATGGGTCAAAAAGCCACCTCCACTGTGGAGGAGGCAGCTCGACGCGCTCATCTCCACTGCGCCCAGCACCGAGAGCAAAGCACTCACTGCACAGGTGAGGAAGGTCCATCCCTGGCTCTCTGCTGTTTCCTAGTCCTCACCATGGCTCAAGATGAATGAAAACTGGATAGTAAAAAGTAAACAATAATATACGGATGGACAGTTAACAAGCATACCAAAAGAAATGTTTTAACACTTAAATATTACAAAATCCTGACATCTACATTAATTCATGCTTTACTAAGTCTTATACAAAGATGTGTTCTACTCAACATAGTAACAAAAACTAAAGTTTTTACTAGTATATGCTATAAAACCAGTAACAGAGGAGCTGTTTAACCATATCATGTTTTTACAAAAAGGTAGCTACAAGATGGGCAGAGTCAAGAGGACACTTCAAAAGGAAAGTTGGTGTACAGGTAGAACCCCACAATAGGGAAGCTTCTCAAAAACAACCAATAACTGCTAGACATTCCACTCTAGACAACGGAAGTTGATCGGTGCATGCCAGGGCAGACCTACCCCGGAGGAAGGGTGTCAGGGACGGGGGGCCTGACAGGTTCCACGGGGCTGGTGACAGTCTTAACAGCTGCACAAGGGACATGCACCACAAGCAGGAATATGTTTCTGAAGACAAGTGCCGGAAGGAGACACCTTTGCCAAGGCGTCTAACATGATCACAAGGGAAAAAACAACGAGGAAAAACCTTTTAATTGGCTTTTATGATTTTCTTAAATAGATTAAGTGTAAAACTACTGAAGAAGAAATAGACCAACTTGCTGAGTGACACTAAGGTGAAGGATCTGGCCAAGGCCACACAAGTTCCTTAGGGCAGGAGAACATTAGTGACAAGGATAAGCACTGACATCAGTGGACATCTTACTGGCACTTCTACAAAACATTTCACATACTCTAGAATGTGGCTGCCCAATAACGCCAGAAAGCAGCTCTTGCTATTATCTCATCTGCAGACTGGAAAAGGAAGGTACGTACTCAGGAAACATGTTTGGATAAAGAAAAGGACCTGGGGAAGCTGCAGGAACTGCCCAGAAGCAGAGAGACCAAGGGAGAAGCCAGACACTTCCCACCCTCCACTCTATGCGACCCAGGAGCAGAAACCACCTGCCAAACACAGGAGGACCAGAGGCAGGTGTGACAGCCTGAGACAGTCTAACCAAAGCATCTCACCCTTTCTAAAGCCTCTGACTTACACGCACCACGACCCTTAAGTTTAGAGCAGAGAGGGCCCTTGGTTCCAACTGACCACAGAGCTTTCTTGTTCTGTGAGCAACTCAAAAGACTAACAGTGTCACATGGAAGAGACACTGGGGAAAGATACCCCAGGGACAGCCAGAGCACCCCAGGAAAGACAGGCCGGAGTGAAGAACAGCTACAGCTAGAGAAACAAAACAGCATTACCTGGACAAAGAGGTAGATCAAGAGGCAGCACAGAGCTCTCAGTGGGCTTTCAATGGCCTGCAGCTCTTCTCTTGAGGAGGAGAGGTTGAAGCACGCTAGGAGTGTATCCAAACGCCGGGCCTGCACTGCCGGCTCTTGGTTCAGCCACAGGAATTTCAGACTGGGTGTTCCCCCTAAAAAAAAAAAAAAAAAAAAAAAAAAAAAGAAGAAAAAAGCATACTTACTCTTCTTGTTTGCAGTACCAAACCACAACACGTTTCCTCTGGAAACACAGCAAGTGCAAACATCTCTTCCTTCCTTATATACCTGGGGCCTCAAAGTTTAAAAGAAACTGGAATTCAAATAGGAACACAGGTTCCCAGTTTTAAAAGAAAACAAAACCTGAAGGGCCGGCACACGTACTTCACTGAAAACCTTCTTCCGTGGGAAGCTGGGACCCTGGCTCCCACTGCTAGAGGCACTGCTTCTGAGAAGACTCCAACCCCATGCGGCTCCAGGGAGGCAAGGGCTGGGTGTGCTGTGCGAAGTGCCACGGAACTGGCTGCAGCACTGCGAGACACGCTTTCCTGGGATCTGTGTGGCATTCTGCTTGGGGGCAGCACGTGGGAGTCTGCAAGCCAGCATGCGGGCATCTTAACGCCACTCTTTAGAAAACCCCTGCCCTGAACTCCCAGACACACGAATTCCTACAATGTAATTTTTAGTGTTTCATTTCTATACTGTACACATACATTTATTTAAAAGTCAAAAGAAATCCTTACTCGTCTACTTAAATCAGGACAAGCAGTAGTGAATGTAGGTGAGACACAGTGGACACGGGCAGCTGTGTCCACCCTGAGCAAACAGGAAGGTGCCGGTGAGAAATCACGATGCCCAGCAGTCGTGACATCCTGTCAGGGCCACTGCTGCACAAGGTCCCCCGTGTTTACCAAGAAACAAAAGTGTTAACCAAATGGCTCCAGAGCCCAGGGTCTCAGAAGGAAGACCTAGCTCTCTTTTGTCCCTTGCACTGTCCAGTGTTCTCACGGGCCCTCTCCCATCCTCAGAAGTGAGGCACTCAGCAAATCGCTTGCATTTCTTTTTCCTCCTGTGGTGTTGGGATCAAACTCAGGGCCTCACAAACGCTAGGCAAACAACCTACCACCACGCACACCTGAATCTAGGCCACTGTATTTCTGAAAAGCCTTAAGTGTCTCCTCCACCAGAAAAGCTTTTTTGCCATTTATTTTGGAGAGAAAAAACATTCTCCTCTTGTGAGAAAAAAATGCTAAAGATAATTAAGGCATGTTTGGCACTTGTACTTAAGAGTGAGTATTCCAAGGTGTCCGCAAGCACACCTCAGGATCACATTCCCAGGGGTCACCTTCCTCTAGGACAGGCTGCTGCCCCTGGGTCAAATCCACTTGCTATCTCTTTTCATACATCTGCAAGCCAAAAGTTGTTTCCACGGTTTCAAATGGTTGGTAAACTGGTGGGGGTGGGGGACAGCCAGGTGCAGTGGTGCACACCTATAATCCCAGTGGCTCAGGAGGCTGAGACAGGAAGATTTCAAGTTCAAAGTCAGCCTCAGCAACTTAGCAAGGCCCCAAGCAAATTACTGAGACCCTGTCTCAAAATAAAAAATAAAAAGGGTTGGGGAATGTGACTCAGTGGTGAAGTGCCCCTGGGTTCAATCCCTGGTACCAAGCAGGTGGGGATCAAAGGAAACTAATACTTCCTAACACAACGAAATGTCATGTAATTCCAATTTCGACGTGCTCATCCCTGTGCACTGTGCAGAGCTACTTCTGCATTTCCATGACAGGGCAAGAAGAGGAGACAGCGACCCAAGGGACCTAACACATTTGCTACCTGACCCACTACACAAAGGCAGGAGAGTCTCTACTATCACAGCTATTGAATGTACACTACTTAGAAAACGTTTTTTCTTATTACAAAAGTCAGACATCGTAAACATTCTTTGAAAACAAAAAACATAAAGAAGAAAATAAAAATAACCTCCTACCCAGATGCCACCAGATTTGGGAACACTGCTTCAGACCTCCTTCAAGTATATAAAATACCTGGGAGCACAGCTGTGTGCCAAGTCAGATCGGAGCAGAGATGGGGACACCACCTTTTGTTTTTTTTGTTAGACACAGGCATTGAACACAAAACCTAGTGGAAGTGATGGATGACCATGAGTGACAGCACTCACTCAGCCCTTTATTCACTCCCTCCAGGACAAAACTCCAAGAGATGGCCTTGAATATTAAGGTAAAGATTTCCAAATGTCTAGTGAAAGGAGACAAAGAAATACAAACCAGTCCATTTTTTTACCTGCTTTTTCCCACCCCCACCTGTTGTCACGAGAGTCTCTGTGAAGGCTGAGTCCTTCGGGTGCCGCAGACGGCTGGGAACAAGACTCTGTGACGACCTCAGAGGCTCAGTCCAGAGGAGCCAGGAGTCAGCCAAATAATCACACTAACCAACTGTGGTGAGGTTGCCACCAAGAAGCAAGCAAGCAGAGACTGAAGACAGAAGTGCTGAGTGGGAAGGGAACCGGGTCCGCAACGGGAAGCAACTGAGGATAAGCCCCAAGGAACACCATCTTCAGGTCTGGGCTTTGAAAGAGGACTCTGGCTGCAGTGGGAGCTGACTGCAGGAGCGGGGAGAGGGACACCGTGAGGCAGAGCAGCCCAGGTGGGCACAGGAAAGGTGTGCAGGAGCAAGAGGCTGCATGTGCGTCTGTACCTGCATCACAGGGGAGGCAGTGGCACTCACCACAGCCCAACGTGTGACCCTCAGGGGCACTCGGGAACTCACAGGGAACCCAGAACTCAGGGTCATGAGCTCGCTTCTTTAGCTCTCAGCCTTCAGAGGCTGTGAACAAAAAAGCTGGTAAACAACTTAAGGAATTGAGGGGTTCTGTTTTCCTCTCCCCAGCTTTTTATGAGAACAATAGCCACAGCAGGGAACACCAGGAACTCATGTGAAAAGGTGGGGCTTCATCCCATTGTCCATCATTAGAAACGCAGGGATCGAGAGCAATGGTGTTTTAAAAAGGGGCCAGAAGATTCTGAAACTAAGTCTAAAAGCCACTCAACACCCTTCACCCTTTAGAAAAGCTAAAGATCATTTACATAGACAAAAAAAAGGGTAGCTTCCTCATAATAAACTAGTCTTCAATGAAGTGGAGAACGTACAAATTTCTTAATATCAGAGGATTGCCATGCCATGTTCAATCAATTGCCTGCTTGGTCAGGAAACAAGGAATGACTCTGTACAGATGAATGTCAGAGACAAGACCTCTCCATCGCCTCCTCTAGGAGTCCTGGGTCTCTAGGAGGACCTCAAATACTCCCTGGTCCCCACCGTCTGATGCCACAGACAGAACATCTCCACAACACATGGTACCCTCTGATGACTCTGCAAACAGGCCTACTTACAAGTACACGTGTCTTCTTCAATGCAGTAAGCTGGTTCAACCTACTGCACAGAATTATTTCTTTGACAGCTTTCTAGTTATCATCTAGGGTAGGGTATGCATTTTTTTGATGACCATTTAGATGACTTCTCTTCCAGAGAAAGCTACTCTAGAAAAATGGTTCACTCTGGCCAACCTCTGGATGACTTGCAATCACCAACCTCGCTGAGACTACCACTGAACGGAAACACAGTTCTAGTTTAGAAGAAGCAAACTTTGATCAGAATTGGAAGGCTGATCAACTCAGTAGAGTACTGCACACATGTACTCTCAGACATACACGCACTCTGATGTGCACACATGCCTGGAAATGGTCACACTCACTCCTCATGTAACCTGGTGAGAGTTCCAGTGCAAACACAAGCACAGAGAGCCTCTCAGGAGGGATGCAGACCCAGAGGCTGTGGGAGAGACACTGCTGGGACTCCATCAGGGAGGCTTATGGCATGACAACACTGAGCTTCCACAGAAACAGCACTGCTGTGCTGTGGAAGGAACTGCCTCTGAAGCTGGTTCTTAGCCATCTTATGATCTTTCGGCTATTCCCACACATACTCCTAGGTATGTTCACTCAGGATGCAAGACTGAAACTCCTAGAACTTTCGTCTCTCTCATATCTTAATTTCATGTGTGGAAGTTTAATTGAACTCACAAGTTCAATTAAAATTAATATTCACTCTATCTTTGTGGAGAGAGCATATCTGGCCATAATAAATTAAATAAAACCCCTTAACTAGTCACATGCAAAGTGAATCTTTACTCAACCAGATGAACCGCATCAGCCTACTTAGAACAAGCAAAATAATTGATTCAGATATAAACAGTCAACTGCTAGCACCTCAATGTCCCTGAACTCTGTGCTTACATGAGTAAGCTGTCTAATTTCATGCTATACTGCCTCTACCTAACGCCTTCAAAACAGTGGCTGTGGCTAGAAATAGTGCATGACACAAAATGCAGCCTTGCCTTAGGCTCTGATATATCTGTAACACATTTATTCGATAAAGCATCATGCTATTTTTATAAATGGGAGAGAAACAACTACTGAGACTCTAAGACTCCTCCAAGCGAGGGAGTTCCAGAGACTGGCCACCACACTAGCATGCCTCAGCAAGCGCACACACTCATAGGAGTCCCCAAGACCTAATAAGACTTCTTTTTTTTTTTTTTTTGCGGTGCTGGGGATTGAACCCAGGGCCTACCAACTGAACTATGTTCCCAGCCCAAGACTGTCTTGACTGCATGCAATAAACATCAGGTCGAAAACATTCAGAAACAGGCCAACATAAGAAAACAGCACTGTGATCTTTGATCATAAATGAGAATGAGACAAATATTGCACCTCATTTCACTTTGTAACAATCTTCTCAGACATTCTGCAAGAAAACAGGCATTAAACCATAGGTGCTGCTTCAACAGCATGGTGTGGACTTCCTGAGAAGTGCAGTGCTTAACGAGATTACCTCAAGGACAGGAACCTGTTCAGATCTGAGGGGAGCACTGCCGCCTGCCTGGCTTGGCCATGAGCAGAGCCTGAGGCAAAGCACCTTGCAAGCTCTCCTGACAGGGAAGGAGAGGTCAGTGTACAGGATCCCACCACTGCTACCCAGCACCACACAGGCAAGAACGCTTGTGATGGGGAATGAACACTGCCTGCCCCTCTAGAACAAGACCATTCCACAACATTCTGCATCCCCACTGAAAAGCATTTAGATGTTGAGATCTTGTCTTTTTATTGATCATATCAACATCAACATAAACCGTCATTCATCTAAGTCACCTGCCACAGAAGTTCAAAGTCCTATTTTTAGCTTTCTAACTATGGGGTATGCAGGTATCTGAGCCAAGGCCTTCTGGAGCAGTGGTAGCTTTCTAACTGGGGTATGCAGGTGTTTGATCCAAGCCTTCTGGGGCAGCCGTGGTCCAAGGCACTGCACACATCATATGCAGCTCTAGGCAACAAGCAGAATGCCTTCAAGAACACCAAAAGGAATTTCTCTGATACTTACCTGACTTCTAGAGTCAAGGTGGACTTTAAAATTAACTCAAGATACGATGAACAAACATTCTAATTCAAACCATGAGGAAAACCGTAATAAATTCATTTCCACGTAACTTTTGGAAAGATACTATAAGATGGAAATTACATGCATAACAAAGCACTTTGGAAAATCATTTTGGCTACCGTGTAAAAAATTCTCCTTGCTGTACAAACAAATGTCAAGGTGCTTTAATCTACTTTTGTTATAATTTCTTTTTTAGAGTTGAGTCCATCAAGTCTAGAACAAGGAAATATGCCTTACAATAACTTTTCTCAATGTTTGTCCCAGTGTAATTTCGCTTATTAAAAAACTACTTGGAAGGCTCAGATCCATATTTGGTAAAACACACTATCATAGAATGTAAAGTGGTGATGCCAGAGAATTTGATAAATACCCAAATAGAGTATCAAAATCTTAGAAAAAAAATTTTTTTTTCTGAAATAATGACATGGGCCACCCTTCCTCCTCCAGGGCTGTCAATACACAGGACACAGCCCAACTGCTGGGTGCCCTGACCATGTTCAGATACAGAGACGTGTGTGGAGAAAGGCTGCCCTTTGGACTCACTTCAGCTGATTTTTCATGACCTTTGTTTTTCCTTCCCTTTCACTATGCTGTGAGGTACTGGTCATGAAAAGAAAACTTACTTTTCCAGATCCAATAAGCCTCCTTGATCCCCTCCGATCCCCCCTTTCTAGTACTACCCCTCATCAAAATATGGCTCTGAAGACAAAAGCTTATTCAAGCAGAATGTCAGGAACTCTACCCTGTAAATTCAGGGGCACTTGCTGAGGGGCACCTGTGAGGTAGTCAGGGCACCGGGCAGCAGTGGCCCCATGTCTTCTCTTTCACTGCTCTAGATCTTGAGCAGAAAGAGGGAAAAGCAAAGCCCACAACAGACGGGGCCAGCACCCTGCCCTCTAGTGCTTGGATACCTTACCAGTGTGACATGCCCATCTCAGGCGGAGGGCTGGAAGGAACACCAGTGTGTGTGCAGCACCACAGACCCATTCCTGACTTGCATCCCACAGTGAACAGACCAAGGCTATCGATACCTGGAATGGTCATCGGCAGAGGCCTGACGAGGTCCGGGTGCCGCAGCGGGTTCCCAGGGTACACGAACCACTCCTTGACAGCCGGGCTAGCGCTGGTGTCATCTGAGGAGAGACAGCAGGTCAGAGGGGCAGAAGGCCAACCTGGTCTGTGGACACGTGTCTGCCCCATGAGTGGTCCTCTCACTTAGGGGACCTGGCATGGCCGAGGCATCAACAGCTGCTTCCTTCCTCGGCCTGAGGGTAGCCCTCATTTCAAGGATAGCCAGAACCTAGGGAGCGAACTTGCCAGGTCCCTTCCCGCTTTACTCAGATGGCAGAAAAACTGAGAGAAAACTGCTGGGAGAGGAGAGTTCTTTCGATCTTTAATAGACTGCAAAAAGTTGATGCAATAAGCCAGGCACAATGGCTCCAACTTGTAATCCCAGCAACTCAGGAGGCTGAGGTGGGAGGATTACAAGTTTGAGACTAGCCTCAGCAACTTTAGTGAGAACCTGTCTCAAAAAACAAAATATGCTGGGGACGTAGCTCAGGGGTAGAGCACCTCTGGTTCCATTCCCAGTACCAAAAAAAAAAAAAAAATTGGTACAACAATCCAGAACAAAGGGGTTTATGTACAACAGAAGAAGAACTGCAGGAAAATTTGGCTTGACCTCACTTAGCATGCCAACATGAAGGGCACTTTCTACTCAGTACCCCTGCCTGTCTCGAAACCCTCAGGTGCAGAGGATGGGGCTCTCCACAGTAACCGGATCAGCCTGTGGCACTTGCATGGCGCCTCCCTCCTGCCCCCAGGGCTGCTGGCTCCCTCACTCAGTGCAGGGTCTGTTCCTATCTCCAGGGCCTCTCCCCTGAGCTCCTCACGTCTCTGAGTCCCTGTGTCCCTCTGGGGTCACCGCTTCCCGCTGGCCTGGGAAGGCGACACCTTGATCACTGCCCTCACAACCTCAGTCCAGCTTCGCCCCACTCTGCTTACTGAAATGGTGCTGCGGTGGCACCCAGTGGATGCTGTGTTCCTTACGATTCCACTCTCTGCATCTGTCGCTGCCCATCAACACCTACCTCCCTCCTGGGCTCCTTCCCACTTCAGCTCCTCCACTGTAAAGCTGCTCTCTTCCTGACCATTCCTAAAGCTGGGGTCCTCGGGGTTTGGTCCTGCCCTGGTACAGACCTAGGCCTCCAGGTGTGCCTCTAGCCCATGCCTCCTTGAGCTCCAGACATCAGCTGGCCCTCATTGGCCTCACAGCAGACACACATCCTGCACTTCTTCATGGAGTCCTTACAACCTCATAACAGGTAAATCACACAAGAGGAACAAAAGGCCAGGGCAGCATCTGGGTAGAAGAGGAGGAAATGTTAGCCCTGTGGGCATCTACAAAGAATGAGCTTGTGTGGACAATGTTCTCATCTAGCCTGACTCTTTGGATAACAGTATTTTCAATCCCAAGTCCAGAGTCACACCTATGAACTCTGCCTAGACCACATGCACACACGAGTTCTTAAGTATCAGCTCCCTGTCCTCACTGGCAAGATCGAGTAGGGGAAGGGTGCACTGGGCAGAGGCAAAGAGAAGGAGCAACAAGTCATCCCTTCATGACTGGGATGTTCCAATTGGTAATAATCTCCCAACTTTTCAAAAAAACTGTATTTGTCCTTATGGTTCTATGACATTTTTATATTATTGCCTTAGTCTATGATCATGTATGGCCTCAGTTCTTATGCTATTTTTTGCACATATCTGAAAAGTCACCTGTTGAGTAGATATTTAGAACGGGCTGTACTCAAAAGCAACTGCATCCATGTATGGGGCACTGGGTAGTGCCAGACTGACTGGGAGAGGAAAGCAATGCTGAACCAACAATTCCCTTGTTTCTGACAGAGGCAGTGTCCAGACAACAGCCTCCTGGGTGTGCAGGTCCAGCTATTTCCCTGGGACCTCCAAGATGGAGCACCAGGGAGCATGCAACACAGCAGGCATCCTCGAGGCAAGCTGAGAACAGGACTATTTGCACCCCAGGCAAGAGCCACCAGGAGCTGGCCAACCTGTGACTGACAGCAGCACTCCCTGTGGCCAACTCCCCAGAAGCTCAGGTGATCATCCAGGAAGGCCCTGCCTGAAGAACAAGGTGATACTACCAGCTCTATGGCAGAAACTTCCAAGAACTGGAAAATTAACTGCTAACAGAACAGACCTCAACAGCCATTCTAGCACCTAAACACTCCAGCATGCCATCCAAAGATGCTGATGACAGAGTAAGCAGATGAAAAGTCAAAAGACAGCCTTGAGGAAGCTGTGAAGGGGGCTGAGTCACAAGCAAATCTTGATGAAAGGAGGTTAAATTTCTTTCAAAAAAAGACAGGAAATAAAAGCCCACAGATCCAAGGAGCTCAAGAAACCCACAGGGGAACAGAAAGTCAAACATTGCAAATCTCTTCTTCATCAAACTGCTGAAACCAGAGACCAGGAGAAAGCTCTTATGGGCAGCTCAAGGAAAGATGAAGGACAGGGAAATAGCAATGGAAGGGACCTCTGACATTCTACGAGAGACACACCAGGACCTCTTCAACATGCTGAACACAAAACAACACGCCTGAAGTTCCACATGCAGCAAACCAAACCTCAAAAACAAAGATGAAAACAACGAATTTTCGGGAAAAGCACTCAGGAGATCTGAGGCTGCACCATCAACAATGTGGCACAAATTCTTCAGATGAAGGAAGGCAGCACTGCTGGAACCCTGGAGCTGTGCAGAGGACAGCAGAGAATTTCTCGTGTATTGATTTCTTTAAACGCAGCTGTTCAGAACAGGACTGGAAAGCTACATTCAGGCCACACCTGGCCTGTTTGTTTTCATTCAGCCTGAAAGCTAATAATGCACTTTATAAGGTTAAGGGGCTAGAGCCGGATGTGGGGGCACATGCCTGTAATCCCAGCAATTTGGGAAGCTGAGGCCCCATGCAACTTAGAAAGACCCCATCTCAAAATAAAAAATAAAAAGGGTTGGGGATGTGGCTCAGAGGTTGAGTTCCCCTGGGTTCAATCCCTAGTACCAAAAAAATAAGTAAAGAAAGAAATTGGTTGGGAAAAAGGAGAGTACTTTATGACTCTGGAATGTCATAAAATTCAAGGTGTATCCCTAGAGAGGGATCTGCTGGTGTGCAGTCACACTTACACATCCACATCCCGGTGGCCTCTCATACTGCAGCAGCAGACCTAGGCTGCAGAGAGAGATGGTGGTCCTCAGAGCCTGAACACTTTTCTGCCCTTCAGAGAAAAAGACTGCCTGGCTTAAACTAACAGCAACAATTATGTATTATGGGGTCCAACCCTGTGTGCAACCTCCAAAGGTTACATACCACAGAATTCTTTCCACTGTATTCTTGAACAGAAACAGGAGACAGAGAGCAGCACGGCGGCCACAGGGGAGGGGTGCTAAGGGTCTGCGAATGCTCTGCTCCTCGCCTGTGGAAGGGTTCACAGGAACCCTTGCATGGGGAAAGCTGTGTGAAACTGTACCTGTGCATACTGCAGGGTTAGTGTGAGGCTTGGGGTGCTGGCAATGTGACTGCAGCAGGTCACTTTCTAGTTTTGATGTGTATAGTCAAAAAAGGACGAAGCCAGGTGAAGGTGCACAGAAATCTCTATGCTACCTCTACAACTTCCTGTGAGTCTACGATTATTCCAAATTTGTTTTTAAAAACATATAGAAGATATGAAACAGCAGTAAAAATACTGGGCAGAAAAAAAAGACTATGGTAAGTTTTTACTTCACATAGAAGGTACAAGGTACTACGTGAAATTACAGTGTAATGTTAAAGATACAGATGGTAAACCCTAGCACAACCACTAAAAATAAGAGAAAAGTCAAATCTAATAATCCATACGAGAGCATAAAACAAAACACTAAAAATCATCCAACGAATCCTAAGGAAGTCAAGAAAGGAGAAAATAAGGGGAAAAGTACAGAGCGAAAAACAAAGTGGAAGGCAACACTAGAACATCGGCAATCACACTAGCGCAAACAGACTGACTGTTCTAATCAAAGGTGAAGATTGTTAGGCTGGTTATGCTGTGTACAAAAGATGCACTTTAAATATAAAGAAATACCTTAAAAATAAAATGACAGAAAAAAGATACTACACAGTGACAAAAGTTGAGCGCACACAGTGATATCAGACAAAGACAACTTCAGAACACACTATTCCAGATTAAAAAATAAGATAAAATCCAATTTTCAATTTTTCACAAGGGTCAATTCATTAAGAAACGTAACAATCCTCAATGTATATGCACCAAACAACACAGCTTTAAAATACTTCATATTAGAAACCAGGGGACTGGATGACAGAACTAAAGGGAAAAACAGACAAATCCATGGTAATAGCTGGAGATTTTATTAGCCCTTTTCTCTCAGCAACTGAGAATGAGTAAACAGGAAATCAGTATATCACTGACATTCACAGAACACTTCACTCAGCAACTAGAACACACAGAACCTTCAGGTACACATGGAAGATAACTCAAGCCAGGCAAAAAACTCAGAGCACACTCCACTGTTACCACCATAGATAAATCCACAGCATTTTATTTCCATATTCTAAGAAAGTACACTTCATGTACAAATCCACAAAGTTGAGGGGGAAAAGAATATCACTAATCAAACAGTCTGAAAGTAATACCTAGTAAATATTATACTACAATGTATTTTTTCCTGAGAAGATATTTTTTAATCACTTGAGTGTATAATCATTCAGGTTAAGAAAGAATATGGGCAGAGAGCCACATAAAAAATAGAAAAAAAAAATCCAATTTCTAACATTTGCTCCTAGAGTTTATTTCTGTGCTTAAGCACCTTTCTTGTGTCTGCACAGCACATAGGAGGAGGCAGTGCATGCTTGGTGGTGCTAGGGTCTACTGGGAAGAACCCTACTGCTCCCTCCCAAAGGAAGGACAGGAGGATGTGGGTCAGTGGTAGAGCGCTTGCCTAGCATGCACCAGAAACCAAAACCAAAAGAATGATAAGCTATTTCACCTGGAAATTACATCAGTACCTTTAGATGATACAAATATCTACCTTGTGGAATAATAGATTAATCTTAATAATATTGGTATGTCTGGAAATAATGGTGCTTAGTCAGGTAAACGGGCCCCAGGCATCCTTTCACTGGTATCCTAGTTTTGAACGATGCTCTTTCCAAAGCCCTGTTCAATTAGACCATAAAGTACCTGCCCAAAGTCTCCTTCTTGATGAGCAAGGCTTCACACAAGAACTAAAAACATTACGCATCCCTGGTTTCTAACGCGGGGCTCTTCCACACTCCTGACTCCTTCAAACATAACATAACAATCCTCATCGTATATGCACTATTCCTAATAGTGAGTTATGGAACCAATTAACTTAATACTTGGTGTTACAAGTCCTCTCATTTTTACCATTCTGGACATTGATCAATGACTAAGTACTCAATGGATATAAGATATAGGAGAGAACATAAACTTAATTGTAAAAACTCTAAGGGTTTATATTTTAAAATGACATATTAGATAGCATACGATTATTTTATGAAAAATCAGTTTGAGTGGCATCTAAGTAGACACTACCTTATATTAATGTATTTGTAGTCCTTAGATAAGAAAGAGTTCATTTTTCAAAAAACACAAGTCCTTTCAAGGCATAGAAACAATGCATTCTTCATTAATAAGTGCTGATTCAGTTTGCTAATTAAATTTAGATGTCCCCTGGCACTGGTCCTTAATTATTTACAGGTGTATTATTCTCAATCAACATTTTACTGAGAAACAAAACCTACTTAATTGTCTGATTGTCCTGGAAAAATGCACTTCACTTTCTCAGCTCCCAGTGGAACTGTAACTGAGAGACCCTCCAGCTCTCACCTCTGCAGCCACCCAGCAGGAGAGCATAGACACGCTGGCGGACAGGGCGGTACACGAAGGCCTGGCTGGGCAGGGCCTGGTCGAGCTCGTCCTCCAGGGTGCTGCTGCACTCGACCTCGCCACGACTGATGATGCTGTACACCAGGTAGCTTTCTGCCTGGACGTGATGCATCCTGGCCACCTGTTCAAAATTCAGATACAATGAATTTCTCCTTAAAAACAGTGGCCTTCAAACAGAAAGTCAATAGCTTTCATTTTATGCCAGTTTTGGGAAGGAACTCAGGAATGAGTGCCACTCAAACTCATGACATCAAGTGGCACTTGCTTTCTTTCCTTTGAACTACCAAGTTCAAAACTCTATTTATATCACTTTTCCTCTACTTGTCTCACTCCGTCCACCAGTCTTCCTACATTACCTCTGCAGTGGATTGTTGCTTTGTCCACTCAAGACCTTCCAGGAGCCATGTGCTCACTATTTTCCACCAGGGCCACAGAACCTCCTGCCTGCCAACACTTCCCTTGGAGGACCTACTCCACCTTCCTGTGTCTAGCCCAGTCCTTTTTCATTCATGAAGCACTTACAAATGCTTCCAAGTAAAAGTTGTCATTTTCTTCTCTTAAATCCGTATACTTTTCCACTATAACTCTCTTAAAGAATGAGTACAACATAGCACTTCTGAGCAAATGACCTCCAACTTGTAAGAAAAAAGAAGAGTTCACATCAAGGAGGAGAGGGGCAGGGAGCTTACGGGAGGGAGGAGGACGCGTGCAAGACTGTGACACTACAGAGCTGAAGGAGAGAGGATGTCAGCAAGACACAAAGCCAGTGTCATGGCAGCAGCCAGATGCCAGTGAACTGTGGCCACATTCAAGCCACTGGCTTTTGTCCTAAGAATTACAAAGTGCAAATAAAGGGCTTTATTTCTACATATAGCACGACAAATGGATTGGAAGGGGTAAAGCTGCTCAGGAAATGTTCCTAAAGGTCATGATAGTCATCCAGACAAGAAGTAGCTAGAACTTAGGTGGTAGAAAAGGACACTGCACAAATTCCCACCTCATTTCACAGGTAAAAGAATAGCAAGTCATGAAGACTGACTATGAAAAGTGAGAGAATTCCCTGACTATGAAAAGTGAGGGAATTCCCAGGTCTGTAGCTGTGTAACCAATGAAAAATGGTAATTCTCAGATGCTGTGAGCAATTAAAGGTTGTGGGTAAGTTTAGGTTGTTTCTGAACTTGCTGAGATGCCTCTGCACTTTCAAGTGGACAAGTACCTTATCTGCGAAACCAGGGTAGTGGTGAGGGTGATGCTCAGAGGCTCGGGGGTAGAGCACATGCCTGGCATGTGCAAGGCCCTGGGTTCAATCCCCAGCACTGGAGGTGGGGAGAAAGGTAATGCTTAACTCACAGGGCTGGGGAGAAAAGATAAGCAAAGACCTTCATATAAACAGATACTTATTAGTGGCCCTCCATCAGAACTCTTCAAAGGGGCTAGGGATATAGCTCAGTTGGTAGAGTGCTGGGTTCAATCCCCAGCATGGCGGGGGGGGGGGCAGTGTGTGAAAATAAAAAATAAAATAAATAAAAAACTCTTCAAAGGTTCTACATCACATCCAGATTTAGTGCAAACTCCTGGTGTCTGTCTGTATTCCACCTTCCCCAGTCCTCCCTCCCTTCACACTCATCCTGCCGTAACAGATTCCAAACACCACATGATTTAGAGTTCCCACAACCCCAAGTTCTGTCTACTCAAAGCAAATGCTGGCCTCATGGAGGTCTGGATCTGGTTCCACCTCTTTGGGGAATTTATCCCTTTACCTTAACCCAAAACAGTCTCTCTCCTTAGAATTCCCACAGTTCTTGCCTGTCGTGTTCATGTGACAATATCAAGTATACATGATGTCTGCCTTGCTACTCCCATTGTCCCTTCCCAAGTCCTTAACTGCTGCAGCAATCACTAAATATTTATTAACAAATCCATAATATATACTTCCAATTATGACATCTTAGATTGGAGCAGGCCTACCTTTAGGATTTCAGGGTCTGAAACCAAGGTTATTTCTTGTTTTGTTCCAGCATCCATATCCATGGAGTCATCTTCTTTAATTTCAGGATGGGTATACACAGGTACTTCTAGATTAAAGTCAGGGTCTGTTTCTCTGGGTAATTTTTGTTTGACTTCAGGGTGTATGTATGTAGGAACTTCTTGCTTACATTCAGGCTCTGTACACATGGAAATTTCTTGTTTGGATTCAGGCTCTGTACACACAGGAACTTCTTGTTTGGATTGAGGATCTGTACACACGGGAACTTCTTGCTTGGATTGAGGATCTGTACACATGGGAACTTCTTGCTTGGATTCAGGCTCTGTACACACAGGAATGTCTTGTTTGGATTCAGGCTCCATACTTATGGGAAGCCCCTGCTTGGATTCAGGGTCCGAACTCATGGAAATTACTTGCTTGTCCAACATTATTACACCTTTGGGTTTTTGGAAAAACCATGGTGAGCTCTGTCCTGGCAAGAGATATGATGCCACTCCTTTATAAAAAAGAGCCCTGTTTGGTCCCAAAGGCAACATCTCTTCTAATTTTTTCTCACCTTGATGCAAATGAAGAACTTTGGATATATGATCTGACACAGCTAAGATAATATTCCCTTTTTTGTCAAAGTTCTCTTTAACAGAAGTGTAGGAAGACAAGCACTTGAACCGAAAGCTTTCAAACATGCCCTCTGGGATTATGTCATTGCCGAGTAGGCAGGCCAGCAGGGGAAGGTCTGCCACACAGAGGCCCAGACTCTCACAGAGCTTCTCTCGACAGAGCATGATGGTCTCGAGGCTCTCCAAACAGAGCTCACTAATTGAAAAGTAGGGGCAAGTGTCATAAATTAAGTAATCAGTGTCTTCTCCGAGAATCCCTAGACAATTGTGCTGGAGACCATAGGAAGCCACCTCATAGTCTGCCTCCTGCAATGAACACAAAGTTTCCTGACCCAGTGTCTTCAGAGCAAACCGTGTAAATATAGCCAACCCTGAAGGGATGAAGAACATGTTTCTGCCTGGTTGCTCCCTGTGTGACCTGATGTAATGGAAAATCCTAGAGATTTCCCTGTTGTTTTTAAGTCTTCGTTTCACCCACTCATTTCTCTTACCCTGTTCCACCATACCATCAAAAAAGAATACCAACTTGATGCCAACAGCTGCAAAAGAGTCGACAAAATCTCGTAAAGCAGAAAAGTATTCTTGCCACTGGCCCCCACAGACCCAAGACTCTGGAGTGTACCAGTAGCGGAGACAACACATGGCATCTACCACGACAGTAGGAGCACTTCCAGGGTGCCTGCTTCGGTGGCGCTCCGCCAGCTCTTTGAAATTGACGACTGTGCATATATGTGGGCAGGTACTTCCCACAAACCCCTGCAAACCTCTCACACCCATAACTGGACTCTGGGAAAGGATCTGCAAAGAAAAATAAATCCATGATTAGCAACTATGACATTATCACTAGACATATGGCACTTTTCAAAGCAAACACAAGGCAATATTTAATATTCCAAAAGACTTGTGTCACCAAACATGACATGCTGGCTAGGAGCCTAAAGAGTGTTCAATTAAAACACAAGGCGCTTTATCTAAGCATACATTAACTACAGGAGCTTCACAAGGACAACACATGTAGCAATCTTTTAAATGTTTGCTGTTATTCAAGATACTTCCCAACCACATTCAAACAAAGGTCAACGGTTTCCAAAAAAGTAATTACTACCCACCTAGAAACTGAAATAGTATTTTAAAAGTCTAGAACACACATTACAATATGAAAAATGAATAATTTTCAAAATACTTTTGCTGACAAAAAAGAACATACACATGACTCAACTGGTTAAAGTTCTAGCTCACTGTAAGCTAGGACAGTCTGTAATGACAGAAAGCAGAGCGGTGGTGTCCACCATATGGGGACCAAAGCAGAAGGAATTCCCAAGGGGATACATCATGGTGATGAACAGGTGTACTACTTTGTGCTGAGAGTTTCACCAGGGCATAAAACATGTCACAAAACTTATCAAACTGTACATGGAAAAACTGTTATCAAGCAGATCTCAATAAATGTATTGAAAAGAAAACTTCATACAAATTTGCCATATTAAACATGGTACTACTTGAATTTGTGATTGATGAAAAACAACCCCTTCTAAAAGCTAAAATCAAATACAAAATACTTAAAGAATTAACACTAAAACTTTGTAAAAATAAAATTTAACAAAATACATTTACACCATATGATGTCCTCCTTTAGGCAAGGAAAAGAGTCATCGATGCTCAGAAAAAATCACGAGGACCTCCTGGATCTCAATGTCCACTTATTCACTACGGTTTCCTCTGAGTCATCAGGTCCCATGTCTAAGCACACATTCACCATGGTTTCCTCTGAGCCATGAGGGTCACATCCAAGCACACATTCACCATGGTTTCCTCTGAGCCATGAGGGTCACACCAAGCACACACTCACTATGGTTTCCTCTGAGCCATCAGGTCCCATGTCTAAGCACACATTCACTGTGTTTCCTCTGAGCCATGAGGGTCACATCCAAGCACACACTCACCATGGTTTCCTCTGAGCCATGAGGGTCACATCCAAGCACACACTCACTATGGTTTCCTCTGAGCCATGAGGGTCACATCCAAGCACACATTCACCATGGTTTCCTCTGAGCCATGAGGGTCACATCCAAGCACACATTCACCATGGTTTCCTCTGAGCCATGAGGGTTACATCCAAGCACACATTCACTATGGTTTCCTCTGAGCCATCAGGTCCCATGTCTAAGCACACATTCACTGTGTTTCCTCTGAGCCATGAGGGTCACATCCAAGCACACACTCACTATGGTTTCCTCTGAGCCATGAGGGTCACATCCAAGCACACATTCACCATGGTTTCCTCTGAGCCATGAGGGTCACATTCAAGCACACATTCACCATGGTTTCCTCTGAGCCATGAGGGTCACATCCAAGCACACATTCACTATGGTTTCCTCTGAGCCATCAGGTCCCATGTCTAAGCACACATTCACTATGGTTTCCTCTGAGCCATCAGGTCCCATGTCTAAGCACACATTCACTGTGTTTACTCTGAGCCATGAGGGTCACATCCAAGCACACACTCACTATGGTTTCCTCTGAGCCATGAGGGTCACATCCAAGCACATACTCACTATGATTTCCTCTGAGTCATCAGCATGTCCAAGCACATATCAGCAGCCCTCACTTTCCAGTGCACTTACCAGCCACCATGCTGAATGGGGCATTTACACACACAAACTTTAATCTGTAAGGCAACTCTAATTAAACCCTTGAAGAAATCAAAAGTTCTAATTCACAAGTGAAGACACTATAAAGAAATTACTGTGATGACAATAGGTACCCTTGCAAGACTATCTTAAAGAATATACTTATTGCTACTGGACACTGACCTGTAATGGTCTAATCTGAAGTTATCTGTTCAATAGTCATTAAAAATGAAGATATATATCAGCAGATATAAATATCATCCATTATATATGGAACTCATCAAAGTCCTGCTCATTATGAAGGGACTACATGAATACATATGCTTCATATCATACTGCACTATCACAGGTATGGAGTTTGCTATGGAAACAGAGTCAAGGTGTTGAGCTACTACAGTAGGAACTGGACCTCGTAACATAGATTTTTCTCAGCTATTGGGGTTCTGTTGGATCCATGGCCATGGATCTTTTCTCCACAATGGTTATCTGTTTTTTTCATATGTTGGGGATATAATATATGGCCTCACGGGTGCTAGGCAAGAGCTCTACCACAGAGATACATGCCCAGCTCCTAAAGGTTTCCCTCAATGTTGTTACAACATAGTAGGCAGGGGAAAAGCTTTGGAAAGGAAATACAATATAAATGTTGGTCATGATGAATAGAAAACAACATTTAACTCTAGACTATTATTCTATGCCTTGCTTTGAATTAAGCAGGTCAAAGGTAAATCTTACGAATCAGAGACTAACTCAGTTTCTATGTCCTTATGGATCTGTACTGGGTGCTGGGATCACACATGGCTAGTCCCTGTAGATTCCTTTCCCACAAGCCCTCAGTTCAGATAGCTCCTGGAGGTTCTGGCTGGGCAACTCAAGACGAAGGAGACACCAAGCTACGAGAGGAGCAGAGAAACCCCACCAATCACCTTCCAGAGTGATGCCCTCACCTGCACAGCAGCTTTTGTCACATTTGAGCTTGCCTGCCTTTCCTTGACATTAAAAATTTTTTTTTCTTCAATCATTTTCTACTAAGACTGTAAATGACAACAACCAATTTCTCAAAATAACCTCTTTATTTCGCAAGAAGTCAGGCTCTGCTTTGATTTTATTCAGATACTTCTGCCCCTTTCTAATGCCAGCAGTGAAAAGTCCACTTTCACCTGAGCAAGCACAGGTTCTTCCTGTCTTTCATACTGCCAATTTCTCATATTTTGAGTCACAGATAAACCTCAGGTATGTGACATGACAAAGTGTTCTACTTTGGCATTTACAAAAAAGAACCCGAGTAGGAAAGGACTTGGGAATACATGAAGCTGGAGGAGGCCTTCCCCGTATGTCCATGAATTCAAATTCTAAATACTTACCACACCCACTTGCTAGAGCAGCATCCAGCTGGCCAGGGCCTGCAGCATCCCCCAAGCACAAATGCAGTCAACGTGAGGAGGTACAAGTGTCCAAAAGGACAGAAAACTGTGGTTATCACCTCAAACAATTTTTTGTTTTCCCTTTACTGAAGAGAGCATATATGGAAGCTTTTCTTTCTGTAAAAGCAGTTATTACAGAAGGACTGAATAATTTAGAAATAAAAGCAGTTATTACAGAAGGACTGAATAATTTAGATATCAATTAATTCTCCCTGCAATATTTCAATCACTGTCATTTAGAAAGAAAGCAGAAATCTTGTCTCATTAGGTAGGAGTCTTACTGCCCCAAAAACAGCCTGGGACACTGGGAATCACTACCATGAAGGTGGGCCATTCGAGGCAATGACATGGTTATCTGTCACACCCCAACTTGAAGCACAATGTCTCATGTGAGGGGCCCAAAATCTACTTGAAATAATAGATAAATGCAAGAGCAAATGCTAAAGAGAATCAGAAACCCACAAGTTTACAGACTTCAACTGCATACTAGGATAGAGTACAAAGAAATGCTGTCCTCCAGTAGCCCAACACAGGGCTTGGAAAATCAACACCAACAATGAAGTTCCAAGAAGCTACAAGGAGAGTTGCAGGCACAGGGCAGCTAGAGGCTGCTGCTCCAGGCTGGGCTGAACTTCCCTCTGACAGCCAAGTCTGTTCCAACTGTTGGCTACCAACACACATGAAGTGGGAAGAGGAATGACAAACCCAGGAACTTCTTTACTCTTTCCTACCTTTCAACTTATAAACACCTGTGGAAACTGACAGAGCAGCACACTTCCGCCTAACCCTACCTGATGCTGACCTATGCCAAGGTTCATCTAGGTCACATGGACAAATGGATGATGGACTCATGAACAGTCCACATGTGCCTGACCCCTGCACAAGCACAACTGTACTCGGCAGCCCAATCAAATTCCCACACTCACTAGGTAAATGACTAAGGAATATTTACCACACTCCAGAGCCCAACTAGGACTGTGGATAAAGCACAAACCAGCCCTAATCCAAGACTAGATGGTGGCTCCTGAAGAAAGAAAATCTGGAGGTGTGCACAAGTCAAAATGTAACCAATGGGACACTTTAAATATGTGCGATTTATTTCAAAAGCCCCATGGCAGATGTGCCCCCTAGCCCCACTGGCCAGGATTAGACCTATGGGTTTTGTTCAGTCTCTTCTGTCAAAGACACATTTCAGCAAAGAGCAGTGCAGGGTAGTTGTAGGGAGGAAATCGACAGTGTGTGCTAGGCGAAACCAACCACCTGCCTAAGGCCACAGACAGTAACTAACATGAATGGCAAGATCCAAGCCCACCAATCTCAAAAGCCTGTCTTCCTTTCCTTAGGCCTCACCCCTCCCCTTACACAGCTGCACCTGAGGGTGACCTGGTCACTGCACACCAGGAGGGCCTACAGCCTCCTGCCCACAGAGGCTTCCCAGTCACTCCACGGGCCCTCACAGGATGGTAGTGACAAGAGGGTCTCTGGCTTTTCCCAGCAGTGCTTTGCCTTTCCCTACCCAACTGTAGTTCTACAAATCTTCTTACAAGCTGAGGAAACTGTGAAAACAATGTCACTTAACACAAAAATGTGAGCATACCTACTGATACTTATGACCCGTAACTTATCCAGGATTCAGAATAAGAACTGGCATATATTGGAGTCTACAAATAAAAGTTAAAACAAATTTTTCATGAGAAACTCCCTCAGGCTCTTATCAGCTACAGACTATTTTTCTACTCAGTTCTAACAATCGGTTCCTGAACCCAAAGTAGCAAGTAGAGAAGAATACGAAAGGGCAACTTTAGGCAGGTATACTGACAGCAGCAAGAAGTGCGACTAGATGACACAGAGAAACCAAAGGAAAAAACAAGAATTAAAACAAAAACAAAAAAACACCCCACTAAAAAAAAGCAATGACCTAAAAACTCCAGGAAAGAGCTGCATATGCCCCAATGAGCCTAGGAACATCACTGTTTACGTCTCAACATTAAAAAATTACATTTAAATATTCATTTGAAAACCATTGAGGAATGTTTATATCACACTCAGCAGAAAAAGATATTATAGAACAATTCCCATCCTAAATGGGTTATCTTGGTGCTTAATGAGCAAAAACCTAAATTGCCCCAAAACATCTATTCAGGAAGTTGCTTCTGTTTAAGTTGGCCACCATTATACTGTAAATGACTTTGTAACAATTTGCAAGAATTTGCATTGAGTTAAATTTCTGTTCCTAATGCAACAGTATTAATACTGCCCACTTTTACAGAACCTAGCATACATAATCGGATGTGTACATACAGATACACTAAAGGACATAATGTGGACCACTTTTTGTTAAAAGTTCTACAATAAAAATTGATTTAGGTAGTCTTCCTCACTGAGCAACACTGTGTTCATCAACGGTGCTCATGGGCTGTTTTTTTTTTTTGGCTAACAAAGGCAGATTTACTGTATGAATGAAGGCAAATCTATGTACTCACTGATTACTTGTAAAAATAATATTTTCACCTCTTAAATCTGGTAGACTTTAAACTACTAAAAACTCCTCTAGAAACACCTTAGGTATTATTTATTTTAATAATCTAAATTTTAAATGACCTTTTTTCAGTGGATTTTAATAGTTTATTATTTTTATTTATTTTTATTTATCTGCTTTTTATTTGTACAGACTGCATTTTGATTCATTGTACACAAATGGGGTACAACTTTTCATTTCTATGGTTGTGCACAATGAAGATTCATACCATTCATGTGCCATATGTACACAGGGTAATGATACCTGTCTTATTCCATCTCCTTTCATACCCCTGCCCCCTCATCCCTCATTTCCCTCTAGTAAATGATGTTTTAAATCCCTTAAGATTTTTCCAACAAACACCTTACAAAGAAATATGTCATAAAGCAAACTAAAATACAATTATTTATTATTATGCTTTATAAAAATAACTGGGACGTTTTCTAAGTAATAAAAGTTGCAATAAATTCCTCTGAATGAATTCCCAGTGGATAACTTCAGTTTCCATTGAGGTAAGAGTTGCTTTCATGACCTCCCTCAGCTAAGTGGATCACTATGCTTTTTTACCATCAACCTTTTCTCAAAGGAGGTAGTAACTCAGCAGGGAAATAAATCTAACAATACCTTGCAAGGCAGGAGTTACAAGGTTCTACCCAATGAGATGAGTTAGCTCATGATTGGCTCCCTTCTTCCATACAAGCACCCTTAGAAAGTGAAGGAGCAGGAGTTAGGGAGGGGAAGGTCAGAAAGACAAGAGTGCAAATCTCAAGGCAGCAGGACATGACAAACGACGAACTGTATGGGGAAACGAAACGCACAACGTGGGGTGGTTCTTTGTAAACAGATTACAAATTATTAGCTTCATTAGCTTTCAGTAAATGTGCCCCATAAATGATACCCAGATTCCGGTTCAGGGATGGCGTAGAATCTCGGACTGCTATAAAACCGCAAGGGACCTCAGATGTCACCTACTGTAGTCTTCTCCGTGGGCCAGAGGTTTGGAAGACTAAGTGGTCAGAAAAACTAGGAGGTAAGGGGCCTAGAAGAGCAGCGAACGACCTGACACGGCTGTGCTGGTGGCGCTTCCCAAGAACTCAACCCGCAAAGAGCACAGCTATAGCTCCCAGACTAAAGGAACGGCAGGGCCAGGGGAACCACTGGCGGTGGCGGGAGAAGGGGAAAGGATGAGAAAATCAAAACAGAAGGCGTGAAGGCTGCGAGCGTGGCAAAAAGGGGCCAACAGCACGCCCAAAGACCAGGCGGTCCGAGAACGTGCGCAGAGCAGGCGTCAAAACCGAAAGGCTCGGCGCACCGCTGCAGACGACCCCCCCTCGCTCTCCCGGCTCTGCACTCCCCGAACCCGCGCGAGCCTCTGTCGCCACCCGCGACGGTCCTGGTCACGGCCCGGGCCACCGCAGAGGTGCCCTCGTTCCTACCTCCGCCATCCCCCCGAGGCCTCGCCACCTCCCGGGCGGCCCACAGACCTGGGTCGGGACCCAAGGCCCGCCCTACCTTAAGAGGCGAAGAACAGCAGCAGACACAACCACCGCGTCCTCTGCCCCTCCGCCCCTGTGGCATTCATTTCCGTTTCCGTCCGAGCACTTCCGCCCGGCCATGGTGGGGGGCGGGGCCTGGACGACCCGGCCCCAGAGGCGCGGAAAAGAGGGCGGCGAGGTGCGCTGTGCGCAGGCGCAGGGGCAGGCCTCAGCGCGAGATGCGCGTGCGCATGAGCTGGGTGGGCCGCGAGGTGCACGTGCGCAGGCGCCTTGTGGGGGACGCCTCGGCCTGTTGCCCCGGCTACCACGCGGCTTCCGGCCTAACTTCCTCAGTCGTTCAGTGGATCCCGCCATTTTTTCCTTCCTGCCCTACAGACGGAGCGTTCTGCGAGTCGAGTGGCGGCTTGGCGCGGGCAGTTTGTCCTGCGTAGCCCTGGGTCTCACTGCGAATGTCCGGAAGCCTGTCTCCTGCTGGCATCACCAAGTCCACGCCCCGCAGCTCGGATCCTGCGTCGGCAGCGGGCCCCGGCTCTTCGCTGCCCCACGCTGCTCCGGGCGAGGACTGCACGCTGGCGCTTCGGAGGACCGAGTGGCCGCTGTGCCCGGTCACCGCGTCGGGTGGAGCGTGGGGGCCGGGGCGGCGCTCTCCCGGGACGACCCCAGACCCGGGTGGGGAACCGCACCCTGGAGGAGGCCCCTGGTTTCTGTTCCACTCTTCTCTGCAGTCAGGAGGATGTTTGCGCCTCCACGTGTATGACAGAACCGTGAAACGACGTGATTCATTCTCACTGGCAAACGCCTGTTAACATGCCAAGTTTCTTAGGGTGTTTATCAGACTTACTGGACACATTCTGTGTCTTAGTAGGACTGCTCTAAGCCCTGGCAGGCGAAGGAGGCCTCTATCAGGGAAATAAGATGTTCAGATACCATTCTGGGATGGAGGTTTCGTGATTTCCTTCAGAATCTCTGGCAAAGCACTTGATAGAGGACTCAAAATGTATTACCTAATTGAAGTGACACGATAGATGCATTGAAGGATTTAGGAAGGAATCTCTAGCTACAAGGCTTTGGCTTCCTAGTGATTTTTTTTTTTTTTTTCTTATAAGTAAAGCGAACAGTGACGAGCACCTACTGCAGATTGAGGATGGTGACATTCTACTAAAAAGCAGGCCTCCAATCTTAAGGAGTACAGATTGTGGTAGGACACACAAACTGATGGGTGAAATGTTAGAAAACAAGTGAGACATACAAGGGCCATCATGTTTGTGTCCACACAGAATTCATATGTTGAAATTTAATTCCCACGGTGATGGCACTGGAGGTGAGGCTTTAGGAGATGATTGGACCATGAGGGTGTAGCCTTGGGGAATAAGGCAAGGTGCCCTCTTGCCTTCTTTCCACCAGATAAAGACACAATGAGAAGACAGCCTGCAACCCAAATGGGGGCCCTCAGCAGAATCAGCCATACTGGTTCTAGTCTCCAGCCCCAGGACTGTGAGAAACCTATTATTTCTAAGTCACCCTCTATGATACTTTGCATGAGCAGCCCCAGTAGACCAGGAGGGAATGAGAAACCCCACGGAGGTGAAAAAAGAAGTGGGTTAGGAATGACCTAAAGCAGAAGGTGCAAACCTAGGAGAGAGGGGTAAAAACCCAAGTGCTGTGGCCTGGCAACTAGGGTGACCAAGCTCCCAAGAAACAGGCTCATTCAGCAGTGACACTGTGTCAAGGATGATCAGAAGGCAGGCCCCACCACATTGCAATTCTTAGGCACCACAAAGTGAGCACTGCCTCACTCCTGAATGTACTCAGATGACACAGATCAACAATTACTGGAGGAACAGAAAAATATAAAAGTGGTAGGGAAAAAAAATTCAAAAAGGAAAAACGTTATAAAATGCTTTATTGTTGGCAGTCTCTGAAGATACTACATTTTTAGATGGAAGAGAAGGACATCTAGAGAACAAGAAAGACTGCCCCAAAATTAAATAAGCAGTGAATTAGTAGAAGACAGATTCAACAACATCTCTCAGATGATAAAACAAAAAGATGGAGAAAGAAATCACAAGAAAATTAGAAGATAAACGCAAGGGGTCTGACATCTGAAAAGTAGGAACTACATGAAAAGAAAATAGAGAAAATTATAAGAAATGAAGAAATGATGTGAGAAAACTTCCTAGACCTTGAAGACATGTTCTCATGGAAAGTAACCACCAAAGACCCAGCACAAAATTTATTTTTAAAAGATCCACACCAAGGCATATCATTACAAAACTTCAAAACACCAGAGAGAAAATTTTTTAAAGCCCTGTAAGGGGAAATAAAAAAGTTCACATTTAAGGAATTTGAAGTCACAATGGCATGGAAATTCTCTTTAGAATCCCAGGAAGCTGAGTTGGGCACTTTGGTGCATACCTCTAATCCCAGCTATTTTGGAGGCTAAGGAATGAGATCTCGTTTCCGGCCAGCCTGGGCAACTTAGGGAACCCTGTCTCAAAAAATAAAAAAGTCTGGGGATGTAGCTGAGTAGTAAAGAGTGGTTCAATCCCCAGTGCAAAAAAAGAAAAAGAAAATCCCAGAAAGCCAAACTATGGTGGACTTCAAAATTCTGAAGAAAATATGCCATCAAAATCTCAAGATTTGGATAGAATAAAGATACTTTAAGATGTGCAAGCTCAAAAATTTGTCTACCAAATACCTTATCTCAGAAAGCTGCTGGAGGATATTCTCCAAAATTAAGAAGTCAAGAAGAAGAGCATTGAGGACCTACAAAACTGAGGAGAAGGGGAGACCCAGGATGAAAGCTTAGAGGTTACAGGCCTCCGGGCAATAACAAATTGATCCTCTCAGTATACTTATTTAGTGATAGTTTTATTTAGAGGCTGAACTGAATTTCTGTGAATGTAACAGTCACATATGTCCTAAATTTTATTTGACTTAACAGTTAACCTGGGAAAGAAGAAAAACCACAACTGAAAATATGGTTGGTGCACATTACATGTTACTGGAGAGTTTCATTGCTGATGAAAGTTGGCATCTAGGAGGAAAATGGTCATTCCTCTGTGTAAGACTCCAGGACCTTGGCAGACTTCCCATACTTGGGAATGGAGCCTATAGCACAGACCACAGAGGAAGGGACTTGAACCTGGTGGAGCCACTCTGTTACCCACCCTCAGACCTCTCCGACCTCATGAAATGTTTTGCCTTGTGAGAACTAGGGTTTTCTGTTACTTGGAGTCAAACGTATCTTACCTGTTTCAGTTTCCACCCAAAAAAGGAGTAATTTCTATGGTAGATTTCTATAGAAATCGTTCATAACTTTATAAACAACTAGAAAACTTGACAAGTGTGAAATTACTGTTTTCAGATGATAGAAAATAAGAAGTGAAGGTGATTGTTCACAGGAAGAAAACACAAGTGAGTCTAATGACTGCCCTAATTTCTGCCTAGGACAGCAGAGAAAATGGACCTGTTCTTTGACAAGGTCCTCCAAAAAACTGGCTACACTGACCATGATACTGAGACAGTGCAGGACCTGTTCCTACAGATGTCACCACAGTAGAGTGGTCAAAGGATAACTGAACAACTTCAGATGAAAAAATTCCTGGAACCATGCAAATTACCAGACCTAACCAAAGAAGAAATAGAAAAATTGAGCAATCTTGTATTTATTAAAGAAATTGTAAGCAAAAACCTTCCCACAAAGAATCTCAGTCATTGATGCCTCCTTAGCGAATTCCTAATCCTTTTAAGGAAAAGTCTTAATCTTGCACAAGCCCTTTCAAGAAATGGAAAGGCAGAAGGGCCATCTCCAAGACATTTTATCATTTCTATGGTGGCAGACTGCAGGTCCAATCTCACATTGGTCCCCAGCCCTGTGATCAGTGAGGGAATGCAGAAGAGGAGCCAAAGGAGCAATCTTCTTCCTGCCATGTCTGGTCACACCCCTTGCTGAGTCATGTGTGGCTTCCCATTTACCTGGAGAGTGGCTGTTCCCTCCATGACCTTGACATCATGAGGTCCCCCAAGAAGTGAGGGAGCACCTGGTGGCAGGTGATGGGATGGTTCCTACCAACACGCCCAAGGCCTTGGACCTTCACAACTGGAAAGCAGCAGCCTTTCTCACCTCAGACCGTTCACCAGCAGGAATAGCCCCAGACATCCATGTGTGACTGTTCCTGAGGGTCAGACTCAGTGTTCCTGCTGCCTAGCAATGGCCCAGTGCCTCCTGAAAGCACATGCGGCCTGTGTCATTAGAATGACTGATAAGCATGCCCAGGCCCATGTTCCTAAAAAGAAGAAAGAACATATTGCACTTTGAAAACAAATGTTGAGGGTGACCCAGTGCTGCCCCCAGGTTTCCTGATGGACGCAGTGGAGGGAGGGGTACAAATTTAAAAGAGGAGCAGGAAGGAGGTTGAAGTGTAAGGTATACAAGGTTAGCAAGTGTTTTTTATTATGAGTTTAAGAAATGTGTTGACTTGAGGTGTGAAAAAAGGTGCCTAAATGTGTCCCCTGCTTTTCCTCTCCAGTACTCAGGCTATTTATTGGGGTCCCTTTCTCCCAGCCCATTTACTGGAGCAGGGCTTTGCAAAGCTGGTCTCCTAGCAGCCAATGCAGAAGGCCCATTCATAGGACAATGGATGGAAAGGAAAGAAAGAGCTTGGTTTGTTTAAACTGCCTCTGTCTTCATTCACAGCCTGATGTCCATGTACATTGTGACGTCCACAATGGCACTAAAGGACTCATTGTGGCTGGAAACAAATCAAAATAAAATAAGGGATGCTAAGATAAAAGAGTCCTGCAACAAAATTGCTAAAAAAAAGTCTAAGTCTTACTTCTGAGATTTATGTTACCTTTTGGCTGTGTGGCCTATTGACCAGTGTTTATAATAACCACGAGGGTTTAATAAACAAAAAGATAAATGGGAACTTTATATACATTTTTTAAAGGCACTCACAGAAAGGGTGAGTATGCTGGGTTGCTTTGGAAGCTGTTCAATAATTATTGTTCTTTGTTTGCACAACATTTGGGGAGCCACACTCCACACTTGGTGTTTATTTTCCTTCTGATAAACACGCCCTGGCCATGCCCATGTGGCAGGCAGCTCCCCACACGGTGCCCTCCCCCACCGCTCCCCCCCTCCCCCAACCAGCCTTGGATGTTGCGGTGACCCAGCCCAATTCAGGCAACAGGTGGAAAGTTGAATAACTTCACACGTTTTTCGGTAGAGGGGGTGGGCGGGAGGCAAGGCTTTTGGGAGCCGATTTAAGGATTAGATCAGATGTTATTGCTAGTGAAAAATTAAACAGCCCGTGCTCCGGGGAGTACAGATTAATATATTTAGTGACTCTCTGCACACAAAGGCCGCTCATTGTAGCCACGTCTGAATGCCTGTGAATAGGACGGAACATATGCAGCCTGTCACCGCAGGTGCCCACATCTGTTCTTCCCCGGGCAGATGCTCACAGAAAAGGGGAGGTGGGGGAGGCCAGGGAAGGATAGCGCACTCGAAAGCGTCCCGGGCGCCTTGGCGGGGCTCCTCGGTAGGCCTTGGGCGATGTGGGCCCAGTGGGGACACTCGTGGGAGGCCGAGAGGAAACTGAAACGCATGTGCGGGGCCATCCCTGCCTAGGGAGCGTCCCAGAGGATTCCCAGGGGCCCAGTTAGGCCCTGTGGCGCGCGCCACACTCTTGAGGTTATTGTTTTAGGTCCTCTGTGAGCCTGGCCCCATCCCCCATCCCCAGAGAGAAGAGTACAGCGTGGGAGATTGACGGACCGCTCAGGGAATGGGTGCGACAGGTGCCCGCGACCTCCCCAGGGTAGGGGCCTTTTCCTTTCTTGGCGTCCCCTTTTTACAAGGTCACAGGCTTGAGCTTTTCAGGTGCGAGGCCACGACCCTTGATGGAGCAGTGAAAGGGGACTGCCACGCTTCCCACAGATGCCCAGGCCGGGGTCGGGCCATGCTGGTCAGGGCTAGGAGCCCACCCCCGGGGCATCCGCAGCACTCCAGGAGTCTGTCCCTCTGGGGCGCGTGGCTTGCCCGGAGACGCACCCGGGGCGCCAGGTCGCCGGCGTTTGCCACCCTGCCGTCTCAGCGGACCCTCCCCGGAGCCGCGGTGAGGGGCGGCGAGCGCTGCGGAGCATCCTCCTGCCCGGAGGCACCGGCCCTTGCGCGTGCGCAACCCCCTTCGGTGTCCAGGGGTGACGAAGGCCTGAGCCTCGGCTTCCGCACTGGCGCCCTCCCAGCGCCCGCCCGGCGCCTGCGCCTCCGCCTCCGCCAGGAAGCCCACCGGGGCGTGGGCTCGCCGTCGGAGGCTCCGGGTCCCGCAGTACCGAACCGAAAGCAGTCTCTGCCGGGCCACGGGGCCACCCGACGCCCCAACGGCCCCGCACGCTCGGCGACAGAGTTCGCTGGAGTCGTGCGGCCTCGCGCGGGAGGCTGCGCGCAGCTGCCGCGGTAATCTGATCCCAGGACAAAGGCGCGCCCGCCGGTGCCGCGGCCGCAGGTAAACACGCGCTTTGTCATGGAGATGAGGCAGGACAGCCCGGAGCAGATGACCCGCGGTTCCGAGGAAGGAGCGGCGGGCGCGCCCGGAGGGGCTGCGGGCGGGGGCGATCTGTCGTCTGCGCCGGGCCGCCCGCGGAGCCACGCGACTCGCCCTTTCTCATGCAGATCAGCACATGCCTTTGCAACTTCCGCGGACCTGCGCCCCACTCGCGGCCCACGCACGCAGAGTGGGAGTCCCCGGACCTCTGCGCAGTCCGCGGGCCTCTGTGAAAACCAAACCACCCAGGGGTTGGACGTTCCTTCCTTTCACAATTCAGCCGCCTCTCCCATTAAAAAAGAAAAGGTCGTGACATGCCGTGACCCTGCCGCACAGGGGAAGTTGGCAGTTGACCCACTCCAGGGCCCGCCACCGAACCCCTCCAAACGCGGCCTCAGAGGGCCACAGAGGTTTGAGGCCAGCCTCACCTACCCCTGAGGATCAGCGCCTGACTCAACAGACCGGGAGCCCTGTTGGGTTAGAAGGCAAGGGCCAGACAGAACTGCAGTCACGTGGGTATACACATGCGGGTAGGTGTGGTGGTTAAGGAGACGCCAGAAGTGTGTCCAAAGATGCCTAAGGATAAGGAGTTGGGCACTACCCAGAGCGCTGTGCGGGGGAGAGTTTGCCACCAGGCCCGCTGCCTGCCAGTGTCTCAGGCATGCAGGGGAAGTCCTTCGCTATTTTAACTGCTTTCGGATTCCACAACTGTGGCTGAGGGAGAATGGGCAGAAGGGGTGCCGGTGAGATGTGACACTAATGCTAATTAATAAACAGGCTCCCCTCCTCCTCCTCCTCCTCCTGCTCCTCTTCCTCCTTTTCCTCCTCCTCCTCTTCTTTCAGGCAAGCTGGAATGTTTGATCAACACCAGATTTGCTGCCTGGAAGTTTTTTTTATCTTGTTTTGAACAAGGACCCTGGTTCTTCTTAGGAATAAGAGAACCTCTCTGTTGGGTATACAGCATCCACTCGGTTGGAGAAAACACAAACCCCACTCAAGTCTCCAGATCTGTCTACACAGAACACTGAACCTGCACTGGTATGGAATCTGAGGCTGTTTGGGATGCTGTTCCTTGCCATCTGCCCAGGCCCTGGGCACATACCTTGGGAGTTAAGCCTTTCTTTGGGTGAAGGGGACTGGAATAGGATTGAATGACCACAGTTTTAGGTCACACACTGCTGAGGATGGGCACATCTAATTGGATAAAATGGTGGCCAGGGATTTTTATTCCCAAGGCAAGGAAAATAATCCCTATGAAACAGAACTGAGGTGTGTTGTGGCCACAGTTCTGACTGGCACCCAACCCAGCCTCTCCTCCACACTGGAGTTTTTCAGACCGCAGGACCCCCACCAAGCAGCAGAGTGTCCCTTGGTCCCCGTGTCTGATATAAGTCCTAATGAGCTCACTTTGTACAGTAAATTTGCTGAGACATCAAAAAGTATTTAAAAGGAAGTTTCCTGCATTCTCCTAACAAGCAAGGTGAGGATTTATGGTGTGTGGGGGGAGGGAATCTGGTGGCAAGTCTGTTTAACACACTTAAGCTTAAGTTCCCTCCTGCATTTGGGGGTTTCGGAGTATTTGGGTTGTGGGAGTACAGAGACATGCAGTTAGGGAGTGAAAAAACGCCATTTGGTTTGGAGCAGATGGCTGGCTAGGGGGCTGATGGCGTCTAAAGGCGTGTCATCCCCCTCCAGCTCGAATCCCTAAGGGCTCCCCTTGTCTTCCCAATCAATGAAAATTAAAGTGCAAAGAAAGGATGAATAGTTGGACCTCGAGTCTCTCCTTTGTTCACCCCAGCTACTGGTGCGCAGGAGTTAAACTACAACAGGCTCCTATAGAAACGCTGAAGTTAAACAGTCTCCCCGTTAGCTCAGCCTTTGAAAGAGGGAAAGAGGAACCAATTTGGGTTTGGGGACAGAAAAAAGGGGGAGAAGAAGAGAGGATGAAGGAGGAAGAAGAAGAGGAGGAAAGGGAAAAAGAAAAAGAGGAAAAAGAAAAAGAAAAGGGAGAAGAAGAGGAGGAGGAGGAGGGAGGAGAAGAAAAGGGCTTTCTGCTTGATTTCCTCAATACAGAATCGCGTGGCATAAATTAAGTTGGGAAAGAATGAACGCTTTGGGCAGGATTCTGATGGATTTTACGATGCCTTTCAGTTCCGCTTTGCCGCTGTAATCGAGAAATCTGTGCCATGTCAATTTAACAAATACTTGATACTAAGGGGGGTTTGTTAAAGATTTGGGGCAAGTCTTTTCTCCCTCAAGGTTTAAGCCCTTGCGCGTGGAACTTTTTATTTCCAGTTTTCTAAACAGGCATTCAAATGAGCCTGTTTTCCACTTCCATTTTCTAATTAAAAGGTTCCTGATATTTCATTTCTTCCTAAGATCTGTGCTCAGCCCTCCAAGCATCCAAGATTCTGCATTCTGATCTCGAATTCCTTTCTTGGTTTGCATCTCCCCTGCTCTAGGAATTCTCTCACCTACTTAAGCCCCCCTACCCCCCACACACCCAGAATAGGGAACAGCTTCTGAGCCCCAGGGAGCAGAGATCTCAGAAAGCAGCTTTCTGAGGAAATATCAACCTAGTGAGAAAGGGATGCTGACACTAGGTGGCAAGATTAAATTAGGATTCGAGCTGGCCCAGCCCTGTGATGATGTAGCAAGTCCCTACAGAGTTTGCAGAGGACAGGAACAAGGTTTGCCTCTGTCCTGGGGGTGGCAGTATCTTTTGAAGCTTCCATTTGTTCTACATCACACAGTAGGAGATTCTTAGTGGGGCCCAAGCCTGCCTTTCTCACCTCAGCCTTAAATACCCTGTGTACATGGTTCTTGGTTAACTCTGGTTTTCCACGAGGCAGAGATAAAAGTATAAAGTGAAATCTCTGTTGATCCTGAAATTTTACAGGTACTTGGGAAACAAGGTAGCCAGGACAGGCTGGGTGACTTGAAGAGAATGACTCTAGCTGCCTGACAGCCAAAGGAACAGACCATTCAGTCCTGTTGCCAGTGGCTCTGTGGGGCTTTGGAGGACTCCCTTTCTGTATTTTTGCGATGGACACTTCAGCCTGAATGACAGGGAAACTGCCAGGACAGTGCAGGTTCTCACCATGGGGCTGTAACACCTATAGCAGGACACTGCCCAGCCATACAATCAGAGACAGTCACTCCAGCACTTCCCCGCGAAGGAGCAGTCAGGAAGAAAAAGAGTGGCAACGTGCCTGGCCAGCAGAAAACCTGAAAAGTCTCCAAAGAAGGAGTCTATGCCTCCACTTACTCCTGCTTAGCTCCTGTAGGAGAGTAGTTTAGGTAATTCATTGTGATACGTGTGTTCTCGGCCCTCCCAATAAACTCATTTCCCTTAAAAAAAAAAAAAAAAAGAAAAGAAAACAAAAGTTCTAGTGTCTGATGGACGTGTAAAAACCTAATAAGGTGACGGTTGTGTAAAGGTTGTGGGCTGGGGGGCCGGGCTGGAGGGGCCTTTGGAACATGTGCCGGACATTGTTGCAGAGGCCGCGGCGCGCGCGGAGGGGAGCTCTTTCTCTCGTATTGTGCAGGGAGCAGGTGCTGTCTGCATTACCATACAGCTGAGCGCACAAAGAGCCACTGATTCAGCCTCGCACAATAACAGACTGCCTTAATGACAGCCACGCGAACGACACACACCAAACTCACTTTTACCAAGCGGAGGGAGGCTGAGGGGGGAATACCCAGGAGAGAGGGGCCCAAGATCCAGGGAAGGTGGTGGCGCCCGAAAATCGACCGGGGGAGGATGTGTGTGATTGGGGAGAGGGTGGTTTAAGGCTTCAGGTTCTCCGGGCTCCGGGGAAGCGCGGCCGGGACAGTGACCCTCATCCTAGTTGTAGCGGACAACGTGTAGACCCCAGGGGGCGGGGACGCCGGGGTGCCTGGGGGTGCGCCAGCCCTGCGTGCGGGATCTAGGTTTCCCGAGGCGCAGTAGCCAGCTCCACCCGGAGGTGTATCGGTGTCTGACCTCCCAAACTTCCCGAAACTGCCGCCGCGCTCCCGCAACCCTCGGCCCCCAGCTGCGCCCGCCCCTTTCCTACAGTGCCCCCTCCCCTGCCCCCGCCCCGCTCCGCCCCGAAGACTCCTCCTTAGGAAGCGCCTGCCGCGAAGGAAGGGCGGCCCGCCGAGGACGCAGGACTCCAGCCTCGTTCCCTGCGCCCTCAGAGCCCCCCGGGTGCAGCAGGCCCAGGAGGCTGGGCGGCGGGCGCCGCGGAGCGTTTCCGAGGCTGTGGCCAGCGCACTAGGCGGGTGGTTGGCGGCGGGCGGGCGGCCCAGGCCGCCCCCGCGGGCCGCCGAGGGTCTGCGCGTCTGCGGCCTGGAGGGTGCTGAAGGGGACCGGGCGGCGGCACCAGCTCCGGGAGCAGAGGGGATTCTTGCCGCGAACATTTTGCAGGAATGTAAATGAGTGCGTTTTGTGCTGTGAGGAAGGAAGGCGGAGGGGCCTGGGGGCGGGGGCAGGGAAGGACTGGGGTGGGGGGAAGGTGGGGGCGGGGAGGAGGGTTGCACATTTTACAGCTCACTGACCATTTGGCGATCCATTGAGAGGAGGGTTTGGAAAAGTGGCTCCTTTGTGACAGCTCTCGCCAGATTGGGGGGCCGTTCATTTGCATCTCATTAGCCATGCGGGCGGCCGGCGGAATATAAGGACGGCAGGCGCCGGCCAGAGCCAGATCCTCGGCGCGCACTCGCGGAGAACCGGCCCAGCCGAGGGCAGGTCGCCTGGAGAGGACTGGCAGCCGCAAGGAGCCTCCCACACCCCGGGCCTCGGTTTCTGCGCGCGTTTACTTGGATGGCATTGGCTGGATTCCTCGGGAAGCAACGAGTCTTTGCGGTGGCGCAGGAGATACGGGTCCAGGGCACTCCCGGAGCGACCGCCGCTGCCGAGTGACACCCGGCAGCGAACGCAGGGCGCGCGCCGCGCACCCGCCCGCCACCGCTGACCGTCTGCTCCGCGCGCCCTGCGGGGCCCCGGATTATCGCCTCGCTCGTGGGATTTCCAGACCGCCTCTTTCTAATCGGCCTCCGAAGGAAGCCTCTGCAGCTCTCTTGGGAATTAAGCTGAATATCTGGACGCTTCCCTTCTCTCTCTCTCTTTCTCTCGTTCTCTCCATCTCTCTTTCATTCCTGCGAAGAGGATTAAGACAAAATCAGGAAGCAGGCGACCCTCACCTACTCGTGGATTGGAAGAAAGGAGAAAAGCGAAAGTTGCGGCTCCAGCAGCAGTCTCGACAGGGAGCCCTTTCTCTCGCGCACCGCGGAGCTGCCGGCAGCCATCGAGGGCGGATCTACAGAACCGCCGCCTCCGAAAGAGCAGCGAACACCGCTGAAGCAAGGAGTCTTGGTAGTCCCAACTGAAGCAAAGCGGGGCGTTTTCCTGCCCGCGCTCCTTGGACACAGTGGCCCTCCTGGCACTCCCTGCCCTTTGAAGAAGAGGAGACTTGAAGGGCGAGGGCGTCCAGCGGGACCATGGGCCGTCGAAGCGCGCTGGCCCTAGCTGTCGTGTCCGCCCTGCTGTGTCAGGTAGGCAGTCGGGCGGGGCCGCAGCGTGGTGGAGGGCGGGGAGCTGGACGAACGGCATCTGGCTGCCTAAAGTGAGCCCGGTGAGCGAGCGCGGTTCCTCGCGGACGCGCGGGGCCCGGCGCTCCAGCCCGGCGCCGAGGCGCGCTAGCCTCCGCTCCCAGGCCGCCACCGCTGGCCGCGTCCTCAAGCCCTCCCCCTCGCAGGTCTGGAGCTCTGGCGTCTTCGAGCTGAAGCTGCAGGAGTTCGTCAACAAGAAGGGGCTGCTGGGGAACCGCAATTGCTGCCGCGGGGGCGCGGGCCCGCCATGCGCTTGCAGGACCTTCTTCCGCGTGTGCCTCAAGCACTACCAAGCCAGCGTGTCCCCCGAGCCGCCCTGCACCTACGGCAGCGCAGTCACGCCGGTACTGGGCGTTGATTCCTTCAGCTTGCCCGACGGCGAGGACGCGGGAGCTGACGCTGCTTTCAGTAACCCCATCCGCTTCCCCTTCGGCTTCACCTGGCCGGTGAGTGCCACACCTGCGCTAGGGACTGCCTGGATGGAGGGAGGAGCGGGCGGACGAAGGCTCAGCCATGGGCAGTGGCCACGCTTGTGGCCTAGACTCCTCGCCTGCAATGGCGCAGTAGCGGTGGAGGGTGTCACCCTGCTGGACGAGCAGGGAAGATCCGAGGACCACAACCATTTTCAAGCCCCGGACATTTTGCATGACCCATCTCGCCAGTGGAACGAGCCCCTTAACAGTGGGAAAATTCTGGTGTCCCGTCCCAGGAGTGCTAGTTGTCATTACCCACTCAGTAACAGCCCCCACTCGACAAGGTCCCCTCCCCGGAAGCCGACTGACAGCTGCCCTCCGGCCTGGTCCACACCCCGCCTGCCTGCTCACACACTCTTTTTTTAAACATAATATCCTGTACTAACAGGCTGAAAAAATGCATCAGGAAACAACTCTTTAAAAAGTTCTTTCATTTCCTCAAGGAAAGTGAGAGCAGGCAGAGATGTGGAGACCTCCCCTGAGCACCCCACATAGACAGGGGCCATCAGGCCTCTTCCCTGACCTGCTTGTCTGGAATGACTTTGATTAGAAAAAAAAAATCTGGTTTACCTTGTCCCTCTCCTTTTCCCAGGGGACCTTCTCTCTGATCATTGAAGCCCTGCACACAGACTCTCCTGATGACCTAGCAACAGGTAAGAACAAAACCCAGACCCCAAAGCTCCAGATGCTTCCTCTGCTTGATATGTGTTTGACACCTACCCCCCACCTCTGATGACTTTCCTTCTACAAGTGCCCCAGAGTGCAGGGTGGAGGGTCCTAGTCTTCCCATGCTGAGCACCTCTACCCTTTCTCTTTGGTCTCAAGCTTCTTTTTGGGTTCGTGGTCAGAACTGACAGAAGCATCTTCTCCCCCAGAAAACCCAGAAAGGCTCATCAGCCGCCTGGCCACACAGAGGCACCTGACGGTGGGTGAAGAGTGGTCTCAGGACCTGCACAGCAGTGGCCGCACGGATCTCAAGTACTCCTACCGCTTCGTGTGCGATGAGCACTATTATGGGGAAGGCTGCTCTGTGTTTTGCCGCCCCCGGGACGATGCCTTCGGCCACTTCACCTGCGGGGAGAGAGGGGAGAAGGTGTGCAACCCCGGCTGGAAGGGCCAGTACTGCACAGAACGTGAGTCCTCCAGGAGGCCATTTCCCCTACTGGTCCACCTGCAGGGACTGCTCATGAACCTCCAGAATCTTGGATTTAGAGGGAACTGTAGAGATGTTCTGGTGGGAAAACTGAGGCCCAGGGGCAGAAGTGCCTTGCTAAGGTCACACAGCCAGTCAGGGTCAACTCAGGCAGTTTAACATCCAAGACAGTGTTTACCCCCCACGGGAAGCTGCCTTTCTTCTGAGGGAGGAGCTGGAGACAGGGCCAGGGGTCAGGAAGCAAGGCTGTACTCCCCCAGGGTGTGTGCGCTGGAGAGGGAGGGGAGGAAGGAAGGGAGGAACAGAGAGCAAGTTGGTTGGGCATGCTTTCCACCAAGCCCTCCTTGCCGTGACAGCCAGCGTCTCGGTGGGAAGTGCCCTTCCTCCCTGGAGTTGGAGTGCTTGACCTATGTACAGAGCAAGCCCTCTGCAAAGACCCCCATACTCATACCGTCCATACTGTACAAAGGGGTCTTTACTCCTGTGACCTGGGACAGTGGGGGAGTGTGACTGAGGCTGGCCTGCCAGGCTTCATAAGTGAGGGCTGTCTGTGCCCTGTCTTATCTGAGTGCTCCCAGCATCCTGCTTGCAAAAAATATGTAGGTACTGATGTCCCGTGTGCCCTGGCAGGCAGGGGGCCAGGGCCATGGTGGGGACCCCTTGTCCCTGGTTCTGGTTCATCTGGACCTCAGTGGACCTCTCTTCAGCTCTGAGAACACTTCTGGGGCAGACCACCCCAGCTCATTGACATGTGAGCTGCCCAGATCACCCACCTCTTGAACTTTCATTCTCCTGCCCTAAAGCAAACGAACTTTGGACTCTGAGGCCCAGAACTCTTGGGGAGTGGAAGGGAGAGTGCAGTTTCTCATCTTTGGTTTGTGCCTAAAGTGGGGGGTGTTCAGTCGGTGCCCACATGTCCCTGTTGCTTAGTTTCCCATCTCCTAAAGAGTTCCTGAACTCCTTTTAAGCCCCGCCTTGGCCCGAGCTGGATCTGTTTTCTTAAGAACTGGCAGAGCTGCTCATTAATGAGTTTCATAACTGGGGAATCGAGCCAGCTCCAAGCCTCAGCCCACCCCGCCTCGGGTGCCTCTGACCTCCTGGACTGCCTCCCACCCTAGCTTCCTCTCTCTTCCTTAGTGGTTCTGGGGGAGCCAAAAACCTAAACTTTTTTCTTATTCAAACACTGGAGTCTCCCTGCCACCTCACGCGTGCCACAGATTAGATTTCCTTGGGGATGGGCAGCAGGGACTCTGCCTACTCCCATTGGTAGAGGTGTGTGTGTGTGTGTGTGTGTGTGTGTGCGCACAGCACCCGCGTGCACATGCTAGGACTGTGGGGGGGCACGGGCGGGGGGCGGCATTGTTGCACTGGGGCAGCTGCCGGGAGGGCAGAGACAATGGAGCAGCTGTTCTGCCCTGGCACCCTGCACACCAGCTGTCCACTCTTATCTGCACACACACTTTCTGGGATATTAAGAGGTGGAGCTTTGTGCATAGAATTGGGAAGTGGGGGAGGAGGAGGGGGAAGACTTCTGACCCTCTCTTAGAAGAAAAGGGGATGGGGTGGGGGTGGGGGCTTCCGAGACCCTTTTGTCCTCCAGCCACTGTGTTAAGAAGAATGCTCATCCCAGGGCTAAGTAAAGTCCAAAGCAGCCAGCCAGGATGGGCCAGTGTTCCACAGCCTGGGACCTGCAGATAGGGCCCTGGCCTTTCCACCCAACCTGCAGTGATGCCATGGAGGCCTATGGGGAACTCAGCCTGTGCTCTTATCTGCCTGCAGCAATCTGCCTGCCGGGGTGCGATGAGCAGCATGGATTTTGTGACAAGCCAGGGGAATGCAAGTAAGTTGCAGAAGTCATTTCTCACTTTTTCTTTTGCCACTTTAGACCTGGAGTATTTGAAAAGCATCCCTGGGTGGTTGTTTGAAAATTGGTAAGATGAGTTGAGTAGGGGGCTGTTATTTGGAGTTGTTATCTAACAAAGTTTTGAGAATGTTTAAGGGAAGAGATTTGCCATTCACTAAGCTTCTCATCATTATGACAGTGTACAGGCAGCGGTTTAAAATGAGTTGATGTAGAAATGAGAGTTTACATCCACTCTCCTTAGACCTTGCTGTCTGTTAGACTCACCTAGGGAGCTTTAAGATGCCAGTGCTGGGAACCCTGTGCCTTTCCTCAGAACTCTGAGGCAGGACCAGCTCAGGGTGCCAAGCTGCCAGGTGGCCCCATTGAGAACCAGGAACTTATTGGCACTCCAGAGATGGTTTCTAGTGTGTGTCATTATGAACCCAGGAATGGCTGGTATCCATCTGACTGCATTGTGCTTCTTTTCAAGGTGTAGGGTAGGCTGGCAGGGCCGGTACTGCGACCAATGCATCAGATACCCAGGCTGTCTCCATGGCACCTGCCAGCAGCCCTGGCAGTGTAACTGCCAGGAAGGCTGGGGGGGTCTTTTCTGCAACCAGGGTAAGTCCCCTCTCCCCAGGGCTGCGTGGTCCCCTCCAGAGCAGCCCTGGACTTGCCTGGCTCTTTGGCCACTGGAAAAATAACGTCTTCCTGCTTTTGACGCTGGGCTTCCTCTCCCCGCCTTTTCCTGTCTCGCCTCTGGCAGACCTGAACTACTGCACACACCACAAGCCCTGCAAGAATGGGGCCACCTGCACCAACACAGGCCAGGGGAGTTACACGTGTTCCTGTCGACCTGGGTACGTGGGTGCCACTTGTGAGCTGGAGGTGGACGAATGTGACCCCAGCCCCTGCAAGAACGGAGGGAGCTGCGTGGTGAGTGGGCACCGTGGTGTCCTACCTGAAGCTGGGAGCCCTGGTTTGAAACAGAGTGTGAGTTCCTTGGAGCAGCTTTGAAAAGCCCCCTCTGCCCTCCCTCGTGCAGGACCTTGAGAACGGCTACTCCTGCACCTGCCCTCCTGGCTTCTACGGCAGAATCTGTGAGCTGAGTGCTATGACCTGTGCAGATGGGCCCTGCTTCAACGGGGGTCGTTGCTCAGACCACCCTGAAGGAGGCTACACCTGCCGCTGCCCTGGGGGCTACTCTGGCTTCAACTGTGAGAAGAAGATGGATCACTGCACCTCTTCACCCTGCTCTAACGGTGAGGGCGACCATGGTGACTCGGCCTGTCCTGCACTGCACTGACAGTACTTAGGAAACACCTGTGTGCCTCATTTCAAACGGCCACACCGCCCTGTGAGTCCCCCTGAGCTTGTGGAGCCTGCCCTGATCCAGACACCCTCAGCAGAAGTGGCTCTTGCGTTTATCCTCTGGGGAAAGCCTGGGCTGTAGGAGGCTGCTCTCCCAGGGTCGGCCCTGCTCAGGGGTGGGGACTGTCCCCAGAGCAGCAGGTCATGCTCCTGGAAGCACAGCAGTTCTGCTTTTGGAGGGGAGTCCAGCTCCCCTGTCACAGCAGGGACAGTGTGAGGAGGGCTGTTCTGTGGACCTAGAGCCTGTGACTGTGAGCAGCAGGATGCCTGAGGCAGACTCAGAGCCAACTCGGGCCCCAGGGTGCCTCTCCCTCCACCTTCCCTCCCTGTCTTCTTCCCTTCTTTCCTCCTTCCTCCCTATCCCTTCCCTCCTTTCTCCTTTCTCCTCCTTGCCTTCTCTCTCCTTCCTCCCTCCCTCCTTCCTCTCCTTCCTCCTTCCTCTCCCCCTCCTCCTCTCTGTTCCTCCCCACCTCAGTCCTGCACTGACAGCGTAGCTATGGGCAGCCTTGGTGCCCTCTTTAAGCCTGGTTTCCCCATGAGTGACCTGGCTCCAGTGTGTCCCTTGTGAGGCTCAGTGAAGGTCAGTGCAGTAGCCAGCAACTTCTAGGGTATGGCGTTTGCCTTGGATTCTTCCCCTTGGGCCCTAGACTGTGTTGCCATGAACTTAGGGCTCATGTGGCCCAAGTGGTCTGTTTCTCTGCCATCTTTCGGTGCGTCTTGTCCTTGTGGGCACGGACATGACACTCCCTATGTTCCAGGTGCCAAGTGTGTGGACCTCGGGGATGCCTATCTGTGCCGCTGTCACGTGGGCTTTTCCGGGAGGCACTGCGAGGACAACGTGGACGACTGCGCCTCCTCCCCGTGCGCGCACGGGGGCACTTGCCGGGACGGCGTGAATGACTACTCCTGCACCTGCCCCCCTGGCTACACGGGCAGGAACTGCAGCGCCCCTGTGAGCAGGTGCGAGCACATGCCCTGCCACAACGGGGCCACCTGCCACGAGAGGGGTCTGCGCTATGTGTGCGAGTGTGCCCGGGGCTACGGGGGCCCCAACTGCCAGTTCCTGCTCCCTGAGCCACCCGGCCCCGTGGTGGTGGACCTCACTGAGAAGTACGTGGAGGGCCACGGCGGGCCCTTCCCCTGGGTGGCCGTGTGTGCCGGCGTGGTCCTGGTCCTCATGCTGCTGCTGGGCTGTGCTGCCGTGGTGGTCTGCGTGCGGCTGAGGCTGCAGAAGCAGAGGCCCCCGGCTGACCCCTGCCGTGGGGAGACGGAGACCATGAACAACCTGGCCAGCTGCCAGCGCGAGAAGGACGTCTCGGTCAGCGTCATCGGGGCCACGCAGATCAAGAACACCAACAAGAAGGCCGACTTCCAGGGGGACGGCGCCGACAGGACCGGCTTCAAGGCCCGGTACCCCGCGGTGGACTATAACCTCGTGCAGGACCTCAAGGGCGACGAGGCCGCGGGCAGGGACGTGCACAGCAAGCGAGACGCCCAGGGCCCGCCACAGGGCTCCGCCGGGGAGAAGGGCACAGCGGCCACACTTAGGGGGTGCGTGCTGCGGCCGGCGGAGGGCGGGTGGCCGCCCCAGCCTGTCCCCGCCCATCGTCACTGGTCCGCGGTTTCCCTTTCAGGGGAGAAGCACCTGAGAGGAAAAGGCCGGAGTCTCTCCACTCCACCTCCAAGGACACCAAGTACCAGTCTGTGTACGTCATCTCGGACGAGAAGGACGAGTGCGTCATCGCCACCGAGGTGAGTGCGGCGCGGGCCGAGGGGCGGGGCCGGCGCGCCTCCACCTGGGCTCACCTCTTGCGGCCCTAGGTGTGAGCTGGAAGTGCCGGCGGTCGTTCCTCCCGGAGGCTCCGAGGATGTATGCCCCACGAATGCTGCTGAAGAGGAGTCCGCGCCTGCAGAGGCGAGCCCGCCGGCTGCCGCCGGCTCTTGCACTGCCGTCCGGGCCTTTCCGTTGCACTATGGACAGTTGCTTTTAAAGAGAGTATATTTAAGAAGCGGACTCAGTCCCCGCTGAGAAGCATGCACTGCCGCGTGTAGGTCTGGGGTTCTTATGAGCCGGTCTGATCCTGACTAGAAACACAAACTGCCTTTACTGTACTTTTTGATACTGAAATGTGTTTTTTCTAGATGGAAAAAAAATGTGTGTTATTTTTTTGGATTTGTAAAAATATTTTTCACAATATCTGTAAAGCTTGAGTATTTTGTGATGTTTGTTTTTTATAATTTAAATTTTGGTAAATATGTACAGAGGCACTTCGGGTCTATGTGACTATATTTTTTGTATATAAATGTATTTATGGAATATTGTGCAAATGTTATTTGAGTTTTTTTACTGTTTTGTTAATGAAGAAATTCCTTTTTAAAATATTTTTCCAAAATAAACGCTATGAATCACAATGTGCAGGTGTGGGTCCGCTGTTGCCTGTCTGGGGCTGCTCCTCAGGTGCTCACTGCATGGGGCCCCAGAAGGAGACCCCTGGGTCTCTTGTAGAGGCCCTGCCTGGCCTCCGTCCCTGGAGAGCCTATTTTCTGCCTCCACCTGGGGCTCTTGCAGCCCGGGCCTGGGGCAGCTGCACATGCTCCCCTGTGCCATTTGGTCAGTACTGAGGGATTTCTGAGACTTGGCTATTTCCTCTGAGTCTTATATTTTTAAAAATGAGCAAGACCTCGTTTGGGGTCCAGCAGCCACAAGGCACTTTTATATTGCCATGGCAGGACTTTATGTCTTATGTGTGACTTTAGTTGCCTCTAAAAGTTGGTTGCTTTCTACCAAAGTGCTGTCACAGTGCAGCAAATAGCAATAAACCCACTCTTTCCTGAGCACCTTCTGTGTGCCAGGTCCCTATCAGCCCAGTGACTGATCTTGCCTGCGGTGTCACTGTACCAGGTCACCAGGGAGTGTCTAGGCTCCGAGGGGAGTTCCTGGCCGGGTTTGTAAATGAGTGTCAACACAGATTAGGCAGTCCAGGCCAGACCCCCATTTAACCATCATTTGTCAGGAATTCAGCTTCTCAGTGCCAACAAGATCTGGAGATTTGACAGACTTAACGCTGATGTGACTTTGGGACCCAGAGCTTGGTATGCACTGTTGACTCTCAGACAACCAGTCCACACTGGGGCTTATTTCTGGTGTCCTAAGTGGGATGGCACCTTGCCAGCCTTATCAGTGGAATGGAAAAGGAAGCCAGCCCACATCCCCCCCTCTGTACTGAACGGCCCTCTCAGGGCCCAGGAGAGTTGATGCCAACAAAACCCAGCATCAGCGAGGAACTGAGCCCAGCATGCAGCCCAAAGCATCCATGCTGCTTCTGTTTCCAAGCTGTACCCCAGTCCGTCCTGACGCTGTGACCAGCACGGGCTGTATTCAGGAGGAATGCTCAGTGTCGAGGACCTCTGGTGATTGGCTTTGCCCTCCCAAGAAGCAGGGGCAGGGCCTGGGACCCCATCTTTGGTCCCTCCCTTGCTCACTTCTGACACAGGTCGACCTGCCCAGGAAAGTTCCCACTTGCCACCCCAGAGTCACTGACAGCCCGCTTTCCCCTTGGGGAGTGGTCAGACAGGGGTAAGAGTGCAAGGTTCATCTGTGTCAGGAGCACATGCCACGCGGGGTCTCCCGAAGCTCATTCCATGAAAGGTTGCTCTCACTTTCCTCTTCCTGACCTTGTCCTGCGGTCAGGGAAAGACTTGTCTCTCATCTGGGAAGCTGGACACAGCACCTTTTCTCTTCCTAAGTCAGCATTTCACTCAGAGCTCAGTGGGGAATTCAGGGACCCTGGTAGAAACAGTCACCTGGAAGCACAGACGTGTGTGGGCCCGTGGTGACTCGCTGGGCCGAGACACCCAGCAGCGACTTGCCTCTGGCTCCCTCTGCAAGGCAGGCATCTCCCCAGGCATGTGGTAGGAATGAGGAAGGGGGAGCACAGGTGCACCTAGGCGGCGGCCAGGCAGCAGGAGGTGGAAAGAGCAGGTCCTCGCCCCTGAGTGAGCTTGGGCCCAAGCAAGAGAGACCTTCACCCACTGACCTGGGACAGGCAGGCCACGGGCGTCCAGGCCCACTCCCACCAGCCAGTGGGGCCTGGAGAGACAAAGGCCACAGCACAGGAGCAGCTGGCCTCGGGTTTTCCCCTTTTGCTTTTCACTGGTGCATGATTTTGCACTTCCAGAAGTTGCAAGAGTGGTACAAAGACGCTCGTTTAGAATGTGGCTGGGTGCAGCCCTCCACACGTGCTCCTTTGCTTTCCACGGTGAGGACAAGCACCCGGTTTCGCTGTCCATTCATGAAGCGTGGTCTCCCAGGCAGCCCAGACGTGGCAGGTGACCATCTCCATCTCGAAGCTCAGCCATCAGATAGGGCGGCAAACCCTGGCAGCTGGCCTCTCTGGAGGTGGCCACTTGCACTCCTGACCCTCACTACCATCTGACTCGCAAGCTCTTGTGTTCCCATCAAGCTGGGTTTCTTTTGGTGAAGAGCAGCAGCAATGGATTTTTTTTTTTTTTTTCCAGAATTGGGAATTGAACCCAAGGCCAATTTACCACTGAACCACATCCACAGCCCTTTGTATTTTTAATTTTGAGACATGGTCTCACTACTGCTCAGGCTGGCCTCCAACTTGCCATCCTCCTGCTTCAGCTCCCAAGTCCCTGGAATTATAGGTGTGTGGCCACGTGCAGCTCAACAATTGCAGTTAAAATGTTGTGAACTTGAGGCTGGAAGCAGTGATGACCATCCAGTTCTAAGTGGGGCAGGCATGCGAAGCCCACTCACCTGCCACCTGGACTGCTGGGTCCCCCAGGCTGTGTGCTAATTGAGTCAGCATTGGATACAGCACCAGAGGAGAGGTGAGGTTTCCCCACCTTCAGACGGAACCTGCACACAGTCACTGCTCCTGTCTCATACCTGTCACTGGACAGGGGCTGGGGACATCCCAAAGGACATCAGGGGCTACTCAGCAGAGTCCTGGGAGCCTGCAGGTCAGATCACCTGCCAGGACAAAAAGAAAAAGATGGAGAGGACCTACGGATAGGTAAAGTGAGATGCATCAGCCAGCACAGTGCCAAGACTGGTCCCTGCTTCAAGCACTTCAAAACTTTATGGACCAACTGGAGAAATTCAGACACTCATTGGACCTGTTCATGGTCTCAGTTGCACTCTGACTGTACACCTTGAAGGTCTCACAGTGTATTTGCGGGTCAGTGTTGTGGACGCGATGTGTTGTTACTACTGAGTTAGATAGGAAACGAGACCTTGTCTTTTAGAGAGAACTCTGGACTGACCATGGAGGAGACATTGGGAGGCATGGGGTTTACTTCAAGTCCCCCGAGCCCCAAGGCAGGAGGGGCTGCACTGGTGGACAAAGCAGGGCAGTAGATACATGGGGTTATGTACATGGTTCTCTTGTGCGTTTGGAACTTTCTGGAAGCAGAAACACTGAGACAAACTGTGGTGGACACACGTGTGCAGTAACCCACAGGTGGTCCAAGGTGCTGTCTGTTAGGTGGCACAGTGTGGTGACCATCAGGAGGTTTTCTGCCTTTGTACATGCACATTTCAGATGAGGAGGCTGTGAGAAGCAAACGAAGATAGAGATGGGCAGTCTGTCCAGAACTTTGATACCAGAGCCTCGGGTCCAAAGCTGGCTCTGCTGTGTGTTGGCTTTGCACTTGAAGGGGCCACTGCTGAGCCTGGGGCAGGACGATGGCACCATGGCCACCGTGTTTGTCATGCTGTGTGAGGGTGGCTTCTGAAGCACAGATTTGAGCGCACGCTCAGTTCACCCTGCTCATGGCTTCCAGCTGCCTTCAGCCAGTTTGGGATACTTAAGCTGGCTCCCGGCTGTCTCTGCAGCCTCCTGTCACATTATCCTCCTCTTGACCCTTTAGCTCTTGGCTCCAGCCACCCTGGCTGTGGGCAGCATGGTCTTTTGCCCGCTTTCCTGCCCTGGACTTTGCACATGACCCTCCACCCTCACGGAATGCTGTGTTCTGCTGTCACTCTGGTCCACCCCTCCATGAAAATGTCCTGCTGCCCGGAAACTGCCTTTGTGTATGTGTGTATGGGTTAGTGGAAACTGACCCCAGGAGTGCTCTCCCACTGAACCACACCCCCAGTGCCTTGTATGTTTTATTTTGAGACAGTTTTATGATTTAGATATAAGGTATCCCCAAAAGCTCACATGTGAGACAGTGCAAGAAGGTTCAGAGGAGAAATGACTGGGTTGTGAGAGTCTTAACCAATCAGTGATTAGTCCCCATATAAGGATTAACTAACTGAAGTGGTGGGATGTGGCTGGAGGAGGTGGAAATTGGGTATGGCTTTGGGCATATATTTGTATATAGCAAGAGGAGTCTCTCTCTGCTTCCTGATGATGCAAGCTGCTTCCCTCTGCCACGCTCTTCCCCTATGATGTTCTGCCTCACCTCAAGCCCCAAGGAATGGAGCCAGCCTTCTATGGACTAAGATCTCTGAAACCGTGAGTGCTCAAATAAACTCTTCTGCCTCTATAATTGTGCTGGTTGGGTCCTTTTAGTCATAGCAGTGAACAAGCTGACTAAAACAAAAATTGGTACTGAGAGTGGGGTTGTTGCTGTGACTAACCTGACCATGTGGTTCAAAAACTTTTTGAGATTTTTTGAATTGGTGGGAGGAATTTTGAGATGTCTATCAGTGCAACCTGGAAATGCTTTAGATTGTTTTAAGTGGAGATTAATGGCCGATTCTGGTGGGAGTTCAGATGACCAGAATGGCAATAGGACCATGTTCAGTGAAGACCCAGTCCAAGAGGGTTCAGAAAAGGAGGACTCTTGGAATTTAGAGCAGAGGCCATTCATGTTATGTTTTGGCTTAGAAGTTGTCCGTATTTTGCCTGTGTCCACTTTCTGTGAGGCTGATTTTAGAAGCAATGGACTTCTTAATCTGGTGGAAGAAATGTCTAGGCAGCATATTGGTCAGGCAGTGGCATGGATATTGCTAGTGACTTTTAGTCAAATTTATTGTGATAATCAGGAGCAGAAAGTAGAGCAGAAAGATTTGGAAAAAGTGTACTTGAAAGGCCAGAGTAAAACTAGGGTTAAGGAAGTTGCAGTTGTTAGAGTCATTACTGCCACTGAGGAAATGCTAAAGACTGTGTCTGGAGACATGACAAAGATGGCTTGAAGGCATCTCAGGACCTGGTGAGACCACACCCATCTCAAGCTCAAGGGAATAAAGCTGAAAATTCTCTTGAAAAGAGATCAGTGGGGTATCCTTCTTGTACCATGGGGCCTAGAAAGTTTTTTCAACATGCTCAACCACCCAAACACTCAGAGGCTGTAGGAAGAGTCTCTGGAGGCTTGGCTATGGCAAGCCTCGAGATGGCAGCAGACCTTGGCATCAACCACGTGGTGCTGGTTCTGCAGGAATGCAGGATGCCGGAGTTAGGGGGTCATGGAGGCTTCCACCAAGGTTTCAAAGGAAGGCCTTGGAAGCCAGGCAAAGTGCATCAGGGTCGGAGTCCCTGCAGTCAGCTCCTGAGAAGGTGAGGTGTGGAGATGTGAGGAGAAGCCGAAGCTGCAGTGGAGACCCCTGAGATTAAGAAATGCCAGTAATGTGGGACATGGTCCTAGGAAAGCTGCAGGAATCGAGCAGAGACAAGCCAACAGAAAGGCCACTTGAGCTGCAACCAACAAGGCCGCAGGGGTGGAGCTACACATGCCCTTTGGAGAGAACCTCAAGGTGTCACGTGCCTCAGATGCTGGACGTGGAGCGGCAGGACTCATTTGCCCAGCTGGGTTTGGGTTTTGCTTGGGTTCCATCCCTTCTTTTTATGCCCCTAATTTTGTGAATGGAAATGTTTTCTCTGTGCCTTTATATGTTGGATATTTGTAAATTGTTTTTTATTTTACAGGAGCTCACAATGTGAGATTGCCTTGAGCCTCGGAGTAGACTTTTGACTTGAACTTTGAGCAATTTCAAAACTCTTGAGACTATGGGGACCCTTGGAAATGGACTAATTGTATTTTGCATTGTCAGATGAGTGTGATCTTTGGGGACCAGGGGTGGAATGCTATGGTTTGGGTTATGAGGTGTCTCCCTAAAGCTGACATGTGAGGCAATGCAAGAAGGTTCAGAGAGAAATGATTGGGTTGTGAGAGTCTTAACCCAATCAGTGAATTAATCCCTAATAGGACTAACTGACTGGTAACTGAAGTGGTAGGTATGACTAGAAGAGGTGGGAATTGGACATGGCTTTGGGGTATATATTTGTGTATGGCAAGTGGAGTCTCTCTCTGCTTCCTGATTGTGTGAGCTGCTTCCCTCTGCTCTACTCTTTCCCCATGATGTTCTGCCTCACCTCAAGCCCTGAGGAATGGGGCTGGCCTTCTATGGACTAAGATCTCTGAAACCATGAGCCCTCAAGTAGACTCTTCCTCCTCTACAATTGTTCTGGTCAGATCCTTTTAGTCACAGCAGCAAAAAAGTTGACTAAAACAGACAGGGTCTCACTAAGTAGCCTGGGATGGCCTCAAACTCACAATCCTACTGCTTTAGACTCTTGAGAGACTGGATTACAGGTATGTGCTACCATGCCGGGTCCATGAGAATCTTCTATGGACTTTGACCATGAGGAACGTCACTAGCAGTTCTGAATTGTGTGCCAGAGATCACCCAAGAGGGTGATCACAGTATGTTGCTCTTAGTCTAGTGACAGTTCACCTAGACATAAGCCTTGGTGAAAGTGCCTTCCCTTGGTGACCTGGGAACAGAGATCTTTTATTTTTTTGACTGGGGGTCCCACATCCCTGTATTTCTTTGGTTTTCCAACTTCACTATTTGGTAATGCAAATTCAGTCTCCCACCTACGTAGCCACTTTGCTGACCCTCACTGAGGATGGAGCTTGGGCTCTGAGAGGAGGATCAGTGGAAAGGCAGGGCACCCCATAGCAAGCCAGGGTGGCAGAGGCAGAGGGGCCCTCAGCAGACAGACCAGGCCTGCCTCCTACCCCCTCTCACTCCTGCATGAGCCAGGCCACACCTCAGCGGCCTTAGGTGCCTTAGGAGTCCCTCACTCCTGACCCTTGCAGAGGGTCAGTGAAGATCGATGCTGGAAAGTGCAGATGGGGCTGCGTCTGATGCCGGGGGCTCACACGCAGATGTACAGCGTGTCCCACCACAAGTGTGACACATCCAAAGTGCTTTGAAATTTCAGTGTGTGTCATTTGGAAGCAATGCAGGGATGTTTTCAAGAGACACGTGTCAGGGAAGAATGCTAGCACTTCCTTCCAGAATAGCTTTGGTACAAAGGAACTATTGACGGTTTCAAGGAGACCGAAGGACCTCTCTCCGCACTTGTCCCCCCGGAGGTGTGGGTGCCAGCGACAAGCCTGGCTCACACGCCTTGAGAGCTACACGCTCCGTCTTGTGTTCCTCCTGTCCCTTAGTGAACATGTGCTGCTCCCCATCTGGCCTTGGCGATCCATGTTCCAGAGATTTCAATTTTGATAGAAGTGAGAGCGGACACAGGACGGGGCGTGACAGGCGCACATCAGGCCCTGTCTTTTTGGAGGCACAGGGAGCAGTCGCTGATCACATCCTTGAAGGAGACACGGAGGTCTGCACAGAGGAGGGTGCGCAGTTGCAGGCCGCCGCCTGGCGAGGACAGAGCGACCTACCCCGTCTGGGCTGGCGTCTGACTCCTGCTTGCTGAGGGCAGGCTCCTCAGAGCTGAGACTCGGCAGGCAGCTCCAGACTTGGTGTTCACCTCTCACGGTGAAATCAACTCTGACACAAAGTTTGCTGAGTCTTTAAGTCTACTTGAGCTTTTATTTTTATTAATTTTTATTTGTTCTAATTAGTTGTACATGACAGTGGAATGCATTTATGCATCTTGATAAATCATACATAAATGGAGTATAACTTCTCATTTTTCTGATTGTACATGTGTTAGGATCACATTGGTCATGCAGTCGTACATGCACATAAGTAATAATGTCTGTTTCACTCTACTGTTCTTCCTACACCCATGCCCCTTCCCCATCCTTCACTCACCTCTACCTGATATAAAGTAACTCTATTCTTACCTATCCCTTGCTTATTGTGAATTAACTTCCACATATCAGAGAAATTTGGATTTGGTTTATTTCACTTAGCATGATATTCTCCAACTCCATCCAATTATCAGCAAATGCCAGAATTTCATTCTTCTTTAACACTGAGTAATATTCCATTGTGTATATGTACCACATTTTCTTTACCCATTCATCTGTTGAAAAGGGCATCTAGGTTGATTCCATAGTTTAGCTATTGTGAGTTGAGCTGCTATAAACATTGATGTGGCTGTGTCACTGTTGTATACTGATTTTAACTCCTTTGTGTATAGACCGAGGAGTGGGATAGCTGGGTCACATGGTGGTTCCATTCCAGGTTTTCTGGGGAGCCTCCGCCCTGCTTTCCAAAGTGGTTGCACAGATCTGCAGTCCCACCAGCAGTGCATGAGAGGACCTTTCCCTGCATCCTCAGGACTGCTCATTCCACTCGAGCTTTAGTGCTGAACTGTCTGCCTTGAGGCCCCGGGGTCTTTCTCCATCAGCAGGTGCAGGAAGCTTGGTGGGTGAGATTGCTTTTCAGCCTGGGTCAGCAGTGGGACTTGTGCCGTGGCCTACCAGGCTGACCTGGTGACTCAGCAGTGCAGGTGTGGGTGCTCTTCTGGGTGCTCAGGGTCGCCCTCATAGTGAAGGAAGTGGGAGTCTTTGACGGGACTCGCAGGCTTCCCATTTCCACTCTTGCTGCACCCTGTCCTGAGCAGCGCAAGGGAGGGAGCGTGGGGCCTCTGCTCCCCTGTGGTCACTTCCTGTGTGGCCTGTTCATGCAGTTAGCAAGTCTCATTTCTTTAAGAATCAGAGTGAGTTTTTGATGTTGTGGATTTTAGCCTTTCCTTAGAAGATTAGGGGAAGTCTTGGTGTGAAAGGCCCAAGTTACAGGCAGTACTCAAAGGGTGCACTGTAGGGAGGGCTCTGGGCTTGGTATTCTTGTTACATAAGTACAGCATGAGACCCTTTTGCCTCCAGGTCGCACGCTGTATGCAGGAAGGCGGGAGGAGGGAGATCCACATGCGGCTGCACACGAGGAAGAGGGCGTTCTTAGTCCTGCGTACCAGTGAAGGACAGGTGTGGGGAGCATGCTGGGACCCACTGAGGCTGGTGGCAGGACTGTCAAAGGTGGGTTTGATGGCAGGACCACAGGGGAGGTACAGCTGGCTCTCTAGTTGCTGCCTTGGCCTCAGCACTCAGCCCTCCCCTCTGTGTGGTGCAGCTTGCCCACACGTGGAAGGGAGCAGGAGGCTCTCTGGCGGCCATGGTGTCCTGTGCTCGTTGGCATGGCAACTCTGCCCCAGAGGACAAACTCACTTCAACAAATTGACCAGGCAGAACTGCCTGGTGTTTCTCTCCCAGGACCAGGCATGGCTTCTGCAAGCGCGGGCTTTGGAATCTGCCTGCCTGCACCCTCAGCAGCCCCGGACGTACCTGTGAGTGGGGACGGAAGGTGCTGGGAGCTGCCAGTCCTCGACTCTGTGCTTGCTCTCTCTCCTGGGGTTCCCAGGGAAGGATTCTCCCCTCCTGGGAGAGGGCCCGAGAGTAGAGTTAGGACTGTGACCAAAGCAGAGGGCTCCAGGGAATGGTTCCCACGGAATGCTTGGCCAGAGCTTGGTTTCTGGACCTGGCTGTGCAGAGCAGACTGGATGAGTTACACTCACTGTGCAGGGGAGGAGTGTGCTCCTGCCTGGGCTTCTCTCATTCCTAAGGTGGTGACTGATGGCCTCATGGCAGACCGATGAATGCCTTCAGGCATGTGTGTATGTGTGTGCATACATGCACGCTATGTACATACATATGTGTTATATGTCTTCCTGGGAGCCTGTTGGTCACATTTGTGTGTGATAAGTGCACGTGTATGTTTGCACATGTGTCTGCAGCATGTAACACAAATGTGTACATGGTGTGTACATGTGCATGCACGTACTGATGTATATGGTGTGGATGCCTATGTGCATGCACACATATGTATGAGCATGCTTGCATTTGAGCATGTATATGCATGCATGTATTGGGTTAGTATGTGTATATGCAGACATGTGTGATATGTGTGTCTGCATTTCAGCATGTGTTTGCATTCACATGTGTATGTGGAGATGTGTCTGTATGTGTTTGAGCACACATGTGTGCAGTGATTGTGTGAGGAGTACATGTGTGTACCCACACACCCATGTGTGTGCTGCGTGTGCTGGTAGATTTGGAGGAAAGATCTGCACTGCCCCTCCTGGTCATCTTTTTCTCCTCCCATCCTGATGAGCATTTGGGTAACAAATGCCCCTCAGTGACCGGGTACTTTGACCCGAGACAAGTGAAATGCACTTAGGACCAAGGTCTGGGCTGCCTGCCTCTACAGGTCTGTCCTTCTGCTGTGTGTTCTCTGGTCCCAGTGCACACTCTGAGCACTTCCCCCTAACCACACTGGTCTGCATGACAGGGAGGTGTCGAGAGTGAATGAATGGGGAAGATGGTGCACATGATGTCCACCAGGTTCAGTTCTTCCTCCTGGGGAGCAAGAGACCTGCAGCTCCCCAGTCTTGGAGTTGTGTGTGACCATGTGGTTGTTGAGGCCAAGGACCTGGGAGTGTGAGAGACAGGTGCCCTGGGCTGGAGCAGCACACGCAGGGTCAGACCTCTGGGCTCTCTGCCTCCTGAGAACTGAGGCACCTCTTGAGATCCTTTGTTTCGGGACTGCACCAAGTCCTTCAAAAAGAACTTGACTTCAAAATTTGATGTTTGAATCCACCAACCAATAAACAGAAGGACCCAGTGTTTACAATGTGATGGCAAAATCTTGGTTGGAGGAAGCTTGAGATCTGCTTTTTTAACGGTACCCTTGCACATTTTAATCCTTCCCCTGTTGAGATGTTCAGGCTATTTCCAAATACTGACAGCCTAATAACATTTCATTGAACTTACTTGCACTTCAGTCATGGATGGTCTCTTATTTTTAATTATAATAAATTTCTAGAAATGGAATTATTCCAAGGCCAACCAGGCCCTGAACAGTTCCTCATGGAGGACTGTTGGTTTTGCTGGGACTTCCCCTCCACAGACCCTTATTCAGAGAACACCTCTGTGTTTGGGACTTTTTAATTTTGTGGTTTTAGTTTCATCTTTTTTTTACGATCAACATAATTTGAGCCACGCCTTACGTGCAGTAAAACACACCATGTTAAGTACATGGGCGGATGCGTTTAAGGCTGGAAAGCTGACTGAAGCCTGTGGGCAGGGCCCTGCTGTCCACTGGCCCTGGTCTGCCCCACATCACAGCTGTGGAGGCTCACGGATGGTGAGGGGTCTCTGGGTGTTTCTGAGCTGTGTGCTGCTGGGTGTCAGTGGAGAATCTGGTGGAGTTGCTCCCTGCACACCAGTGGGCAGGGCGGGCAGTGGGCAGCTCTCTCCTTTCCCGTGCCCATGTGGGAAGCACAGGCCTGGCTCCCAGGCATAGGTCGTCCCCTGTGGGCCCTCAAGCAGCTGTGGTTTCTGCTGAGGCAATGGACACCCTGGGCTGATGGTCTTGGTCCTCACCCTCCCTTCTTGAGCCCAGCCTCTTGGGCTGTTGAGACTTTAAGGCAGCTGCCATGAACTGGCAGAAGGTCCCAGGCTGCCCGCCCACACGTGGGTTCCTCTAGAAGGTTCAGAGGCCAAGGCTGGCCCTGCTGGGAGTTGCTGCCCAAACAGCAGGACACCAGGTAGGGTCAGGGGCCCTGCATGGAAACCACCGTCAGGCAGACCATGCAGGCTGCTCAGCTGCTCCCGGGCACCCGCCTTCCTGATTGCTGTCTTAGAAAGACAGATTCTGGATGAAAACATGGTTTTTTACTTCAGCACAAAACAGCAGCAGTTCTGGGCACAGCTTCTAGCACATTCCTCCTCCCCTGCCACTCCTCCCTTCCTGGCCTGCTCCTTTATCTCTGCACATGCAAGTCATAAATACACCTGTGCACAAAGACCATCTGGCTGAAGAAACAGGAGTTAGGCCCTGATTCATTTTCACACTAATTAAGTCAGCAGGCATGCTCACTCTTCTTCTTCAGCTCTGTCACCCCTGGGGACGTTCCAAGCACCTCACTGGTGGAGTCAGAGTGAACGGGAGCCAGGAGGGGATCTGGGGGCTGCTTGGAGTCCTCATGGCCCATTCTGCAGCCTCCACGGCAGTGCAGTAGGGTCAGACTGAGTTGGGCAGAGGCACCACCTCCTCCTGTGGCCCTGGACTTGGGCCCTGGGGACGGCCAGTGGAGCTCTGACCTGGGGGCCTTGCTGAGAGGAGCTTTCATCCTGAGCTGGCTCCTCCCAGCAGCCGTCCAGCCAGGCCTGTCTCCTTTGACCTGAAGTCAAGGGACAGATGGAGGGCCACCTGAACTCAACCTCTGGAGCGTTTAGGGACTTCTGCTGATGAAGAGACACAGGTGCACGAAGTCTCCCCAGCAAGCAGACAGTGCCCTTGCCAGACGAAGGGAGGTGACATGAGGAAATTGGGGGCCAGACCTGCCCCCAGAAGGGCCAGGACAGAGCTTGTCCAATGCCCATGTGACCTGCTCACCTGCCCTCATGAGAGCTGTGGTGCTGTCCTGGTCAGCACTGGGCAGGAAGGGGCCCACAACAGGAGACAAGACCCCTCCAGGAGGAGGCTGAGCCTCCTCCAGGCTCGGGAGGAGCTCAAGGGCACAGGCTGGGGGATTTGACATGCTTGGCACAAGCCAGCTCGTCAGGCCAGAGCCAGAGTGGCCCATCCGTTCCCACCCACTGAGCACATGGCCCAAAACTGAACCCTGATCTCAAGCCCTTCCCCCACCCTGTGTAAGTGAGAAAGGGTTTGGGGCTTCTCCACTTAACCTGGAGTGTTTTAAATGATTTGGAACCTGACTCAGTAACGCGTTTGAGGGACTGGGCCCTACAGGTTCACTTACATGCTGCTACAAATCCTCCTGGATCACGCTGCAGCGGCGTGGAGACTGTGTCCTCAAGACGGGAGAGTCTGGAAGCACGAATGGAAACGTGCAGGTCCTTGGGTGCCACTGTCAGAGGGAAAGGGGTTTCAGAAACTGCGGGACCCAAGAGGGCCTGGGGCCAGGGTCCCTCCTGCGAGGAGCTCAGGAGGCCAGAGCGGTGGGCTTCGCAGCCTCTCTAGCTGCCCTCACCCCAGCTTCCTCAGGGGACCCTGCCCAGAGGTGGTGCTCAGGGCAGCCCAGTCAGGCCCAGTGGGAAGCAGGGCTTGATTCCTTTCTGTGGGCCCAGCGGACCTTCGCGCCTCACCAGGGCCTGCACTCAGGGAGCTCCTGCCGGCCGTGCTGCTGAGCCACAGCTCGTTCGACCTCATCTTCAGGTGGACCCAAGTGACGTGGCCAGCAGAGTGAGGGAAGGAACCCCTTGCTGGCCACTCATCCCATCCTCGGGAGTCCTGAAACATTCCCACCTAGTGAAGGGGCGGGCGGCACAGATGACGGAAGCTGTCAGCCGCGGTGCCGATGGAGCCGGCCCAGTCGCCAGCCCTAACCCTGGACCTGCAACATTCGCCTTGCGTGGCAACAGGACCTGCCATGTTACTAAGCTGAGGACCTTGAGGTGGGGGTCTCCTCGACTACTGGCCGCTCTTCGTAGTCACAAGGGTCCTCCCAAGGGGCAGCGGGAGGCACGAGGGCCAGAGTGGAGGAGAAGGCCAGAGAACAGAAGTGAACCAAGTCAGAGGGAGGAGGATGCTGGGGTGAAGCAGGTACCAGGAGCTCATGCCTCCAGAGCAGAAGAGGCAGAGGCAGGTCCTCCCAGAGCCTCATGAGGGCCAGCCCTGCCAATACCTGACGCCATGCAGTGCGGCCCTGCAGACCTGCAGAAGCCCAATGAGACAATGTGTGTTGTCTAGGACGTGGCATGTGTTGTCAAGGGGAAGGTGTGTGTTGTCTAGGACGTGGCATGTGTTGTCAAGGGGAAGGCGTGTGTTGTCAAGGACGTGGCGTGTGTTGTCTAGGACGTGGTGCGTGTTGTCTAGGATGTGGTGTGTGTTGTCAAGGGGAAGGCGTGTGTTGTCAAGGATGTGGCGTGTGTTGTGTAGTACGTGGTGCGTATTGTCTAGGACGTGGTGTGTGTTGTCTAGGACGTGGTGTGTGTTGTCTAGGATGTGGTGTGTGTTGTCAAGGGGAAGGTGTGTGTTGTCAAGGACGTGGCGTGTGTTGTCTAGGACGTGGTGTGTGTTGTCTAGGACGTGGTGTGTGTTGTCTAGGATGTGGTGTGTGTTGTCTAGGACGTGGTGTGTGTTGTCTAGGACGTGGTGTGTGTTGTCAAGGGGAAGGCGTGTGTTGTCAAGGACGTGGCGTGTATTGTCTAGGACGTGGTGCGTGTTGTCTAGGACGTGGCGCGTGTTGTCTAGGACGTGGTGTGTGTTGTTAAGGACGTGGCGTGTGTTGTCTAGGACGTGGTGTGTGTTGTCTAGGACGTGGTGCATGTTGTCTAGGACGTGGTGCGTGTTGTATAGGACGTGGTGTGTGTTGTCAAGGGGAAGGTGTGTGTTGTCTAGGACGTGGTGTGTGTTGTCTAGGACGTGGCGTGTGTTGTCAAGGGGAAGGTGTGTGTTGTCTAGGACGTGGTGTGTGTTGTCTAGGATATGGTGTGTGTTGTCTAGGACATGGCGTGTGTTGTCTAGGACGTGGTGCGTGTTGTCTAGGACGTGGTGTGTGTTGTCTAGGACATGGCGTGTGTTGTCAAGGGGAAGGTGTGTGTTGTCAAGGACGTGGCGTGTGTTGTCAAGGATGTGGCATGTGTTGTCAAGGGGAAGGTGTGTGTTGTCTAGGACGTGGCGTGTGTTGTCTAGGACGTGGCGTGTGTTGTTAAGGGGAAGGTGTGTGTTGTCTAGGACATGGCGTGTGTTGTCTAGGACATGGCGTGTGTTGTCTAGGACGTGGTGCGTGTTGTCTAGGACGTGGTGTGTGTTGTCTAGGACGTGGTGTGTGTTGTCAAGGGGAAGGTGTGTGTTGTCTAGGACGTGGCGTGTGTTGTCTAGGACGTGGCGTGTGTTGTCAAGGGGAAGGTGTGTGTTGTCTAGGACATGGCGTGTGTTGTCTAGGACATGGCGTGTGTTGTCTAGGACGTGGTGCGTGTTGTCTAGGACGTGGTGTGTGTTGTCTAGGACGTGGTGTGTGTTGTCAAGGGGAAGGTGTGTGTTGTCTAGGACGTGGTGTGTGTTGTCAAGGACATGGTGTGTGTTGTCAAGGGGAAGGTGTGTGTTGTCTAGGACGTGGTGTGTGTTGTCAAGGACATGGTGTGTGTTGTCTAGGACGTGGTGTGTGTTGTCAAGGGGAAGGTGTGTGTTGTCTAGGACGTGGCGTGTGTTGTCTAGGACGTGGCGTGTGTTGTCAAGGGGAAGGTGTGTGTTGTCTAGGACATGGCGTGTGTTGTCTAGGACATGGCGTGTGTTGTCTAGGACGTGGTGCGTGTTGTCTAGGACGTGGTGTGTGTTGTCTAGAACGTGGTGTGTGTTGTCAAGGGGAAGGTGTGTGTTGTCTAGGACGTGGTGTGTGTTGTCAAGGACATGGTGTGTGTTGTCTAGGACGTGGTGTGTGTTGTCTAGGACGTGATGTGTGTTGTCAAGGGGAAGGCGTGTGTTGTCTAGGACGTAGTGTGTGTTGTCAAGGACATGGTGTGTGTTGTCAAGGGGAAGATGTGTGTTGTCTAGGACGTGGTGTGTGTTGTCAAGGATGTGGCATGTGTTGTCAAGGGGAAGGTGTGTGTTGTCTAGGACGTGGCGTGTGTTGTCTAGGACGTGGCGTGTGTTGTTAAGGGGAAGGTGTGTGTTGTCTAGGACATGGCGTGTGTTGTCTAGGACATGGCGTGTGTTGTCTAGGACGTGGTGCGTGTTGTCTAGGACGTGGTGTGTGTTGTCAAGGACATGGTGTGTGTTGTCAAGGGGAAGATGTGTGTTGTCTAGGACGTGGTGTGTGTTGTCAAGGATGTGGCATGTGTTGTCAAGGGGAAGGTGTGTGTTGTCTAGGACGTGGCGTGTGTTGTCTAGGACGTGGCGTGTGTTGTTAAGGGGAAGGTGTGTGTTGTCTAGGACATGGCGTGTGTTGTCTAGGACATGGCGTGTGTTGTCTAGGACGTGGCGTGTGTTGTCTAGGACGTGGTGTGTGTTGTCTAGGACGTGGTGTGTGTTGTCTAGGGGAAGGCATGTGTTGTCTAGGACGTGGCGTGTGTTGTCAAGGGGAAGGTGTGTGTTGTCTAGGACATGGCGTGTGTTGTCTAGGACGTGGTGTGTGTTGTCAAGGGGAAGGTGTGTGTTGTCTAGGACGTGGTGTGTGTTGTCTAGGACGTGGCGTGTGTTGTCTAGGACGTGGCGTGTGTTGTCTAGGGGAAGGCGTGTGTTGTCTAGGACGTGGCGTGTGTTGTCAAGGGGAAGGCGTGTGTTGTCTAGGACATGGCATGTGTTGTCAAGGGGAAGGCGTGTGTTGTCTAGGACGTGGTGTGTGTTGTCTAGGATGTGGTGTGTGTTGTCTAGGACCTGGTGTGTGTTGTCAGAGTCACTGTTGTGATGCTGTCAAGGCAGTGAGGGGTGTGAAGCGCAGCCCCTGGGGAGAGCCACAGGTGGGCGGGGAGAGGGCAGGGTGGTCCTCACCTAGGTCGCGCAGCCTGCGGCTAGTGTCAGAGCTCCCTCATCATGGTCTCTCCTGTACCATGAGGACTCTGGTTCCAGCTTCCATGCAAGTGGAATTCGGTGGAGATCCCCACACCCTCCTGTCCCACCCGCTGTCCTGGCAGAGGCGGGCACAAGGCAGACAGGGCGGAGGGAGGGTGCAGGGCCTGCACCTCCCAGAGCCTTTCGTCTCAGTCAACGGTGTGCCCAGAACCAGGGTACTTCTCTGGGAAAACGCTCAGTGCTTTCCCAGACGCCATAGGATGTCAGCAACGGGAGTGCAGAACAGGTGCCGGGAGCAGCTGCCGCTGACTCACGGTCCTCTTCTTTCAAGCGTGCTCTCTGTGGGGAGGTCGAGGGCTTCGGCAGCATCTGCTCTGAAGGCGCGGGGCTTGTTTCTCGCCTTTCTTGCTGCAGCAACACTCTTGGTGTTTGTAAGCTGAGTCAAGAGGCGAGGGACTGGGAGGTGGTAGGCTGGGGGAAGAACCTCATCTCTAACCCTGCAGTGGCTCAAAATAGCATTTGATTCTCTGCCGACATCATTTTGAGATGGAACCGATGGCTGTGTGCAAACCTAGGCTGTGGCAGACTCTGAGTCCACATCCTATGGCTATCACATGGGCAGCAGGGGCAGTGAGGCCCGCAACAGGTCTCCACTGATGGGCGGCCTGGCCTCTGGACCTGCTGCCATGACTTCTCCTGTGGACAGGCCAGAAGCACTGGAGCCCCTGGGGGCTCACACCACACACTCCACAAATGCTCCCTGAGCTCCCCCATGCTTGGTGTGCTGCCCACTGGGGCATCTATGGCCACGAGGCAGATGTGCAGGTGTCGATTCCCGCAGAGACCGGCGAGGTGAGGCGAGGCCTGCCATGGACTCTCCTCTGTCAGCAGTGCTCCACGGCCTGCATGATCCAGACCCGCAGCTGCCCAACACCACAGTGTCCACTCTGGGCTTCCAGTCATGCTCTGCATCTCCAGGACTTGGGCCGCAGTGGGCTGTTTCTTTGGTCTGGTGGTTGCAAAAGCCCCTGCTCGCCGTTGCTGGCCCCTGGGGCAGAGAGGTCCATTTAGGGCTGGGAGGCTCAACACAGCAGCAGGGGTTTCAGAATTAAGGGAAGGACAGCTCCTTCAAGAAACAAGAGCTCACCCACCCAGGCGTCCTCTGGGCCTCGGCTGCAAGTCCATCCCTGGTGCCGGTTCCCGGCAAGACGCCTCTCACGGGGACACAGTCTGCACATGTCTCCAAATGCACAGGGCTCCATCTGGGTAACCAGGACAGCCTGACTGAACTCGGGACAGGATCGCCTCATTCTCGGGCAGTGGGAAGGCCTAGTCTCTGCCTTTTCCTACAGTTCCCTGACCCACTGTGAAGGGGGAGAATCCAATCTGAGCAACACGTCCAGATTTGGAGCTTGGGTTTTCTATCTTGTGGACTGATCCCTGTCTTCTTGCCTCTGCCTCCTGTGGCCTTCCCATGTCCCCTGTGTGACTCTTCTCTCCTTAGTGGGACACCAGCTTCTACTAATGTGACCTCTCCCAGCCTTAACTGCAGCAAAGACCCTGTTCCAGCGCAGGCATGTGAAGGGCACTGAATGGACGTGAGACTTGGGGTGCAGAGAGACTTTCTTTACTAAGAATCCAAGGTGCTGCTCAAACACACACCATTGTCCGTTTCTTCTCAGCACTTTCTGGTCTCTGTTTGTTCAAAGCATCCAGGAAGAAGAAAGAAGGTAGAAATGGTGTTCCTATAACTGGAGTTGCCAACAGGATTCCTGGACCAGCAGGTGTTCCAGGATGGACCATGTGCATGGGTGGGTACTAGAGAATGTTCTTGACCGGAATCCACATGCTGGCAGGATGCAGGAGTCGTGGGCTCCTGGGTTGTGAGGGGTTGGGTTGTGCCAATCGGATGCAGCTATAGGAGCTGCCCTCTGTTGCGGAGGAGGAGTGGGGGAGGGCGGCAGTGGCATTGGATATGGTGACAGGAGCAGTTTTTCTGACTGTTTCAAGAAACACATCCTCACCTGGCCCTTCAGCCCAACTTCAACCTCTTTGACAAACAAAACAGAAAGTTAGTAAGCGTCCACAGCACCTGGGGGCTGAATTGTGGCTGCTTTGGCCACAGGGCCTTCAGCTCTGTGGCCCAAGGCCTGCAAGCGGGAGCCAGGAAGCCTGCCAGTCTCCTCCCCAGGCCCAGCAGTTCCTCCTCTCCTGACTACCTGCACCTGGGTTAGGGTTCAGATCTTTAAAATAACGGCAGGCGGACGTGCTCAGCAATATGCTCAGCACTGTGAATGAAATGCCCCGACATACCTGGTCTTTATTGTCTGATTGCCCCCCCCCAGATGCTCACGGCATCGACCAACTCTAGACAGGAAGTGGGGACACCCTTTCCACTGGGATACCCTGCTGGGTGGCGTGGGGGGATAGGGAGAGGGCTCAGACTCTCTGGTCCCTCTGATCTTGCATGTAGAGGCCTTTTACTGGGCACCAGCTCTTTGTGGGCCGGTCCAGGGTCTGTGAAGCTTCCTGCAGACCAAATAGACCCTGGGGCACGTGCTTGTCCATCTGCTCTAGAAAGATCAGTGCCCACCCTGGGCACCTGTGCTGAGAATAGCACTCCCTACCACACCAGGATGGAGGGACCCCTGGGCTGGGTTTTGCAGGAGGGGAAACTGAGGCCATGACCATGTCACCAGGTCCCCTGACTTCAGTGGCACCCTGGTCACCTGGTTGATAGCATTGCTCCTGTCTCCAGAGGGTGCTGGGAGGATGCATCCAAGCACTCTGCAGCCCTGGGCTTCTGGCACCAGGTGCAGGAGGCGTTCTGTTGCAGAGGGAATTCCTCCCACCTCTAGGTTGGGTCTTTCCATGGAAGCACACGGCATAGTGAAGTCCTAGAATGGAAATACGGGAAACTAGTTCTTCCCTGGGGTCAGCACAAGGCAGGTCGGCAGTTACTTTAATAAACAGAGCACAGAAGACATGAATCTCAGCACAAATCCACTTCAAAGTTCTGATCTTAAGGGAGGGAAATGTCAAAGATGCCAAAGGCCCAAGCCGCAGCGGCCATTCTACCTGGGGAGGCAGGGCTTGGCCCCTGGGCTGCACACACGGTGTCTGGCTGTGAGTCTGACATCTGTCCAGATCAGGTATTGAGTGAAAGCTGTTTTATGGGTGTGTGAATGCATGTGGACGGTTGTTGAGGATGTGTGCATGTGTGTTGTGGGGTTTGTGCACAGATATTGTGGAGGTGTCTGCAGGTATGTGGGTATATGCGTACGTGTTATGGGTGCATAGGTGTGGGCAGGTGTGTGGGAAGGTGTTGAAGTGTGCATGGGTGTTGTGTGTGTGTGTGTGTGTGTGTGGGTGGGTGGGTGTTGTGGGTGTGTCATTGTTAATTTGAATTGTCAACTTGATTGGATTAAGAGATGCCAATGATTAAGAGGATTCTGGGTGTGTCAATGAGGGCTTGTCTCGGAATGATTGGCATGTGGGATAGAGAACTGAAGTGGAGACCTCCCTAAGTGTGTGCAGCACTGCCCAATAGAATGGTGGCTTGGATGGAATAAAAGCTGGAAGAGCAAGGAAGAAGATGGAGATGCTAGCTATCAGACTCTCGCTCCTTCCCTCTTCCAAATCAGACTCTGCCAGTGGTTCTCCAGGGACTTTCTAGAAGCCTTGGTCTTGGACTAGGGCAGCACCATTGGTCCCTCTTGTTCTGAGGCTTCAGCTTCTTGAACTACGCAGCTCCTGACTTCTCCAGTTCTCCAGTCTGCAATGGTCATTGTGGACTACCCAGCTTCTGGATGTGTAAGCCGATGGCATAAGTTCCCTTTTTATAACCATGCTTCCTGTCGATTCTGCTTCTCTAGAGAGCCCTGACTAATACAGGTTGTGTGTGCAAGTGCGTGGCTGTTGAGTCATTAGACACCCCAAGAAAATTCCAGTTCCTCCTCACCACAGAGCATTGGGGTAGCAAGGACAGGGCAGCAGCTGAGTCTCAGAGATGCCCCGGGCCTGCTTGAGGCCTCGCAGCAGTGAGGGTGCTGGGGCCACACCCAGGTCCCCGCCTGCCCCTCTGCATGTGTTTCCCTGGGTATCACTAACATTTACGAATAGCCTTACACACCGAGACCAGGATTCCACCACAAGTTCCTGCCCCATGCTGTGTGGGAGCTGTGTGTGTCTGTCTGTCCGCTGGCACTGAGGGTCTGCTATTCAGTGCTCAGGAGTGCACAAGGTTTGATGCAGTCTACACTGCGGTTTTGAAAGTCCACGGTGTGGACTTGGAGCAACTGTGAAGATATGCCGTCCTGTGGGAGGGACTGTGGGGCACACTCAGGGTGCCTGGAGCCAGGTCGAGGCTGGGAGGAGCGTCTTGTTTTTAGGAAGGGCAGTGGGGGCCTTGCCCCCGGAGACAGAAGGTTCTGGATCCCACACATTCTCCTCCACCTTGGGTGTCCCGTGACTCAGGGGGCATTTGGAGGAGACACTGGGGCCTGCCCACACCTGGAGCATCTGAGCCCAGCTCACCTCTGCAGCACTGCGGCTCCCTGGGCTGGAAAGGGGCACTTACCATGACAGCCTGGTCTTCCTGCTGGTCTCAGCAGGTTCTGCTGTGGCAGGAGAACCACAGTCTTGCAGCTCTAGGTCCACAGCCTTGCGGCTCTTGCTGCCGTCCCGACCAAGCCCGAGCCAGGTGGAATCCTGAGGGGTGTCCACCCTGCCCTTCCTCACCTGGGCTCTCGACGGTGTGGTGAGAACCCAGGCTCCTGGGTGAGATGAGGTGGGCCTGACAGGAGGGCGGCCGTCTCCCAAGAGTGTCAAGCCACCACACTTTCTGAGGACTGAGGATTGATGCATTTTTACAAGGTTCCTGCTTGTCTAGTCCTTTCTCCATGCCCAACTCTGGCCTGGCACTGACCTTGCTTCTCGCTGACCCCACCCTCCTCCGTCTAAGGTCGACCCCTTCCAGGAAACAGAGCTGGGTCTTTTTGGGGTTCGGATGGTCCTGTGTGGTTAGGGCTTACTCTCCAAATCGCATAGATTGGGATGCCTATTAAGACAGCAACAGCCACAATATAGTCTTGCTGCATGTTTCAAAAATCATGTCTGCTATCTTCTGTCAGCTCAACAAAAACCACAGTCTCAAGTTCAGAAAGGGCTGCATGGGGCATACGCGCATGGAGAAATACTGTTAAGGCCTATCTTCAGGCTTGAGCTAGAGCATTTGAGAGTGTATAGAAAGATTTGCACATTTTGTTTATCATTGTCAATGTGAAGTGTTGCTATTTTATGGAGTGAAATAAATTTGGAAAAAGGTTTTTTTAACTTTCTATCTTTTTTTTTTTTTTGGTACTGAGGATTAAATCCAGGGTCTGTTCCACTGAGCCACATCCCCAGCTCTTTTTATTTTGTTTGAGACAGGATCTTGCAAACTTGCTGAGGCTGGCCTCAAACTTGTGACTCTCCTGGCTCGGATTCCTGAGAGTTAGGATTACAGTTGTGTGCACTGTGCCAGACAAAAAAAGGGTTAAGGTTTGAGAAACATGCTACAGAGAGTTCAGATCTGAGTCACGCACCTGAGGCCAGTGTGGAGGACAGGCTGGACTGTGATTTGGCGCTGTTACTCTTAGGTCACAGACCTCCCAGTGCCCACCAGGCCATGCAGTCCTGCTGCCGTGTTCTCGAGGGCCTGGACCAGGAAAGGAGTCCTGAGGAGGCCTGGGGCTCTGCTCACACCACCAAGAGGACAACTCGAGCTCTTCTCTGCTGTAGAAGTAAATTTAGTGTCAGACTCCTTATTGATGGAACTGTCGCAAGCTGCCACACACGTCCTGCTTCTCTTTCCTACATGAACACTTACAGAGCCGTGGCATGGCAGATGAGCAATCTCCGCCTCCCTGTGACGGATGCCTGCGTTGCCTCCTGGCCTCGCAAGCCACAAGGCGCACAGCCTGCCTCATCCTCCTGGGCCATCCATCTCCTGCGCTGTTCCTCGCCACCATGAAGGACGCCAGTGGCCGCGTCCCTCCACGTGCACCCACCGCCTGGTCCCAGGACACCAACATGGGTTTGCTTCCCTACACATGTGGCCAGATCCCCCCAAACACTGCACCAATGTCAGCACTACTGCCCGCGTGTAAGGGGCCCTGCTTCACCAGCGTCTTCGTGGGCATTTCTGTGACATGCGAAAAGGAATTGTTTTAATCACACTGTTGGACCATGAGCAAGTTTGAGGACGCACACTTTTTCTTTCACCTTTATCTAATAAGATATTCATGGTTTGTTTGCTCTTCTTCCATAATAAATCATTCCTTTCCAGTGTTGCTGTAACTTCTTTCAAATTCTCTAGGATTATCAGAAAGCATCAAGAACATCCAGGGCCCTTTCCATTATTTTCCTCATAAAATGTCTGGTTTTACTTTAATATGTGTTACTGTTTGTGGATCCAGGACAAATTTATCTGCCAAAGAGAGCAGCTGCTGATACTCGCCAGCCAGCGCGCCGGCCAGATCTGAGGCGACCCCAGTCAGACCCAGAGGCCCTGGCTGGCTCACCTGCCGCAGCAGCTGGGGTCTCACAGCTCCTGCCTGGACGTGCGACCTGGCACCCTGCTCGCAGAGCCAGCTCGGCCGCCTGCTCCTCTTGGTCTCTTGGTTCTGTTTCCTGGAAGTTGAGTGCAGACAGGGGGAATTCTGCTGTCCTCTGACCAGCTGGCTGTGAGGCAGGAGGAGCCTTGGGCACCAGGTCACATCGGCACTCTGAACCCTGGGAACCCATGGAAATTCCCAAACAATCTTTCTGTCTCCAAAGCACTGACAGAGTGGGGCCAGGGAAATCCAAGGCCAGTTGCTGTCCCCGGCTGTGCCTGGTGGCCATGTCGTGCCTGTGCACTTGGTCTGTGTCCCTTCCTGTAACTCCGAGTGCTGGTCCCTTTGCTGCAGGCTGTAGGGTCCCAGACTTCACAAGGCAAGAGATGTCCTCCCTGGCCCCGATCCATCTGACTGTGCCTCTTGCTGTGAGTTGGCTGCACAGAGGAGCCTGGGCCCGGTTCCCACCCATGCAGCCCCGGAATTTTGTTGCAGGTGATGGTTGGCCCAAGGCTCTGGGCCATGCTTGGATTTTGTGTGTTTCAGAGAACTTGTCTAGGGATACATTTTTTTTTTTTTGTAATTAAAAGATATTTAGCAATAACTATGTATCAGAAACACCCCCAAAACCTGGTAGAGAATGACTTGTTTCTCCAAGCAACGGTGGCCACGGCTCAGGCAGAAGGAGTGCCCTGCCCCTCAGTTTCCTCTGCTGGGCGGTGGGTAATGGTGCCAGCCCTGAAGTCATGGTGGAGGTGCACGCCCTCTCCCTGGGGTGCCAGCCTTGGGAGCAGGGCAAGGAGCCGGGAGTGTGACGTCTCCTTGGTTCTGTGACACCCACGGGCCTGGCCCACGGCAGCCAAAAGCTTCTGTTCCATTCCTTGGACCTGGACCCACACCCCTAGACTCTTCCTGACTGTGGGGGCAGAGGGCTGGATGGTGGTGGGCACTGCGCCTGGGCCAGAGTTGGCTTGGCGGCACCGTTCTCTTCAGGCTTCTGCATTAGCTCCTTCCTAGGCACTTGAGATCCTGTGGACCTGTTTCCTGAACCTGAAAGTCCTTCTCGGTGCTGCCGTGAGGGATCAGTGGCATGTCTGTGACAGTGCTTGGTGGAGCCATGCTCAGTACTACCTTCTCCGCGTACCCACTGGGCCCCGAGGAAATGGCCATCGGCTGCCCAGCGGGTCTTACATGCCTCAGGCCACAATGAGTTTATAAGGAAACTGACGGAAGCCAAGGCAGAACACACTTCCCTTCGGATCGTGACCTTCCGAGGTCATGCTTGGTTCCTGTCAGCCGGCAGGTGTCTGGGCAGCGCAGTATTGTGGTGCATGCTGCCCAGCTGGTCAACTCTTTGAGGGCAGGAGCCGCGTGCTGAAGAGCCAGAGAGTCCACAGGTTCTCACACAGGGCTGGTGAGCCGGCGACTGGTGGCAGCAGTCGGTTGGTGGGTGCTGCCTCCTAGGGCTGAGCCGCAGGCCTCTGCAGCTCCGTGTGGCCTGACGGGGGTGGGATCAAGTGTTCCCACACCTCAGCCAACTCCCAAGATAGGTCTCTGCGTGAAGCAATGAACCAGAAAAAGAAGCTCTATTCTGATTTGGTCATCTACTGGCAGGAAGTCTTATTTTTGCCCCAGGGTGGTCATGCAGACATGCTGGTTTGTGCTGGCCGCAGCTGCAGGAGGCCCTGGTGGTGCTGCGTACTTGGACCAACTGCAGCAGTTGACTGTGCAAGGCCAGCCTTGGTCTGCAGGGAGAAGCCCTTGGAAGCCACCAGCTGTGGCCAGCGTCCTTACCTTCTGCAGGTAACTGGCTGGGGGTGTGGTCACACTGCATGCCGTTATGTGAAGAAAAACAAAGGAGAAGAAAGAGACCGGAGGGTCAGGAACGAGGGGTGACTCCTGGCCCCGCCTGCTCGTCCTGTGTCCTCATGTTGGCATCAGTGAGGGTGGCTCTAGAGCAGGGTGGACTCAGTCAAGGCTCCTGGCACACTCACAGGGCACAGAAACACGGCAGCCCCTTCAGATGCCTCCACGCCACTGGCGTCCTCAAGAAGCCTCGGCACAGGAGTCTGCGGGTGCTTCTGGCAGGGTCCTTGTTGGGGTGCTCGAGGTCTTGGCTGTGTCTGCACGCTCAGGTAGATGCTCCCGGGGCCAGCACGGCCTCGCTGTGCCCTCCACGTAGGGCCAGAGCAGGTCCTCTCAGCCTTCACACGGGCTCCTAGAGCAGCTTGGCATCCTGCTCTCAGAGGCCCGGGACGGTGGAGGCTGAGGATGTGCTTAGGTTCAGTACAGGGGAGTGCGTTGCAGGCCCTGTGAGGCAGAGCTGCCCCTCCCAGAGACTCTGGCCTGGCCAGTGAGCGTGCATGCCCCGGGCCACAGTATCACCTCCTCATGGCCCATATCACCCCCAGTGCCTGCAAGACAACAGGTCCCCCGGCAGAGCGCGTGCTCTCGACGACAGCCTCACAGGGACATGCGTGCAGTCAGCAGGCAGAGGGCACAGGAGGGTTTAATTGCACAGCACTGCAGGGCAGTTGGAGGTCCACGGAGGGCAGAGGGCCCATGACTGACAGGCGGGCAGGCAGGAACGGCAACCAGAGCTGTCTTCACTGCCTCACCCCTGACTTTCCAGAGAGGTGTCCTATGGTGCATCCTCACGAGCCCCCAGCATGGTGCCCTGGGAAGGACGGGCAGTGGTTACCGTGGTCCTGATATTATGACCCCAACAGAACTCTTCCTCATGGATGCTGGTGATGGAAGGAAGCCTGTGTTTTGCTTATTGTTCTTTAGGCAAGTGTGGAGAACTAATGGACCCTGGTTTCTCCATGGACGCAGAGATGGGTGTTCCACTGAGATGGCCACCCAGCTGTCCATGAATGTGGCGTGGGGAGGTGCCTGCCCACTGGCGTTTGCAGGCTGTGAGTGTCATGGAGCAGGAGCACTGTCTTCATAGCTGGGTGTGGTGCTGCCTTGGCTAGGAGCTTCCTGTCCATGTGGCCACACAAAGCACTGCCCACCTCATCTGCCCAGGCATGGGTGGGGTCTCCCCACTACTCAGATGGGCAAGGAGGTCCGAGGGAGACTTCTTCCTCCACAGGGAGGCCGCTCTTCACAGTGACACAGGCCAACCTCACGGCACTTGCCAGTGACTCTGAAGCCTGGGACAGTCGGAGGAGAGAGACACAGAGAAAGAGGAGAGAAGCAGAGACACAGGGAAGAGATGGAAAGAGACAGGGAGAGAGAGACAGAGACACAGAGACAGAGAAGAAGAGGGGGAGCAATAACTGAAAACCAGAGACGGACCCTGGCATGGCCCACTGGAAGGGCCCCAGCCCTGCCCTGGGCCAGGCCCTCCCCTGCTACTGGGAACCCTCTGACTGTGTCTTTTGCACTTACCTCTGGCTGACTGGGCAAATCCTGGGGTGGACAAGGGGCTCTCCTGGGGCAGGTGGCAGCCCTCCCTTGCCTGGGTGGCTTCTGCTCCTTTTGGAGTCGGGCCCCAGCTTCTCCTGTGCTGCATCCCCAGCATGCACAGCTCTTGCTTTGGTCTGCTGGTTGCACACTCCCGTTCGCGCTGTCAGTACAGGAGCTCTGGGAGAAATACCTGCCCAGGGTCCACTGCTTCCACACAGCCCTGTCCAGAAACCCCAGGAGACCGCGGCCTAAGCTGGCCTGCGAGGCCCGGGGGCTGCGTCCAGGAGGAAGGGTGGCCGAGCCCTCCCCGTCAGAGTGGTTGCTCTGGGGGACTGGGCTCGCTTTGCTTTCTATTTCACATCTTGCTCTGCACTGTGGGTGGCGTGTAGTGGGTGTCGTGGGTGCTGGTTAGCGCCTATGAACCAGAGGCTCTCCCGAAGGGCGCTGGGCAGGCCCCTCCTCCACCCCTGTATTCTAGTCTCATCTGCTCTGACAAAGCGGCAGGGCCTGGCCTCGCTGTGGTGGGAAGTGGGGGGGCCCCAGAGGTCCTGAGAGAGCTCAGGCAGGCTGGCGGGACCCCTCGATGGCCCAGAGACTCCTGTTCCAAAGCTGAGGCTCCGAAGGCACCTTTCTCCAGTCAGCGCTCTGGCCCGGTGTCTGCCTGGCGCTGTGCTTCTTGCACACAGCACAGCAAGATCTGTGCTGCTGGGCAGGCGGGAAAGGTTGTGGAAAATAGCAAAAAGCTAATAAATGACAAAATATTTCCAAGGAAATGCAGTTTACTGTTTCAGGTATGACAAGAAGCAAGGTCACAGGGAAGATTAAGAAAATCTGTGTTGGTTCCAAAGTCTGTGCTTTAATGAACACAGTTGTGGCATTTGGGACCTCGTGTGTGGCTCAGGCTCCTGCAGACTGGTACTGGCCTGATCCCACAGCCTTCTCCTTTGCAGGGGACATCTGGAAGCAAGGTCCACCACATCCCACCCACCCTGCTTCCACCCTGGAGAAGCCCTGTCCCTTGCTCCCTTGGCTTCTGGAGACTCTTTCCACCCTGTTCCTAGGAAGATCCTGGTCAACCACAGCACAAGCTCACATCCAGATGGCACATCACGTCACAGCCACGGAGGCTGAGCTTGGCCCCATTGCACAGTGTCCTTGCCTCCCTTTCCTCCGAGTCTAGCGCAGCGTGGCATGTACTTGGTCCTTGTTGGATGCATGGTCAACTGATTTAAAAGATGAGAAGCACCGAATTAGCATGTGTCTCTTTTTTCTGTATCGTGTTCCTGAGACCCGTGACCTCCATCATGTGCAGAGGCGGCAGAGCTTCTCTGTGCCCCCAGGCCAGCGCTCCTGCCGGCTGCTGGCACTCCCATCCCATGAGTTATCATCGGGCTGCTTGGTTAGATGGTAGGTCCACCTGGTTCTCAGCAGTATCCGTCCTGCTTCAGAAGAGTGAGTGGCTGACTCCTGTGACTTTTCAAGGGTAATTGCGCACTGTCTGCTTGCCAGCCATGGCCGGCCGTGCTCATGGCTGGAGACCAGGTGCGCCTGAAGCGTACAGCTGACACAGCATCTCGACTCTGTGGCTCCTTGCATAACACTGAGGATGCAGCAGACAGGTAGGTGACAGTGTACGTTGGTTTTCGTGGAAACTTCAACTAAGAATCTGTGATTGTGTTGTACGGAGCATGCTGGGTCAAGGATTTGAAACCTTGCTTTGGGTGATGGGAAAGGCAGAGCTGGTTTCTGGCCGTGCTTGGAGGGTGCCCCACACACAGCTCGACAGTGACGTGGCTGGCCACCCCAGTGAGCATGGGGCATGGAGCATGCAAGTGCCTCCTGGGTTGCTCTGCCTCCTCTGGGAGCTGCGTTCACATCCGGGCCCATTCTTGGTCTTACCAGGTGTCTGTCAGAGCTGACTGCAGGTGGCCTGTGAGGCCTGCAGGGGCCTGTGCTGCCCCCCATGGTGTTCCCTGGTCAGGACCGCTCTGTGCAGGTGGGTGGAGGACAGGTTGAGAACATCTGCATCTGCAGCCTGGCTGGAGAGGAAAGCAGTGCTCAGGAGAGGGGAGGTTCAGCAGCATCACACGCTGGGTTCTGGGCAAGTTGAGTCCAGCACACACCTGGCCAGCAGCTCTGGAGGGTGTGCAATGTCCCAAAGCCAGTTTTCTAGACTCACATCAAGGTTTCCACCTTGACTTAGGACTTAGTACTGAGAATTCAAGCACCACACATCCTGGTAAGCACAGAACCACAGGGAGACAAGGGTGGGCAGGGAGACTGTGGCCTGGCACCCTCAGCTTCTGGGAGAGTTGCCTGACCTGGGCATTTGACCTGTCCTGGGCCCTCTTTGGAGAAAGTTAGGGAAGGGTGCTCTGAACTTGCTGAGACTCCCTTCCTGGTGGGACCACAGACAAGACCACCAGACCTCTCTCCTTCCCTTGGCTTGAAGTTTCATTTGCTGCCACTTGAGCTTGTTGCTAGTGGCATGGGTGGATGTGGGCTGCAGACCACATCTTAAATGAGTCAGTAGAGGTCTTGCAGGCATCTTAATGAAAATTTGGTGCATGGTCTTGACCTGGTGGTGTGGTTTTGAGATGCTGAAGTTGCCATGGTTGGGACAAAGGAGGAGAAAGGCCATCTCGAAGTGTGTGTGTCAGATCCATTGAGGGTCCTGGACTGGGCTGAGCTCTGTCTGCTCCTGTGGCTGTGTGGACTTAGCTGGACTTCCCCTCTGAGTGGGACTTAGGTTCCTCCCTGGAATGGTATTGTGAGGTTTGAAGACAACGGTGCTCAGCACGTGCCCATAGCCAGTTCTGCTCCACTGCCCTGCCAGCCTCAATGGACCAACTAGGATGATTGCGTCCCCAGGCCTTGGGTAGCTCCTCGAAGCCTACTAGTTGTGTCACATGGCTTTCAGAGTAGGAGACTGCTGGGAACACCATCTTCCTGTGCAACCCAGGAGGAGTCAGCTCTGCACCCAGGGGAGAATTGTGGTCTGGGGTCTGGGGTCTGGGCTCTGCAGCTTCGCCCACATCATGCCTGCTGGGTACCAGGTCTCCTGAGCATCATCACCAACCTCGGGGCCCAGGCACAAGGCCACCCCTGCAGACTGATTCCTCAGGACAGGGCCTCCTCACCAGACCCGAGGCAGTAAGACCTGTCAAGACCAGGTGGCTTTGGGCTGACCTGGCAGTGTCCTGGGGCAGTCTGGGAGAGGCACTGGTCTACATACTGCTCTGACCTCACCATCTAAGAAGAGGTCATGCGTCTACCTCCCGTCAGCCCCAGAAAAGGGTTCAAGCATGGCTTGGAAACCTCTGGCATTTCTGGGGTCTTCGGTTGATCCTGAATGGGGGAGCATGCCCTGCCAGGGGGAGCACGCCCTGCCAGGGGGAGCACATCTCTGCCTGGGGGAGCACATCCCTGCCTGGGGGAGCACATCTCTGCCAGGGGGAGCACGCCCTGCCAGGGGGAGCACATCTCTGCCTGGGGGAGCACGCCGTGCCGGGGGAGCACATCCCTGCCTGGGGGAGCATGCCCTGCCTGGGAGAGTACGCCCTGCCAGGGGGGACCCACCCTGCCATCCCAGAATGTTTGACAGATGGCCTTGTTTCATCCCCGGAAAGGACCACAGGTCAGGAGGCAGTGTCCTCCATGCCTGCTCTATGCAGGGTTTCATCATCTTTGCCCTTGGATTTCCACCTCGACTTCAAGTGAATGCGTCCACTGAGGTTGTGGCACAGCCCAGGCACTGTGGGTGAGGGGAGAAGCTACAGAGAGCACCTGGACCCTCTACGCACGGCTCCTCCTGGGTGAGGTCTCCACGCTTCTGCTTCTGTTCCATTTGACACAGAAGGGCTGCTACTGCTGAGTTAGTTCCACTCACGTCTGACCTGCTACCCACCCCCTTAAACTAGGCAGATCAGCTGTCTACTTCCCACCTGTGGGCACAGGGTCATTCAGGAACTCTTGAGTTCAGAATGGATGTCTGCCCTTTGAGAGTCCACAGGCGGGAGCTGCGAGCCGGTCGTGAGAATCCAGACTCTCTCCTTTCCACCTTGGACTTTCCAGCCCATCGAAATAACTGACACAGCGTGACCACCCTAGTTGGCAAGACCAGTCCCTCTTGTGGGTGCTGCAGCAGGGGCCCAGCAGCAGGCAGAGGAGCCGCGGGCCCCAGTGAAGGACAGCAAGGGAGGCTCTCTTCCAAATTCGATCCTCTGGCTCTCCACCTGCACCTCAGAAAGCCCTTTCCCATGCCTCTGTTTAAACCCTGGTTTTAAGGTCATTCTTCTCACATCCCCAGGAGGCAGCGAGGATGAATCAGGCCATTTCTGCAACCAGCTCAGAGTGTACAGAGAAGGTGAGCCACTGTGTGGTGCTTGCCTGGCCTCCACGGTATAGGATGTCTGGCCACCTGGCCTCTGCAGGCCATCACACAGGCCTGCTGACCCCTGTGGCCAATCAGAACCTTGGGCTGACCAGCCCCAAGTCAGTCTTCCAAGAAGAAAACGCATCTCGCAGGAACCTTAACAAGTCACATGAATAAAAACTGCTTTCAAAGATACACGTCGAGAAGCCTGAGGAAAAGGAACAAACTCTGCGCCCAGCACTGCCCCTCGGGGCTGACGGGGCAGCGATGGGCTTCCTCTTGAGGAAGCTGGCCCCCAGCCTCTGTGCCTTCTTGGAGCTGTGGGAATCCGCTCCCTCCTGACTCCCTGAGGACTCATGTGAGGCTCGGGCTTCTGTGGCCTGGGCGAGACTCGCTGGCAGGTCTCCCCGCAGCAGGAGAGGCCCTGGGAAGGGCAGGGTGATGAGGACACTCCGTAGGAGGCCCTAGGGGGCTCTGCAGGAGGGGAGAGGAGGGCACAGAGAAACAGGCCAGACCCGGGGCGCGGTGCTGTAACGCCGGGATGAGCCCCCGAGGCACAACTACTGACTTCAGGCGCCAGGGCAACTGGAGTGAGGGACAGCCCACATCTGGCCAGGCCTGTGACCTCGTGCAGGCGGCCCTCCTGGTGTGGCCACCCTGGGCACCGTGCTGTCCAGCCCTGGCCCCGGCTTCCCCACCTGGTTGCCTCTCCCAGCAGCAGGGGAGTCCCCTGCCGACACCCAGGGCTCAATCTCTCCAGCTCTGAGGCCCTCCTCACCTGGCCATTTGCTAGGCCATTTGCTCCTGGGAGGTGTGAGGTGCCATTCCCAGGGCCTTTCCTGGGGAGCTCACTGGAGCTGCCCCTCCTCTCTCCCTCCTGCTGTTTCTCCCCCTGTGGCCCCGCAGGGCATCCCCCTTAGACCAGCTCTAGGAGGTGGACAGACACTGCCACTCGGCTCCGATGGTGAGTGGGGGTCCTGTGTGCCCCAGCAGCTGGACCGCAGCCCATCAGCCGAGGTGTTTAAAGCCCAGACTTGAATAATGGCATTCGCAAGACATCTCCTTGCAGAGCTGAGCAGCCAGATCAAGACTGGAGAAAACAGTGTGTTTTAAGTTAAAGTGCGTTCTAGGCTAAAGCAGAAGAACGGGGAGGGGAGGGGGCCCTGCCCGCACCGCTCTGCCTCCCTGGAAGGCAGCTCTGCTTCTGGCAGCACTTGCTGGTGGCTGCAGTTTGGATCCAGCCTCCTGGGCGCAGGCACCTCCCACCAGACCGGCCTCTCTGGGGAGCCTCCCCGGGAGAGGGCTGAGGGAGGACCCAGTCACACAGTGTCCTGGACCACAGACGGCAGCCAGTGGAACCCGCGTGGGAACAGGCGGGGCGACGGTGTCGGGAGTGACGGCGTGTGGGGAGGCCACCTTTGGGAGAACCGCATCGCACAGCAGGCTGGGGAGAGTGAGAGATGGGAGCAGATGGCGGCAGCCGGGGGCAGCGAGGTCGGGGCTGGGTGTGGCAAACCTCACAGCTTCCATCGCGCTGCCCGCCAGGTGTCCAGGCCTCGGCGATCCTCCGCTGGCCACTTCTGCCACCCCCGAGGGCCTCCCCAGAGCTGCTGCCCACAGCTTGCTCCCCTTCAGCCCTGACCTGCAGATCAGCTTTTGCAAGTTTCAGCCCAGGTTGGCGTTAGGGTTAGAGGTTAAAGAGACGTGGGCTGAGCATTTGGATTCGATTTGCGCTTCAGTCCTTGATGCTGGCCTGCGCCACGTGTGCAGTCTGAAGAGCCTGGAGAGCCTGCCTGGACTGCCAGCCACCTGCTGCCTGGGGTGCCTCGTTCTCACGGGACAACCCTTGGTCTGGGCGCCCCGGCTCCCCTCTGCCTTCTGGTCTTTGCGAAGGGTGTCAGCCCACAGAGCCCCTCTCGACGTAAACTGCAGGGAGAGGGGAGGGCCTTGCCCTCACCGCCGCAGGAATGGGAACTCCACCCGCAACTCTCTTAGGTGGACCTTCTTCCTTCATTAAAGGCAACGTCTCTGGGGAGGACCCCAGAGTGGGAGGAGACTGGTCTTGTAGACCATGTCTGGCTGTGCCGATATGTTGGAGTGTCTGAGTGTTATGGTGTGTTGGTGTGCGTTTCTGACTCTGGGTGTTGTGGTAGGTGGGCATACGTCTCTGACTCTGGGTGTTGGGGTACGCGGGCGTGCGTTTCTGACTCCGGGTATTGTGGTACGCGGGTGTGTGTCTCTGACTCTGGGTGTTGTGGTACACTGGTGTGTGTCTCTGACTCTGGGTGTTGTGGTACACTGGTGTGTGTCTCTGACTCTGGGTGTTGTGGTACACTGGTGTGCGGTTCTGACTCTGGGTGTTGTGGTACACTGGTGTGCGTTCTGACTCTGGGTGTTGTGGTACACTGTTGTGAGTTTCTGACTCTGGGTGTTGTGGTACACTGGTGTGTGTCTCTGACTCTGGGTGTTGTGGTACACTGGTGTGTGTCTCTGACTCTGGTTGTTGTGGTACACTGGTGTGTGTTTCTGACTCTGGGTGTTGTGGTACACTGGTGTGCGTTTCTGACTCTGGGTGTTGTGGTACACTGTTGTGAGTTTCTGACTCTGGGTGTTGTGGTACACTGGTGTGTGTCTCTGACTCTGGGTGTTGTGGTACACTGGTGTGTGTCTCTGACTCTGGGTGTTGTGGTACACTGGTGTGAGTTTCTGACTCTGGGTGTTGTGGTACACTGGTGTGAGTTTCTGACTCTGGGTGTTGTGGTATGCTGTTGTGCGTTTCTGACTCTGGGTGTTGTGGTACTCTGGTGTGTGTCTCTGACTCTGGGTGTTGTGGTACACTGGTGTGAGTCTCTGACTCTGGGTGTTGTGGTACACTGGTGTGCGTTTCTGACTCTGGGTGTTGTGGTACACTGGTGTGTGTTTCTGACTCTGGGTGTTGTGTTATGCTGTTGTGCGTCTCTGACTCTGGGTGTTGTGGTACACTGGTGTGAGTCTCTGACTCTGGGTGTTGTGGTATGCTTGCCTGTCTGGGGTAGGAGATCTGTGGTGTGTTGTGCCTGATGGCAGCTGGTGTGTGTCTGGGCGTGTCTTCCCACACGTGCGCGGCAGGTGTTTCTGTGTGTGTGGGCCTCCTGTGAGCAGATGGATTCCCTCAGTGTGGAGCCTGGGGCATGCTGTGTTCAGAGCTGTGGCCGGGAGTTGCGAGGCCTTGCCGCTGGCCCCAGGGGCAGGCCACCTGCTTCCTCAGTGCTCACCGTAGGGGACCTGCCTCCTCTAGGCAGTGGTTTCCAGGCTGGCGACTCCCAGGTAGCCCGGGGCTGGCATGACTGGGGCTCAGAGACCATGCTGTGGCCCAAGGAGCAGGGGACAAACACCAGGCCTCGACGCCCTTGACCTCAGAACACCTCGCTCCTGAAGGGAGCAAAACCTCGCCCCATTTCTACACTTATGAAGGAAGTTTATTTACCAGCTCCCTCTGGGAAATCAGTGATGGAAAACCCATCACTGTCCACCTCCTCCTAGGTCAGCATCAGGAACGCCCATCACTGTCCACCTCCTCCTAGGTCAGCCTCAGGAACACCCCATCTCTGTCCACCTCCTCCTAGGTCAGCCTTAGGAACACCCATCTCTGTCCACCTCCTCCTAGGTCAGCATCAGGAACGCCCATCACTGTCCACCTCCTCCTAGGTCAGCATCAGGAACACCCCATCTCTGTCCACCTCCTCCTAGGTCAGCCTTAGGAACACCCCATCTCTGTCCACGTCCTCCTAGGTCAGCCTTAGGATCACCCCATCTCTGTCCACCTCCTCCTAGGTCAGCCTTAGGAACACCCCATCTCTGTCCACCTCCTCCTAGGTCAGCCTTAGGAACACCCCATCTCTGTCCACCTCCTCCTAGGTCAGCCTTAGGAACACCCCATCTCTGTCCACCTCCTCCTAGGTCAGCCTTAGGAACACCCCATCTCTGTCCACCTCCTCCTAGGTCAGCCTTAGGAACACCCCATCACTGTCCACCTCCTCCTAGGTCAGCATCAGGAACACCCCATCCCTGTCCACCTCCTCCTAGGTCAGCCTTAGGAACACCCCATCTCTGTCCACCTCCTCCTAGGTCAGCCTTAGGAACATCCCATCACTGTCCACCTCCTCCTAGGTCAGCCTTAGGAACACCCCATCTCTGTCCACCTCCTCCTAGGTCAGCCTTAGGAACACCCCATCACTGTCCACGTCCTCCTAGGTCAGCATCAGTGACACCCCATCACTGTCCACCTCCTTTTAGGTCAGCCTTAGGAACACCCCATCTCTGTCCACCTCCTCCTAGGTCAGCCTTAGGAACACCCCATCTCTGTCCACCTCCTTTTAGGTAGCATCGAGGACATACCATCTCTGTCCACCTCTTTCCGGGCCAGGGTCAGGAACCTTCTCCTCTGGTTGTGGTCCGTGAGGTCCATGGCCAGGGTTTTATTAAAGGGGGCAACACCCACAGGCATGAGTGGCCTACGGGTCCATGTGCAGGGCCTTGTCTTTCCAGCCCAGGTGCGCTGCAGGCACCCTCAGCCTTGCCTTGCTGTGCTGTGAGTATCTCTAGTCTTCTGGCTAATTTGCAGAGGCTGACCTTGAACTTGGGATCCTCTTTCCTCAGCTTCCAGAGTCACTGGGATTGCAGGTGTGCACAACTACGCCAGGCCTGGAGGTAACTTTTTAAGATAAACTTTGGAAGCTGGTTCCCTGGTGGAAACAGCAGACAACCCTATCTTTCCCAGGCTCTTCTTTAATGTTGTTTTATTTTTTATTTCCTCGGTGCTGGGGATGTAACGCAGGGCTTCACATACGCCAGTCAGGTGCTCCTCCTCATACGACACCCAGAGCCCTCAAGGTTCCTACTCATGTGCTACATTGTGCTTCAAAATCTGAACAGGCGGGTTCCCTGCAGCAGTGTCTTTTATCTCTGCCAGAACTAAGTTTAGATACTTGAATTTTTTTTTCAAACGTGATACAATGTATTTTCATTGTTGGGTGCACGTCCTCTTGGTGAACTCCGGAGCCTGCTTAGAGTCTTGCTACCTGAAGAACTGCTTTTCTGGTGCGGAGACACTGGGAAAGAAGTTTGAGAGCTCTTCTAGGACAGCGAGTGTGGGGGACACATGCTGTGGGGGTCCTTGTGGGCTGGTGCCTCCCTGGGCAACCTCTCCGCAAAGGAGACAGCTTTGCCTCCCACGGCCTCTCAGGACATGACCCGACTCCTGGCTTGTCAAGGAATACCTACCTGGATGACCTGCAGAGCCGGGCAGCGGCACCCCTCTGAGCCACACCTGGACTGCCAGGTCCTGTGCTTGGGCACCTGAATCTGCACTGGTGTGTTTTCAGGAACAAGGACGAGTTGTCACAGAGACCTGTGATCCTATCCAAGGTCAAATCCCCTTCATGCTGGATGCGACCTGCAGTGGCCACCTGCCCCAAGACTTGACCCTGCCCACATACTTCTGTCACAGCGGACACCAGGAGTTCCGAGGGGTTGCAGAAGGTCCCACCCTCCACAGGCTCCACCTCAAGCTACTACTGCCACGTCCTCTTGGACCAGGGTCCCTTGGTAGACCAGGCAGGCAGCCACTGTGTGCCCACACCTGGAGGTCGCAGGAGGTCAGGTGGTGGGGACAGGAGGCTTGTTGGCTAGGGGCGAGGAACCCCAGTTTTAAGTCAACCTGAAAGATGGATCTCACTTAACAGAAGAGGAGCCGTGTCAGGACAGCGCTTGCCTTGGGTTCTGAGGCTATGCTGCCTGCATAGCTCCAGGTTGATCAGGTGTTCAGGGCCCTTCTCACCCTGGCTCAGTTCAGTCTTCCAGGCTCAGGGCTGCATGTGGGGAAGGAGCAGGTACACAGGTGTGGGGCAAGGCTCTGTGTGCATTGCTGTGGCTGCTTCTGGGCAGGGAGATGTGCAGCCCCAAGCTGGACACCGGTCTCCTGGCCCTTCCCACCGCTGACTGCAGATGCTGATCCCATGCACCCCTGGGCAGGGGCTTGTACTCATCCGTCTTGGGTAGTTTTTTGCCTAAGGCAGAAGGAAATGCTGGTTTCATTTCACCCCTCCGGTCACTAGGTCCTCTGCTCCCTTGGCCAATGATGGGAGCAGAGAGCAGAGAGGGAAGGAAGGAGGGAGAGGCCTCTTACCAACCACCCAGTGTCTCCATGGGAGTCCCTGAGCTAGAACTCAGGGAAAGTGGGGGTGGCTGTCCAGGACTCCTGCCTCCAGCCTTCCTCCCTCTGGGCCTACCAGCTGCCAGCCTGGGGCCTCTGAGTGTCCACTTGCTGGCTTTATTTCAAAGTGAGGACTGAGTCCATCCTGGGAGTGCATCACGGGAATGAACAACACTCCCCGCGTGGCTGAAGGGCTGTGGTAAAGAGATAGAAAAACCAAGTTCTTTCTAAGGCCAGCAACCAACCGAGCAGGAACCTGTGCACCTGACTCCCATGAAGACCCCCAGGCTTTGCTTCTCTGCCCCCGGGGGAGGCCTCTTTGTCCCACCTTCCCCTCAAGGAGCCAGTCGAACATCCTGTCCATGCTCCAGGGTCCAGACGTCTGGGACCACCAGCCCTGCTGTCCTGAAGGGGGCTAGCCAGAGGGCTGGGAGCTCCCACGCAGGCTCAAGGACGCCCTTCACCAGCCTGGGGGTGACCTCTACCTGTGCTCCTGCAGGCCCCAGGGCTGCACCTATTTAAGGAATGTTTGAGTCAACACTTCTTTTCCTCAAGAGAGGCCTGGGTCCCCGTTCTCCACAAAGGCTGGCTCCACTTTCCCGACAACAGATGCGCTCAGCTCAGTCCCTCCAAGCTGAAAGCCTATTATTTGACATTGATGATTCAGTCAAGCCCCCTCCCCCAATCAATAGGCAGCAGGGAAGTCTCTGCTTCCAGTCCAAGGGTCTCTGCCTGACATGGTCTCTTTGAACAGAAACATGCCTGGGTTGCACTGCAAGTCCATCTAATTGGTTTCATTTAACAACAATAAAGAAACAACAGGAAAGACATGTCAGGGGGCTGCAGACCAGGGTGCATTCTGATGCGGCCTCTGCCTTTTCAGCATCTCGTGCTTCCCTGCCTGCGATTTCACTTCTGCACTTCTCTTCAATCTTCCATCAGCTGGTTGCCTTTGTTAATTTGGGTTCATTCCCACAAAATCCCATCATATCAAATCCTTCACAGATCTTAACAACTCCTGCCACAGTTTATCAAACCTTCTAGTAAAGGTTTGGAAGAAACAGTGTTGGCCCTACAAGTAACATTTGGTGGAGAATCTAACTGATTTTGCTGAAAAATCTGCTGAAGCACACGAAGGAGTTTCTGCTAATGTGCAGTGCTGAGGGTCCTTGCTAAGTCGTTAGAGGGCACTTGCTCACGTTAGAGGGCACAGAGCCAGTGAGGGGAGCGGCGAGGGGCACCGAAGGCAGGAAGCGATCCTGCTGAAGGCATCGCGAGGAGCCCACCGAGCTGGCGGGTAGCAGCCACAGCAGCATGGCACCCGGGCAGACCGCCCAGCAGAGCAGCAGACGCAGGGAGCCCCGCCAGCGCCAGACAGCAGCTGTGCCCTGAGCTACAGCAGAGGATGGACTGCCAGCCGAGCTCCCTGCGCGGGCCAGGCAAGCCCATGCTGAAATAGAGACGCTTCTTCACCGTCTGGCTTTGGGACTTAAACACACCCGCAGGCCTCACTGGCTATGAAGATCTACAGGGAGCCTGGGGACGCTGGTGGCCTTGATGTCCAGCCCCTCTGGCCTTTGCTCTGAGCAGGTTGCACTCTTGTTCCTGGAAAGGTTCGTGTGTCAGGGGACCTGGGTGTCCGCTTCCTAGGTCGGTCAGTCTGCAGATCCACTGCCTCTCCTGCAGTGGACCACTGGGACACGGAGGCGTACAGCTGCTACTTCAGCATGACACGGGAACAGGGAGGCCACAGGGTTCCCTTGCACCAGAGAAAAGCCACAGAAAGTGCACAGCTGTCCATGAATGAAGGCCTTTGTGCTGATGCTGCCCGGTGCTGGGGGAGGGCTCCCGTCCTCCCCTCGTCTGATCGCAGGCCCAGGCACGTGGCTGGCCCTGTGCATCTGCAGGCCTCACATGGAGGGCAGTGGTCAGTCTTCCTGCTGCTGTAGGGTGCCTGCCTGCCACAGGACCCTTGCAGCCAGGCCCGAGGAGGGGTGCAGGCCAAGCCTGGGCCCACTGGCCAGGGCCTCACCTCCTTCTCTGCAGTGTGGGCCTCTCCTCGAGCCTCAGGGTGGTCTGCTCATCTTCCTCTTGGCTCTCGGAGGGCCCCACGGTCCCTTGCACAAAGTAAAGTTACCAGACTGGGAAACAACACTGAAAGCACAGGTGGCGCCTGGAGAGGCAGCGGGGGTGGGGGTGGGGTTGGGGCTGAATGGCGCTCACGCCCGTCTGGTCCTCACACCAGCGAGATCCCTCCTGCTCCCGAGGCAGATGTGTGGCTTCGTCTGTACTGGGTTGTTATTTTCTGGACTGATGAAGCTCCAGAGGATGGCAGCGAACAGAAGCTGACTCTAAGGTGGCAAGTCAGCGTGTAAACGTGGTCCAGACCTAAAGGGGACAGAACCGGCTGAGGGGCGATGCCGCGGTGGTCTTGTAGGTGACGCTGGGCTGGGCCTTAGTGAGAGCAGCGAAAGCCCGCAGGCACCCCGGCATGGGAGCTCCACCGTCCCTGCCCTGGGCTGGCCTGGCCCAGGCGGGGAGCCCCCAGGGGCCCTGGCCTGCAGACCTGCCCCGTGGCCGAGGGCAGCCGCGGCAGGCTGACTTCCTTTCTGGCCCCGGCCTAGCGGCACCCTCAGGGCGGCTTCTGCGTGAGGGTTTCCGGGGAACTCTGGCGCTCACTGCTTACACGTCCTCTGCCGCTGGCCCTCTGTCCAGTGGGAAGGTGATCTGCATTGGCAACAACTTGGCAGCTGCACAGCCCAAGCCTCCCAGGTCTGTGGGGAGGACGCTGCCCTCAGCCAAGGTCAGGCGGCCGGCAGCCAGGGCTGGGCTTCGCCTAGCTGCCTTCAGGTCTGCACCTCCATGGTGAGTTCAGGTCTCTGTCCAGCTGGAGTGCAAGCTGCCTCTAGAGGAAGGTGACCTGCAGGAGAGGGGAGGGGTGGGCTCTTCTTGTGCTCCATTCTTCACGTGCCTGGAAGAGTCTTCCACAGCCTGCGTCCCACAGACCACGTGTGGGTCTGGGGGCTGTGGGGAGGAGGGAGCCAGGGTCCTTCTGACCCAGGACTCATGGTGGAAGGTGACTGGAATGCTGGTCACCTGTGCGAGGTGAAGCCTCCTGCAGGCCTGAGGGAGCTGCAGAGGACCACCTGTCCGGGGAAGAAGGCCAGAGGCCGATGGGCCAGGGGCGAGCAAGAGTCCCCCAGGGCCTAAGCTCACCAGAGGCCCACTAAGCACCTGTTTGGCCACATGGAATGTGACTGCTGTCCCCTATCCCTGACCACAGGACATGTGGAGGCAGGACCTTTGGCCTCAATAGAAAAAGAGAGAAGCAAGACTCCATAAAGAGAGAAAAGTGGACAGGGGTCAGGCAGGAGGGAAGTCCAGTCACTGTGTCTCCCACACCCCGTCTCCAGGAGCGCCTGACAGTGGAAATGGAGCCCTTCGTCAGTCTGTCTCCTTGGAACAAGCTCTGCCTCCAGCCTCCCGGGAGATATTCAGTTGGATCCTGTGAGATGCCCTCAGGCCGCGCCCTCTGTCTGGCTGTGGGTGGCGTCTCTGGTGCCATAGTGGGTGGGGGCTGGGGATTCAGATGGGCAGAAATGGTCGCAAGAAGATGGTTGGCCCCCTCCCCGCATTGGAGTCCAGGGTGGTGGGAGGACCTGCAGCCCTGGTGAAGAGACGGGCTGTGGGCAGGCACCCAAAGATAGCCTTCACTGTGATCCAGGTCAGCAAATGCTCCGAGATCCCAGACTCACCGTCCTAGCCAGGCCAGGCCCATTGGCTCTACTGAGCGAGGTCTCTCCTCCCAGAAATGCTCACCTGCGGGTGGAACAGTGCCCGCCTGCCACAGTGCACACCAGGCCCCACGTGCAGGCCATGCTCTCCAGAAGGCGCCCTTCCTGCTGGGGCACATCTGCTTTCAGGCGGTTTTCAGAGGGACAGGACCCTCCCTTGGCCTCACAGGCTCTGCCTAGGAAGCTGAGCTCGGAGGTGGCCGGGACCAGTGAGCTGCCTTCCGGCACTGCGTCATCTGTGTGCAAAGCCGCAGCCTGGTCCTGCTGCCTTGCACGCACTGGGCCCACATGGCAGGTGCAGGACTCCGTCTGGAGTCGAGATACGGATCTTGGCACCAGAGCGTCTTGCTTTCCAGGATCCGGCCTCAGCACATGCGCACTCTTGCCCGCTGGCCTGCATAGAGCCGGGTGCGGTGCAGCCCAGGTCACTGTGCCTGGAGCCAGGAGACCACCAGCTGCAGAGCTCAGGTTTCAGCCTGCACTTGCCTGAGATGGAGACCCCCATCAGATGTCGCTGCCCTATGTCATGTGACCTATCTCTGGCTCCTACGCTGCTGGATGCTGTCTTTGTCCTCCCCAAGGTCACTCAGGTGCGCTGTTTCTGGGGGACGGTGTGGCTCTCAGGGGAAGGTGCCCTGGACAGACTGTGAGGGTCCTCCTGGTGTGCCACCTGGCCTTGGGACAGTTTGGGGCATCTTCTTACCAGGACAGTTTGCTGCTCACTGCCATGATCTCCAAGACCAGGGCTATGGCCCTCATGTTCTAGAAGGTTCTAGAACAAGCAGGATGGAAGGAGCTGGCTCACATAGGAAAATACCAATCTGATTGGGTATTTGACTCCTGAATAGAATTCACTGGAAAACACTGTGCTAAACTAAAATCCCATCCTTCTCAGTGTGAGGCTTGAGGTGGCTGAAGAACCCGCCCTCTGGGCCCATGTGCTTGAGTGGCAGGCAGCCTGAACCTGAGGGCTACAGGGGCCTCCGTGGGATTTCAGCCTCCTCCCCAGCTGTGGGAAATCCCCGCAACTGAGGCGACTCCTGGGACTCGTGGCAGGAGTCCTGGGCAGCCCTGCAGGACTGGGCCTGGCTCCTGGTCACTGAGCCTGACCTCTCTAGAATCCAGCACTTCTGGAGGAGGTAAGGGTCGCAGGCCAGCAAAGGGCCTGGCTCTGAGGAGGTCAGCGTAAGTACCACACAGGGGAAGCTCCCAGAGCATCTCAGCTCCCAGCGATCCGAAGCGCCGAGCTCAACCAGAGTCTCTGGGTGGTTGTTAGACCTGCAAGAAGGCCTCGTGTTCTGTCCTCCAGCTCCCCCACCAGACGTGGGATTGAACACAGGGGTGTCTTACACTTAAGCTATATCCCCTGCCTTTAAAAATCATTTATCTGTAAAATGTTTATTTGTTCTTTTTAGTTATGCATGACAGCAGCGTGTACTTGGTGTCATGGTGTCATGCGTGGAGTGTGACTTATTCTCATTAGGATCCCACTCCTGAGGGTGTACCTGATGTGGAGTTTCTCTGGCTGTCCATTCTCATATGATCATAGGAAAACGAGTTCCCGTTCACTCCGCTGTCTTTCCCTTTCCCACCTCTCCCTTCCCTTCATTCCCCTTTGTCCAATCCAGTGAACTTCTTACTGTGTGTTAGCATCCACGCATCAGAGAGAACATTTGGCCTTTGGCTTTTTAATTTTATTCTTATTTACTTTTTCATCTAACTAAGTTCCCCAGGGTGGCCTCAAACTGCCGGTCCTTCTGCCTCTGCCCCCGGAGTTGCTGGGACTGCAGAGCAGAGCACCACACCTGCCTGCATGCCTGGCGCTCTCACATGGGGAACGAGCACGTGTGGTTTGTGTCCGCGGTGCGAGGCCCTGGGGTCCCCCAGAGGCCCAGGTGCGCCAGGCTTGGCTGCCGGCCGGTGGTGCTATTCCGAGTTGGTGGCACCTTTAGGTCGCAGACCTAGTGGACTGGAGCTAGGTCGCGGGGGCACGCCTTGCAGGGGACCTGGGACTCCAACTCCGTTCTCTTTGCGTCCACTGCGAGGCGAGCAGCTTTCCTCGGACACGTTTCCTGGGATGGGTTCTGCCTCCACACGGGCTCAGAAGCAGTGCAGCCAGCAGAGCAGCAGGACCAGCCATGACACCATGGTTCTAAGGCAGGCTTCCCTCCCTGGAGCCGATCGTCCAGTACTGTCCTGAAGCTCTGCAGGGCTAACACCCAGGCCTGTGAGGATGACGGCTAAAGGACACAGCCATCATTCTCTGCAAGGACCAGAGTGATTCCCCGGTACTAGGGATGGTCACAGGGTCCTCATAGTTCTGGGGAGCAGAGGTGGACACTCAGGGGAGGCCCGAAGCCCAGGGGTCGGTGTCCCACAGCAGAGAGCAGAGGTGGACACTCAGGGGAGGCCCGAAGCCCAGGGGTCGGTGTCCCACAGCAGGGAAGAGTCAACAGTATCGTGGAGCTTCCGTCTTTTTTGACTTGGAACTTCAAAGATCCTGAGCAAGGAATTTTAGTGATTCTTATTCTTCTCTGGAGTGTGTGACCATGACTGTCTCTATGAACTGTGTTTTCTCCTGTGGGTACTTTTTCTAATCATAGCTGATTCATTCCATGTTTTCTTTGTACCTCTGGGAGCTGGTAAAATGGCACAGACTCTGGTCTGTGGTTGTGGACTCAGGGTGCGTGGTCAGGCAGGCGACCCCAGGACTTCCTGTGTCCAGAGTCTCCCCAGGTCAAGGGGCATCAAGGTCTAGGGCACAGTAACTTTTTTTAAAGCAACAATCTTGTCCTCCTGGGCCAGAGTAAGGTGCAGGGTGGTGAGCGGCTGTGGATCCTGACCATCTTCACCCTGTTGTTTCCGGTTCTTAGAAATCCGGTGTTCCCTCAGCTGCTCCTTCCCAGCTCCTATCAGGAAGATCAGGCTGCTGGAAACGAACGTCTGCCAGGAAAAGGGTGTGAGCGGGGCCAGAGGCGCCCAGTGCCCCCACCTCCAGCTGCCCCCTGCAGGTGTGGAAATGGGCCGCAGAAGTGTCCTGGAGGCTCATGGGGAAGAGGGACTTGAGGGACAAGTCCAGCCAGTGAGTGGCAGGCCTCCCGGCCTTGACCACGTCCTCTATGACGGTTCCTTACAGCTCCTCCTCTTTCTCAGCTCTTACCGCAGGCAGGTGCCGGCCTTCCTGGCTCTTCTGTGATTTATTGGTCCTGTCGCTCTGCAGTCGCTGTGAGTCGCGCTTTCCGTTCTTCACCGCCCGGGACGCTTGGCCTCTCACCTTCACCGTGCGCGACAAGAGCACCTTGCGAGCACGCACTCCTGCGCAGACGCATGTTCCCATGGTCCTCTTGGATTTCCTCTGTCCGAGACCAGAGTAGACGTGGGAACGAGTTCTAGCCACACCCTCCGTGGGGTTCCCTGCAGGCACCAGCGCTCCTGAAGTGAGAAGAGAGCGGAGCTTGGTGCAGGCCGCAGCTGGCCCTAATGCCCAGAGGGCCGTGCTCCCTGCGAGGAAGCTCTGGGCACCACTGTGTTCTGCCTGGAAACTGAGCGGGTGTCTCCTCGCCCCTCTGCAGTGGCGCAATGGCAAATACCTTCCAAGAACAGAGCAGCCCTGGGTGCTGCAGGGTTGGCCGGTGCAGGAAGGCTCACATCTGGCTTCCAGAGTCGAGCAGAGGGACGTCCTTGGCATTAGGATTCTGACCAGCCCAGATCAGGTCAAGCATGAACAGGAAGGAGAGAGCAGGATGCTCTGTGGAATCAGGGCCCTGACATCCACCCTCCGTGTGGGCCACTTGGAGAAAGTGCTTCTCGTAAAGGTGAAAGAAAATTTCTTGAACGATACTGTACGCCATTAACTGGAAGCCAGCAAATGTGGAGCCCTGAGGACCGTGGGCACAGCGCGACTGGCAGGAGGTGACAAGAGCTGTGTCGAGCCTTTCTGACGGTCTGTGCTGACTGTGTCCTGTAGGTGCCAGGGGAAGGAGCTCTCCCTGCAAACGCTTTGCTTGGCTTGTCAACAGAGGACAGGAGCGTGCCCTGCGTCTGCAGACGCTAGGCTCTTGCCAGGTCATGATGATGTTGCAAAAGTTGCACTGGTGCCAGGAACATGGGTGTCATGGCAGGAAGATTCCACCGGCAAGTCCAAGCTCGTTGGGGATTTAGAAAGAAGGGTTCTGAAGCACATGACGTTTGTTTTTTGAGGTGGCCCCCGTAACTGGGCATTTACTGATGAGGACACTCACCTGTAGCCCCCTGTGGCAGTGGGCTCCATGATGGGGCAGGCAGCAGCGGGTGGAGGGGCAGAGTATCTGGGTAACCCACCAAGGGGCTGAGCCCAGAGAGCTCAGTCTGCAGCCACGCTTCACTTGGAACAGGCGCATCTGACCCGAGGTCTGTGTTCCTAGGGAAGGTTGGACAACAGCAGGCCACAGGTGCTGAGCTCGTGGGACACTTCAGGTAGGGTGACAAGGACTTCAGTTTCTGATAAAAAGTAGCTGGTTGGGAGAAATGTGATCCAGATGCTTCTGTTTGTAAAACAAAATAAAATAAAAAGTTCACAAAATCTACATGTTCAACGAGTCCCAAAGTGGCATGTGAGCCCTGCTGGATGTGGGTGAAGTTCTCGGTGGGAGGTGGAGGCAAAGCAGAGCCTGCCAGGCTGCCAGTTAGCTGTGGGGTGGGCACCTGGTGGTACCTGCATGTCTCTAGGGAGGCCAGCCAGGGTCCTGCCCTCCCCAGCCTCCCATGCTGGCAGGAGCCAGAGCTGGCTGGGAGGGTCAACAGGACCCACGAGGTGCCAGTCAGGCTTCTTCCATGCCAGGCCAACATGGTGCGAGCCGAGGCAGGACCCGTGCCCTCAGGGGTGTGCGGTGTCTCAATGTGGCTGCCTCTGGACTTGTTGATTTGGGGGCTGTCCTTTCTCTCAGCTAGATGGCTCCTGTATCTCAAGCCCTTCCCAGCAGATGACATTCCTGTGGGGTGACGTGTTCCTCAAGCCCTGTTGGCAGCTGCAGAGCCACTTGGGGCGCATGCACCTGGAGAGGAGGGCTCTGTGGGGAGACCAGCTAACCAACCGACTGCGATGGCCACCCGTCCATCTGCCTGGCACCTGTGCAGGCGTCTTCTGAAGCCTGGTATGCTGTGGTGAGTCAGTCTCCGTCACTCGATGTTGGGGGTGGTGTCGCCTGGCTTCCTGGGTCTATAGCGCTGGGACTTCCCTTCCTGAGTCACTACCTGCTGTGTCCGCCTGGTGAGCAGACAGGACTTGTGCTGCCCCAAGAGCCCATGGGCTCAGGTCGTGACAAGCAGGCAAGAAAGTGAATTCCTGAGCCCTGTACATCCCGCCTCCAGCACCCAGCAGGAATTTGGGGCCGCAGGCCAGGACTCGGGATGCAGGGTTGAGGGAAGCCAGGCAAGAGGGAGGGAGCGGGTGTGGGCCTGGGTCAGCTCTGTCACCATGGGCCTGATGCAGGGCAGTCAGCAAGGGCTGCTGGCAGCCAGGGCTAGGGCAATGGGCAGCAGCCCTGCCCACTGGCTCCAACCTCCTGCTGTCTCTGGGCAACTACGCCAGAGCTCGGGACGAAGGCCTGCTAGAAATCACCGCAAGCCCAGAGGCCCTTTCAGGAGGACTGCTCGGAGGGAGGCTCAGAAGGGATTAAGGCCAATGCAGGGGAGCTCTTCTTCCCCTGGCTGGTGGCCAGGAGGCCACCTAGCGCAGTGGCCACCAGCTCAAGAGAGGCCCCAGAACCACGCAGGCAGCTACCTGAGAGCCAGCCGTGCCACACAGCCCAGTCACCATTGGGAGAGCAGCTGCTCAGGCCTGGCCCGGCCTCCCTGTGCTGGGCATGACAATGACCAACGACAGCAGGAGCAGCAGGCCGCACGGCAGAGGGGGTCACCCAAGTTTCTTTCTCTCCAGTTTTTTTTTTTTTTTTTTTTTTAATTTAAAAAGAAATTGAGACTTTTTCACATGTCTCTGAAAGTGACACCAACCCTGCTCTGTTTCAGATGCAGGTGGAGGACAGCTACTGGGGCACAGGACAGAGAGGTGCAGGTACAGAGCAGCCCCTCCTGGACGCAGGACAGAGAGGTGCAGGTACAGAGCAGCCCCTCCTGGACGCAGGACAGAGAGGTGCAGGTACAGAGCAGCCCCTCCTGGACGCAGGACAGAGAGGTGCAGGTGGGGGCAGCCCCTCCTGGACGCAGGACAGAGAGGTGCAGGGGGGGGCAGCCCCTCCTGGACGCAGGACAGAGAGGTGCAGGTACAGAGCAGCCCCTCCTGGACGCAGGACAGAGAGGTGCAGGTACAGAGCAGCCCCTCCTGGACACAGGACAGAGAGGTGCAGGTGGGGGCAGCCCCTCCTGGACGCAGGACAGAGAGGTGCAGGTACAGAGCAGCCCCTCCTGGACGCAGGGCAGAGAGGTGCAGGTGGGGCAGCCCCTCCTGGACGCAGGGCAGAGAGGTGCAGGTACAGAGCAGCCCCTCCTGGACGCAGGACAGAGAGGTGCAGGTACAGAGCAGCCCCTCCTGGACGCAGGACAGAGAGGTGCAGGTGGGGCAGCCCCTCCTGGACGCAGGGCAGAGAGGTGCAGGTGGGGCAGCCCCTCCTGGACGCAGGGCAGAGAGGTGCAGGTGGGGGCAGCCCCTCCTGGACGCAGGACAGAGAGGTGCAGGTGGGGGCAGCCCCTCCTGGACGCAGGACAGAGAGGTGCAGGTGGGGGCAGCCCCTCCTGGACGCAGGACAGAGAGGTGCAGGTACAGAGCAGCCCCTCCTGGACACAGGACAGAGAGGTGCAGGTGGGGGCAGCCCCTCCTGGACGCAGGACAGAGAGGTGCAGGTACAGAGCAGCCCCTCCTGGACACAGGACAGAGAGGTACAGGTGGGGGCAGCCCCTCCTGGACGCAGGACAGAGAGGTGCAGGTACAGAGCAGCCCCTCCTGGACACAGGACAGAGAGGTGCAGGTACAGAGCAGCCCCTCCTGGACACAGGACAGAGAGGTGCAGGTACAGAGCAGCCCCTCCTGGACGCAGGACAGAGAGGTGCAGGTACAGAGCAGCCCCTCCTGGACGCAGGACAGAGAGGTGCAGGTACAGAGCAGCCCCTCCTGGACGCAGGACAGAGAGGTGCAGGTACAGAGCAGCCCCTCCTGGACGCAGGACAGAGAGGTGCAGGTACAGAGCAGCCCCTCCTGGACACAGGACAGAGAGGTGCAGGTGGGGGCAGCCCCTCCTGGACGCAGGAGACTCTCAGCTTCTCTCTGGAAGGTGGATTGCTCTTGTCCCTGCCCCCACCTCCCAGCAGTGGCTTGTGTAGCAGTGGGGGCTACACAGAGACCCAGCGGGAGTGGTCCTGGGGCTCCTCTGGGACTGTCCTCAGGAGTGGAGGTGAAAGGGGCAGCACTATGGTCAGCCAAGGTCTGAGAGGACCCAAGACTCCACGGCCAGGGAGTAGAGTCGCTCCCACCCTGCAGGGCAGCCCCCGATCCTGAGTCTGCTCCCGTCCTGTGTCCTCCCTCCCCGGGGCCTTCCTCCTCCCTCCTTCTCCTCTTCTCCCTCCTTCCCGTCCTGTGTCCTCCCTTCCCCTGGCCTCTGCTTCCTCCCTCCTCCTCCTCTTCTGTCTCCTTCCCATCCTGTGTCCTTCCATCCTCTGGGATCTTCCTCCTCCCTTTTTCCTTCTCCTCTTCTCTCTCCTTCCTGTCCTCTGTCCTCCCTTTCCCTCTCACAATTCATCTTCCCTCTTGCTCCTTCTCTTCTGTCTCCCGTGCCTTACCTTCTCTGTACGTTCTTCCTTTATCCCCTCTTCTTCCTTTGGTTCCTGGAGAATTCTTTCTAACTGAGTTTGTTGCTCTTATAATAATTTGCTATTAGGAATTCTTGGCCTGAAATGAAGTGTGAGGCCGTACTGGAAGCTTACGCCCCATGTGTCTGTCCTATGATTGACAGCACGGCATTCTGTGTTCACGCCCTTGAGTCGTCTCACCCTCACCCCCAGCCTAGATTCTGTGATTAATATGAAGATGGCCAAGGTCACCCTAGCCCCAGCGTGAGGCGGGGCTCCATTCCCTGTGGTGTAGAGGACAGATGGGGCCACTCTGCTGGTATCTAGAAGGGGCTGAGGCAGGGAAGTTGGGAAGCATGGGCAGTGCCCACGTGGAAGAAGGCAGAGAGCAGGTGGCCAGGGTCCTGCTGCTTGAGGACTGGTGGCTATTTGTAGAGAAACTGCCCTGGCACCTTTGCAAGACCAAGCAAGGTTCATTAAGCACAGCTTCTGTTTCAGATCGTTAATTTGTTTAATTAGGTGCCCACCAGGGCAAAGGATGGAGAGATTCTAAGCCGACGGAGTGCAGGACTGACCGACTGCACTGGGGACCGTCGGCGTGGGAAGGGGTGGCAGGCGGGCCAGGCGCAGTGGGGCAAGTGGGCTGCCAGGAGGTGGCGGGCAGGGCCTCCTCTGCAGACCACAGCACTGTTGGCTGGGGCGGGCCCTGGCAGGGGCTCCCAGCCACCAGCTGTGTGCCCCTCCGTGGTCCGAACCCCGTTCCTGCCTAGACCCATGCCAGGGTTTTCATGGTCTCTGGAAAGGAGACTGAAGGGGAGGTGAGGAGGCCTGCCCTGTGGCCGTGGGGAGCCGTCAACCTTGCCGGTGAGCCTTCTCTTGCCGTGTCCTCCCTGTGAGCCAAGTGACGGGCCTCCTCCACGTGGCTGCCCCGGGGCAAACACCTTGCCATCCTGGTGTGGCCTCCGGCATCTTCTAAACTGCTCTGGGAGTTCCCTCCTGCGTCCTCCCGAGTGTTCTCATGTCCCAGACTTCGTGACCCTCCAGGAGCTTCTGTTGGGCAGGTGTGGGCTGAGGCCTGAGACTCTGTGGCTCTGATCAGTTTTCCAGCCACGCTGAGCAGCCGTTGCAGGTCCCCATCTTGGCAGCTGCATGCTGTCCCCAGGAGCATGCTCAGGGCTGCAGGGTTCCATGCTCACTGACACCAAGCTGGTGTCCATTGTGCTAAGGAGGTGCCCAGGGCACCTGGCAGGTGGCTTTCCTGGAATCCCCAGCTGGGTGCCCAGGGTGGTGAAGTGAACAACTTTCCTGGGTCCCCAGCTGGGTGCCCAGGGTGGTGAAGTGGTGGCTTTCCTGTGTCCCCAGCTGGGTGCCCAGGGTGGTGAGGTGGTGGCTTTCCTAGGTCCCCAGCTGGGTGCCCAGGGTGGTGAGGTGGACAGCTTTCCTGGGTCCCCAGCTGGGTGCCCAGGGTGGTGATGTGGTGGCTTTCCTAGGTCCCCAGCTGGGTGCCCAGGGTGGTGAGGTGGACAGCTTTCCTGGGTCCCCAGCTGGGTGCCCAGGGTGGTGATGTGGTGGCTTTCCTAGGTCCCCAGCTGGGTGCCCAGGGTGGTGAGGTGGTGGCTTTCCTAGGTCCCCAGCTGGGTGCCCAGGGTGGTGAGGTGGTGGCTTTCCTAGGTCCCCAGCTGGGTGCCCAGGGTGGTGAAGTGGACAGCTTTCCTAGGTCCCCAAATGGGTGCCCAGGGTGGTGAGGTGGTGGCTTTCCTAGGTCCCCAGCTGGGTGCCCAGGGTGGTGAGGTGGTGGCTTTCCTAGGTCCCCAGCTGGGTGCCCAGGGTGGTGAGGTGGTGGCTTTCCTAGGTCCCCAGCTGGGTGCCCAGGGTGGTGAGGTGGACAGCTTTCCTGGGTCCCCAGCTGGGTGCCCAGGGTGGTGAGGTGGTGGCTTTCCTAGGTCCCCAGCTAGGTGTCCAGATGGTGATGTGGTGGCTTTCCTAGGTCCCCAGCTGGGTGCCCAGGGTGGTGAGGTGGTGGGTCTTCCCGTGTCCCCAGCTGGGTGCCCAGGGTGGTGAAGTGAACAACTTTCCTGGGTCCCCAGCTGGGTGCCCAGGGTGGTGAGGTGGTGGCTTTCCTAGGTCCCCAGCTGGGTGCCCAGGGTGGTGAGGTGGACAGCTTTCCTGGGTCCCCAGCTGGGTGCCCAGGGTGGTGATGTGGTGGCTTTCCTAGGTCCCCAGCTGGGTGCCCAGGGTGGTGAGGTGGTGGCTTTCCTAGGTCCCCAGCTGGGTGCCCAGGGTGGTGAGGTGGTGGCTTTCCTAGGTCCCCAGCTGGGTGCCCAGGGTGGTGAAGTGGACAGCTTTCCTAGGTCCCCAGCTGGGTGCCCAGGGTGGCGAAGTGGTGGCTTTCCTAGGTCCCCAGCTGGGTGCCCAGGGTGGTGAGGTGGTGGCTTTCCCGGGTCCCTAGGTCCCCAGCTGGGTGCCCAGATGGTGAGGTGGTGGATTTCCTAGGTCCCCGGCTGGGTGACCAGGGTGGTGAGGTGGTGGCTTTCCTAGGTCCCCAGCTGGGTGCCCAGGGTGGTGAAGTGGACAGCTTTCCTAGGTCCCTAACTGGGTGCCCAGGGTGGTGAGGTGGTGGTCTTCCCGTGTCCCCAGCTGGGTGCCCAGGGTGGTGAAGTGGACAGCTTTCCTAGGTCCCCAGCTGGGTGCCCAGGGTGGTGAGGTGGTGGCTTTCCCGGGTCCCTAGGTCCCCAGCTGGGTGCCCAGATGGTGAGGTGGTGGATTTCCTAGGTCCCCGGCTGGGTGCCCAGGGTGGTGAGGTGGTGGCTTTCCTAGGTCCCCAGCTGGGTGCCCAGGGTGGTGAGGTGGTGGCTTTCCCGGGTCCCTAGGTCCCCAGCTGGGTGCCCAGATGGTGAGGTGGTGGATTTCCTAGGTCCCCGGCTGGGTGACCAGGGTGGTGAGGTGGTGGCTTTCCTAGGTCCCCAGCTGGGTGCCCAGGGTGGTGAAGTGGACAGCTTTCCTAGGTCCCTAACTGGGTGCCCAGGGTGGTGAGGTGGTGGTCTTCCCGTGTCCCCAGCTGGGTGCCCAGGGTGGTGAAGTGGACAGCTTTCCTAGGTCCCCAGCTGGGTGCCCAGGGTGGTGAGGTGGTGGCTTTCCCGGGTCCCTAGGTCCCCAGCTGGGTGCCCAGATGGTGAGGTGGTGGATTTCCTAGGTCCCCGGCTGGGTGCCCAGGGTGGTGAGGTGGTGGCTTTCCTAGGTCCCCAGCTGGGTGCCCAGGGTGGTGAGGTGGTGGCTTTCCCGGGTCCCTAGGTCCCCAGCTGGGTGCCCAGATGGTGAGGTGGTGGATTTCCTAGGTCCCCGGCTGGGTGACCAGGGTGGTGAGGTGGTGGCTTTCCTAGGTCCCCAGCTGGGTGCCCAGGGTGGTGAAGTGGACAGCTTTCCTAGGTCCCTAGCTGGGTGCCCAGGGTGGTGAGGTGGTGGGTCTTCCCGTGTCCCCAGCTGGGTGCCCAGGGTGGTGAGGTGGACAGCTTTCCTGGGTCCCCAGCTGGGTGCCCAGGTTGGTGAGGTGGTGGCTTTCCTAGGTCCCCAGCTGGGTGTCCAGGGTGGTGAAGTGGACAGCTTTCCTGGGTCCCCAGCTGGGTGCCCAGGGTGGTGAGGTGGTGGTCTTCCCGTGTCCCCAGCCTGGTGCCCAGGGTGGTGAGGTGGACAGCTTTCCTGGGTCCCCAGCTAGGTGCCCAGGTTGGTGAGGTGGTGGCTTTCCTAGGTTCCCAGCTGGGTGCCCAGGGTGGTGAAGTGGACAGCTTTCCTAGTTCCCCAGCTGGGTGCCCAGGGTGGTGAGGTGGACAGTTTTCCTGGGTCCCCAGCTGGGTGCCCAGGTTGGTGAGGTGGTGGCTTTCCTAGGTCCCCAGCTGGGTGCCCAGGGTGGTGAAGTGGACAGCTTTCCTGGGTCCCCAGTTGGGTGCCCAGGGTGGTGACATGGTGGCTTTCCTGTGTCTCCAGCTGGGTGCCCAGGTTGGTGAGGTGGTGGCTTTCTAGGTCCCCGGCTGGGTGCCCAGGGTGGTGAGGTGGACAGCATTCCTGGGTCCCCAGCTGGGTTCCCAGGTTGGTGAGGTGGTGGCTTTCCTAGGTCCCCAGCTGGGTGCCCAGGGTGGTGAAGTGGACAGCTTTCCTAGGTCCCTAGCTGGGTGCCCAGGGTGGTGAGGTGGTGGTCTTCCCGTGTCCCCAGCTGGGTGCCCAGGGTGGTGAAGTGGACAGCTTTCCTAGGTCCCCAGCTGGGTGCCCAGGGTGGTGAGGTGGTGGCTTTCCCGGGTCCCTAGGTCCCCAGCTGGGTGCCCAGATGGTGAGGTGGTGGATTTCCTAGGTCCCCGGCTGGGTGCCCAGGGTGGTGAGGTGGTGGCTTTCCTAGGTCCCCAGCTGGGTGCCCAGGGTGGTGAGGTGGTGGCTTTCCCGGGTCCCTAGGTCCCCAGCTGGGTGCCCAGATGGTGAGGTGGTGGATTTCCTAGGTCCCCGGCTGGGTGACCAGGGTGGTGAGGTGGTGGCTTTCCTAGGTCCCCAGCTGGGTGTCCAGGGTGGTGAAGTGGACAGCTTTCCTGGGTCCCCAGTTGGGTGCCCAGGGTGGTGAGGTGGACAGCATTCCTGGGTCCCCAGCTGGGTTCCCAGGTTGGTGAGGTGGTGGCTTTCCTAGGTCCCCAGCTGGGTGCCCAGGGTGGTGAAGTGGACAGCTTTCCTAGGTCCCTAGCTGGGTGCCCAGGGTGGTGAGGTGGTGGGTCTTCCCGTGTCCCCAGCTGGGTGCCCAGGGTGGTGAGGTGGACAGCTTTCCTGGGTCCCCAGCTGGGTGCCCAGGTTGGTGAGGTGGTGGCTTTCCTAGGTCCCCAGCTGGGTGTCCAGGGTGGTGAAGTGGACAGCTTTCCTGGGTCCCCAGCTGGGTGCCCAGGGTGGTGAGGTGGTGGTCTTCCCGTGTCCCCAGCCTGGTGCCCAGGGTGGTGAGGTGGACAGCTTTCCTGGGTCCCCAGCTAGGTGCCCAGGTTGGTGATGTGGTGGCTTTCCTAGGTCCCCAGCTGGGTGCCCAGGGTGGTGAAGTGGACAGCTTTCCTAGTTCCCCAGCTGGGTGCCCAGGGTGGTGAGGTGGACAGCTTTCCTGGGTCCCCAGCTGGGTGCCCAGGTTGGTGAGGTGGTGGCTTTCCTAGGTCCCCAGCTGGGTGCCCAGGGTGGTGAAGTGGACAGCTTTCCTGGGTCCCCAGTTGGGTGCCCAGGGTGGTGACATGGTGGCTTTCCTGTGTCTCCAGCTGGGTGCCCAGGTTGGTGAGGTGGTGGCTTTCTAGGTCCCCGGCTGGGTGCCCAGGGTGGTGAAGTGGGCAGCTTTCCTGGGTCCCCAGCTGGGTGCCCAGGGTGGTGAGGTGGACAGCATTCCTGGGTCCCCAGCTGGGTTCCCAGGTTGGTGAGGTGGTGGCTTTCCTAGGTCCCCAGCTGGGTGCCCAGGGTGGTGAAGTGGACAGCTTTCCTAGGTCCCTAGCTGGGTGCCCAGGGTGGTGAGGTGGTGGTCTTCCCGTGTCCCCAGCTGGGTGCCCAGGGTGGTGAGGTGGTGGCTTTCTAGGTCCCCAGCTATGTGCCCAGGTTGATGAGGTGGTGGTCTTCCCGTATCCCCAGCTGGGTGCCCAGGGTGGTGAGGTGGTGGCTTTCCTAGGTCCCCAGCTGGGTGCCCAGGGTGGTGAGGTGGTGGCTTTTCTAGGTCCCCAGCTGGGTGCCCAGGGTGGTGACGTGGTGGCTTTCCCGTGTCCCCAGCTGGGTGCCCAGGGTGGTGAAGTGGACAGCTTTCCTAGGTCCCCAGCTGGGTGCCCAGGGTGGTGAAGTGGGCAGCTTTCCTAGGTCCCTAGCTGGGTGCCCAGGTTGATGAGGTGGTGGTCTTCCCGTATCCCCAATGGGTGCCCAGGGTGGTGAGGTGGACAGCTTTCCTGGGTCCCCACCTGGGTGCCCAGGGTGGTGAGGTGGTGGCTTTCCTAGGTCCCCAGCTGGGTGCCCAGGGTGGTGACGAGGTGGCTTTCCCGTGTCCCCAGCTGGGTGTCCAGGGTGGTGAAGTGGACAGCTTTCCTAGGTCCCCAGCTGGGTGCCCAGGGTGGTGAGGTGGTGGCTTTCCTAGGTCCCCAGCTGGGTGCCCAGGGTGGTGACGTGGTGGCCTTCCCATGTCCCCAGCTGGGTCTTCAGGGTGGTGAAGTGGACAGCTTTCCTAGGTCCCCAGCTGGGTGCCCAGGCTGGTGAAGTGGACAGCTTTCCTAGGTCCCCAGCTGGGTGCCCAGGGTGGTGAGGTGGACAGCATTCCTGGGTCCCCAGCTGGGTTCCCAGGTTGGTGAGGTGGTGGCTTTCCTAGGTCCCCAGCTGGGTGCCCAGGGTGGTGAAGTGGACTCCTTTCCTAGGTCCCCAGCTAGGTGTCCATGGTGGTGAGGTGGTGGATTTCCTAGGTCCCCAGCTGGGTGCCCAGGGTGGTGAGGTGGTGGCTTTCCTAGGTCCCCAGCTGGGTGCCCAGGGTGGTGAGGTGGTGGCTTTCCTAGGTCCCCAGCTGGGTGCCCAGGGTGGTGAAGTGGACATCTTTCCTAGGTCCCCAGCTGGGTGTCCAGGGTAGTGAGGTGGTGGCTTTCCCGTGTCCCCAGCTGGGTGCCCAGGGTGGTGAGGTGGTGGATTTCCTAGGTCCCCAGCTGGGTGCCCAGGGTGGTGAGGTGGTGGCTTTCCTAGGTCCCCAGCTGGGTGCCCAGGGTGGTGAGGTGGTGGCTTTCCTAGGTCCCCAGCTGGGTTCCCAGGTTGGTGAGGTGGTGGATTTCCTAGGTCCCCAGCTGGGTGCCCCGGGTGGTGAAGTGGACAGCTTTCCTAGGTCCCCAGCTGGGTCTTCAGGGTGGTGAAGTGGACAGCTTTCCTAGGTCCCCAGCTGGGTGCCCAGGGTGGTGAGGTGGTGGCTTTCCTAGGTCCCCAGCTGGGTGCCCAGGGTGGTGAGGTGGTGGCTTTCCCGTGTCCCCAGCTGGGTGTCCAGGGTGGTGAGGTGGTGGATTTCCTAGGTCCCCAGCTGGGTGCCCAGGGTGGTGAGGTGGTGGCTTTCCTAGGTCCCCAGCTGGGTGCCCAGGGTGGTGAAGTGGACATCTTTCCTAGGTCCCCAGCTGGGTGTCCAGGGTAGTGATGTGGTGGCTTTCCCGTGTCCCCAGCTGGGTGCCCAGGGTGGTGAGGTGGTGGCTTTCCTAGGTCCCCAGCTGGGTGCCCAGGGTGGTGAGGTGGTGGATTTCCTAGGTCCCCAGCTGGGTGCCCCGGGTGGTGAAGTGGACAGCTTTCCTAGGTCCCCAGCTGGGTGCCCAGGGTGGCGAAGTGGACAGCTTTCCTAGGTCCCCAGCTGGGTGCCCAGGGTGGTGAGGTGGTGGCTTTCCTAGGTCCCCAGCTGGGTGCCCAGGGTGGTGAGGTGGTGGCTTTCCCGTGTCCCCAGCTGGGTGTCCAGGGTGGTGAGGTGGTGGATTTCCTATGTCCCCAGCTGGGTGCCCAGGGTGGTGAGGTGGGGCTTTCCTGGGTCCGCAGTTGTTCTCTTCTCTCCATTGCAGCATCTCCATTGCACTACCTTTTGGTTCCCAGCAAAGAGAGCTGTGTGCGTTTTCTCAAAACCTCTCTCTTTCTGAACCCGCTAGCAATGCCAGTGAGATGGGGGCCCCTGGCCGTGGCTGGGAGCCCGGGGCAGCTGATCAGGGCTTCTCCCGGGATGAGCCTCGGGTCCTTCACCTCCAGCCTGGGCTGCATTCCCCGGGGCCCGGGACCCTGTCCTTCGAGGCGCAGGACGAGCCCTCCAGCTGTGGAGTCGATTCCTCCTCTTCATATGCTCCCTTCCCCCTCACTGCAGGCTGGAACTCGGAGGTCAGTGTCCAGGCCCCTGCTCGCATGGCCTTGCCTTCTCACGCCACCTTTACCTGCCTCACCTCCATGGCCTGAAGCCTTGGCCTTCTGCTGAGGGATCACATGAATGTCCTGCCCAAGACAAACCTTCCAGCCGAGCTTGAACAGCATGCCTGGGTTCTCACCCGCTGCGGGGCAGGGGGTTGTCCTGGGACCCTGGTGCTGAGGTGCTGTGTGGCCGGGGAGCTGGGGGAGGGGCGGCAGGCTTCCTGCCCTGTGCGCCTGTTACCCTCGGGCTCACCGCTCTGCCACGACGGGCCTGGAGGCAGCAGGGCAGCACAGGAGAGTGGTCATTGCCCACAGCATGCCCTGTGCTGGGCTGGAGTTGCCCCGGGCTGGCCAGTGGCACGGGACTGGGGGCCCTCGAATTCGTGTGTCATCTCAGTTAGCAAAGCGGCGGCTGCCGAGATGGAGAGTGGAACGGCCCTGGGGGTAGGTGTCCGCTCCCTGGATGTCCCTCTGTCCTGCTCAGGGGTCACGTCAGTGCTGGGCAAGCTCCCTGGAGGGCCTCTGGACCAGGAGGAGGTGCAGAGGCCCCTTTCGCCGGCCTGCCTGCAGCGGCAGCCTCAGCGGACTGCCCCGCACGCCCTGCTGACCCTGCTGGGAGCCTCGTCCTCGGGGAGCTGGTATGTCCTGCAGGCAGATCCATCCCCCAGACACAGACCCCGCGAGGGGCCCAGCCTGCTGCGTCCCTCCCTCCTGCTGTGTCAGCCCTGCCTCAGGCCGCCGAGGGCTCCTGCAGCTGATTGCAGGAGGACTTCCTCGAAGCTTTTCCCGCGGGGCCATATCTTCCTCCCTTGCACTCTTGACCACAGAGTGCAGCTGCCCTCACTGGTGTGGCCTGCTGTTGGCCATTGGACTCTCCCAGCGAGATCCTCCAGGACAGGGGCTGAGTTCGTGGCTGCAGGCTCTCCTGCGCAGAGCGCCAGGAAGAACGTGGAAGACGGCCTGCGGCTGGGCGTCTGGACTGCTGTCTCCACCAGCCGGGCCGACGCAGGAGGGGCGTGGGACCTCACAGGCCTTCCCAGGGACAGGCGGGCCCCCAGAGCCCAGGAGGAGGGCTGGCTGACCTTTAGAGCCTGCCTTGCCCCGTCTCCCAGCTTCACACCACCACCAGACAAGATCTGGAAAGGGCCAGGAATTGGACACGTTAAGTACAGCAGCGCGTGTCCCTGTCGTGGTTCAGGTGAGGCATCGAGACCTGAGGACATGGTCCTGAGAGCGCAGGCTGCTAGGGTGCCGCTTCCTGTCCACTGGGGCGCCTGGGGCTGGAGTTCCTCTTTCCTGCGGGGCCAGCTCTCAGTTGCTTTCTCTGTGCCCTGGAATCTGTTCTGAGCTGGCTCCTGTTCTTACCTCACTCCCTGCCAGACCATCCTGCCACCCAGCCACCTGAAGTAGCCCTGACCCCAGGACTTTCCTTCAGACACTTCTTGTGACCCTTTGGGTCCTGCCAGCAGTCTTTCCTCCATTGCCAGCCCTGTGTCTGGGGACTGTGTGTACCTGGCTCCAGTAGCCATCTTCCCTTGCCTGGGGCCCTCTCCTACCCTATCTGCACCTGCCTGACCTGCTGGCCTACGTTGTCCTTTGTGCTTTCTGCTCCTTCCTTGCTGGGAGCCGGGTCAAGGGAGAGCAGCGGGTGCTGTCTTTGTTGGCTTCTGGCCTGTGGAGCAAAGAACCTCAGCTTGGAGCGATGGTGCTAGTTGGTTTCAAATGCTCCTAGGTTCTGCAGTGGCCCTGAGTCGTACACTTTGATGAAAGAAAAACACGAAAGGCTTGACCGAGCCACACACCGGGCCAAGCACACCAGGCATGGCCCTTGCCTCCACCTCTGCACCTCCTGAACCTCCTGCCACATGCCTGCCACACGCCTGCCACACGCCTGCCACATGCCTGCCACCTCCTGCACCTCCTGCCACCTCCTGCCACATGCCTGACAAATGCCTGGCACATGCCTGCCACCTCCTGCACCTCCTGGACCTCCTGCCACATGCTTGCCACACGCCTGGCACATGCCTGCCACCACCTGCACCTCCTGCCACCTCCTGGACCTCCTGCCACATGCCTGCCACATGCCTGCCACACGCCTGCCACAAGCCTGCCACCTCCTGCACCTCCTGCCACCTCCTGGACCTCCTGCCACATGCCTGCCACACACCTGGCACATGCCTGCCACCTCCTGCACCTCCTGGACCTCCTGCCACATGCCTGACAAATGCCTGCCAACTCCTGAACCTCCTGCCACACACCTGCCACCTCCTGCACCTCCTGTTACATGCCTGCCACTTCCTGTCACACGCCACATGCCTGCCACACACCTGCACGTGCCTGCCACACGCCACACCTTCCACATGCTTGCCGTTGAGCCCGCAGCATCCCTGGCTCACCACAGCAGGATAAGTCAGCCTTTCTCGTTTTCCAGTTCTGACAGCCTCCAAGGAACCCACTGCTGGGGATCTGCACAGGTCACGGCCTGCGCTGGGAAAGGAGCCATCCTGGGGACATCTCCCCACTCCTCTGCCATTTCCTAGCTCCGCCCTCCTCCCACAGCCTCAGCCTAGAGGCTCCAGACTCAGCACCTTGCCTGGGCTGCGCTCCCTCCTGCCCTGGCTGTTCTGGGCGAGTGGTGCTCAGGCTGGGGGTAGGTGTAGTTCCTTAGCTGGGGGACAACCTGTCCTCTGCACACTTGGCTGCTGTTCCCGGGGGTGGGGAAGACTCGGGCTGTCCTCGGCCCCTGCCTCTATGCTGTGTGAGGAGGCTGGGCCAGTCCTGCCCCAACAGCCCTTCCTGCGCTCGCCAGGTGCCAGCCTTTGCCGGCATGGTGCAAACACAGTCGTAAGCCCTCCTCCAACCCTGTGGACTGGCTGCTGGGCTGCCCTGGCCACGTACTGCTCAGCTCTGGCCTTGGCTCTCTGCAGCAGCTGGGCAGGTTCCCTCAGGGAAAAGTCCCTCATCTGGAGCTGCGCCCAGCTCCACTCTGCAGGGTTGAGCCCGTGCCTGCCCAGGGAGGCCCTGCAATTCCCCAGAGGCTGTTGCTGCTGCCTCCTGAACAGGGCTGATGCTTGCTCGGTCCCCACAGAGTCTGCGTGCTGAGTCCACTGTGGTGTCCTTTGAGGCTCCAGGGACAGCCTGTCGGTGTCTGCAGGTCCTCAGGGTCCCTGTCTCCCGCCCAGGCCTGAGAGACCTGCAGTACATACCGGTGCTGACCAAGCAGTGGGGTCACTGGTGCAGGGGCTGAGGGTCAGCCCTCCCCACAGTGTGGTGCCACATCACCCCATTCCCGACACTAGCAGAATCCTGCCTCCAGGGGAGCTGGGTCCCCATGTCTCCACGTTCCTCCTGGAAATGAAAGCACGGGAGCCCGAGGGGAAGCCACTTGTGGGCGAGCGTCCAGAGCAGGCAGGCCTAGCTCGCCTTGTTTTCAGTGTGACCCGGACCCTTTGGGGAGGAGTGGTCCATTTGATCTGATGGCAGTCACTGTGGGGTCCTGTTACAGGAGAGGTGACCGAAGCTGCCACCAGAGACGCATGTGGCCAGACGTCCACCTGTACCCAGGTGCCTGGGGAAAGCTGGCCTGATCCCCACCCTCACAGGTCAGGAAGGGAGGGAGCCAGAGAGCCAGAGGGTGTCTGGGGAGCCCTGGGCTCGCTGCATGGGGCCTGGGGCCTTCAGGCTGCCTGAGCATGCAGGGCAGGGATGGGGCGCAGGCAGGAGAAGCAGCAGTTGTCACCGCCTCCCGATCCTGAGGTTGTCCTGGGATGGCCTGGGGCTGCACAGGGGGGCTGCCTCTCCCTCTTCTCCTGAGAGCTGGAAGGGACCCATTGTGCTGAGCACACAGGCAGGGACTCATTTTGGTTGAAATGTCCAGGAGCTGCCATGCTGGCATTTCTGACCCCTTGGCCTTGTCCGCAGGCCTCCTGCCACTGAGCTTCACTCCGGGTGAGGACACTCAGATGCCCCCACCTCGGCCTCCAGCATGCACAGGACAGTCTCACCCCCGCCTTGCTTGTGCTCCTGAGTCCCCTCACTACCTGCCCCCCGGGGGTCCCCTCTGCCCACGAGCCCCTCACGCAGGTTCCCAATGCAGAGGATCCGTGGGGAAGGCCGCTGTCAGGGGGAGGTGGGAAAGCAGGAAGGGAGCCACGCTGGCCGTCACACTGGCTCTAGGCTGACGGGCGACTCTCCAAGGTTGGACCCCCCTCCAAGCCCTGCAAGTGCTGTGAGCCCATGCACAGCCCTGCGTCTTCCCCTGGCAGGCCCGGAAGACCAGGGTGGGAGGGATGGGCGTCAGTCATGGCCTCCAGCCTGCGGGAGGAGAGCGGCTACCGCTGAATCAGCAAGACCAGGACAATGAGTCGTCACATGCCCACGTGTCCACACACGCACAGTACAACCACACAGCCTCACACACATGCCCACACACACTCACACAAGTGCCCAAGTCCATGTGCAGACACCGAAGTGTACTGACGTCCACACAAATGCCACACCATCAGCACTCACACTGACTACACGTGCAGTGCCCAACCCTCAATCAATCACCCTCTCATATGTCATGCACACATGCATTCTTGCACACACTCAGCCCCCACCATCTCACACATCACACACACATGCATGCACACTCACAAGCCCCCACCATCTCACACATCACACACACATGCATGCACACTCACAAGCCCCCACCGTCTCACACATCACACACACATGCATTCACGCACACTCACAAGCCTCCACTGTCTTCTGCTGATGGCCTTTGTGGTGGCAGCACCCGCTGACCATTGGTTCCACACTGCTACGAACATCCTGTCCCTGTTGCTTCCGTGGGGGGTGGAGTGCGGCTGTTGTGGAGGTGGTCAGAAAATCCCAAAGCAGGGGGACCACTCGTAGCCCAGGAGTGGCCCAAGAGTGTCAGAGACTGACTCCTCACTCCCTTGGCAGTGACTGGCATGGACGAGTGCAGGGACATCAGAGCCTGGTCTTTGCAGTAGTGGCAAAGCCCTGGCCGCTGCCTGAGCAGCAGTGCTTCCCGCATCAGAACACAGCAGACACCACTGCTTCTCCAGCTGGGGATCGGGAGAGGGGCAGCATCCCCATGCACTGCTGGTGAGGGCCGCGGCAGAGCTGGGCGGCACAGGTCAAAAGGAAGGGAAGCTGACTGGCCAGAGGAGCTGCGAGGCCAAGTGTGTGTGGTGGCTCGTGGGTCAAGGGGCAGCTTGGGGGCCCAGGGAGACTGCGCTTCGAGTGGCTACTGCTCCACAGTTTGTAGCCAAATGCCAAATGGGAACAGTAGCTGGACACACTGGAGGAGCAGGACACGTTGGAACCCGCCAGCATTTCTGCACGTCGGGCCCCGAGGGCACGGCTGCTCTCCAAGCCACGTAAAGCTCCTCTTTCACCAGCTCCCCTTGGCACTTGACCCCACTGACCCTGTACAGACCACCCAATGCCCCACACTGAGCTGCTCTTCCTCTCCCAAGGGCAGTGTCCCATGTGTCCGTCCTCAGGGACATCCTCTTGTGATGAGCTGAGTGGAGCCACAACTGGTTCCTGTGTGCAGCATGGTCCACCTCCTCCTGCCCAACACAGAGTGGCCTCTTATCCAGGTCTCCACCACTAATGCCTCTGAAACACGGAACTGGTCCCTCAGGGAGGCATTTCTACAAGATGTGCCCCTCTGTATGGAACAGGACTTACTAACTGCATTTTATTTTTATTTTTAAAATATTTCTAGATGTTGATAGACCTTCATTTTAATCATTTATTTATATGTGGTGCTGAGAATCAAACCCAGGGCCTCACACATGTTAGGCAAGCGCTCTACCACTGAGCCACAACCCAGCCCCACTAGCTGCATTTTAAAGCAACAGAAATGCATCCATTTTTCAGACGACAAAATGAGCACCTGCTAAGGTCTGTCCCATCTGATTACCAAACTCTGAACTGGGAAAGATGGTAGGTGGAAAGACAGGGGTGGCCACACCGACGGACAAGGAATGGGACTCTCCAGGAATCGCAACCAGGAGGAGAGCCTGGAGCTCCGTGGAAGACGCAACTGCACTCCATCTTTGACTTGGAGCCAGGGAGCCATCCCCACACCCAGAGGCCACTCCAATGGGGAGGGGCAGTGCCCTCCAGGCCCCCCAGGAGGGAAACTGAACCGTCCAGGTGTTTGTTAAGCCTGTGGGGCACAGAGACAGTGTGCACTGTCCATCCCTGGGATCCCCTCTCAGTCAGACTGGAAGCTGACAGGGGTCAGATCCAGGCAGAGCATGGCCAGGCTGGGAGCAGGTGATCCAGAGATGGGCGGGGGTGCCGGAGCCTGGTGCTGGCCAGAGCCTCTCCCTGGGAGGGCCTGAGCCCGAGCTCCAGCGGGAGGCTCGCCCCTGCCCTGGCCCTGGAGTCACTACCCACCAAGAACAAGCAGCAGTCTCAAGAGCCCACCCTGAGGGAACAGCCCATCCCACAGCCAAGCAGCACCTCCAAGAGGGAGGAGACTACCTGAGTGGGTCGGGGGCAGGTGCCCAAAGCCAATTAGTCACCATGGAAGTCAAGAATAAGATCGCTTAGATTTAAAATACAAGCTATGCTTTGAATTTTAGAAGAGACGTAACAGAAGTGTGAATAAATGAGCTGCAAAAGCAGCCTGCTCAGTTCTTCTCAGGAAGGGGAAGTTGGCCTCGCAGGTTCACTGCCGCTGCTGTAGAGGAGGATGAAGAGGGAAAGAAACCGTCACCGGAGGAAGGGCTCCCGGGAGCCCGGTCAGGGAAGCTCATCCTGGGAGCCTGTCAAGTGCTGAGCAGCGTGAGCAAAGCCCCCAGACCCCTGCAGGGAGCCGAGCACCAGCGCCCCAGATGCCCGCCCAGCCCGGGGATCCCAGTGTTCTAAAGGAGACCCAGCCAGCTGGCCCCAGCTCCCAGCCCACCCAGCGGGAGGGACGCGCAGCGCAGCTCTCAAGTGTCCAGGAGGATCTGGCTCCAGGCAGCCGTCCTAGTGGAGGCTGAAGGAAGCAGAAACCTGGACACATGCAGTGAGGGCCCTGTGGTGGGCAGCCCACACCCGGGCAGCCGTGTCCCCGCAGGAAGGGCAGTCCAGCCAGAAGTCCTGGGAGGAGAAAAGCTCAGTTCCTGAAAAGTAGTGAGAGGTGCTTCAGCCTGAAAGCCATCGTCTCTGGGAGCGCTCAGAACAGGTCTGAAACACGGCGACCTTTGAGGCTTCTCTGAAGCTACGTTCCGGAGAGTGGAGCAGGAGCAGGGCAGAGTCAAGAGGGTCCTGCTGCTCCTCTCAGCGGGGAGTTTTGAAACGATTACCTTAGAAACTTGTACTAAGAAATGAATTTGCATATGTGTTTAGTAATGTAAAGGCAAAAACCAAAAGAACAGAAACACGTTGTGTGACAGGGAAAAATTAAAAAGAAAATTTGACCACGCTACAAAAAGCAGGGGGAAATCATGGAAAAGAAACGAGGAAGACTCAGAGTAGATAGAAGATGTGGACGCGGGGTCAGGTGAACAGGCTGCTGAGGAGGCCTCCTGGTCACCAGGTACCTGCGCGGAACTCTGCCCGGGCTCACCTCCCCTGGCCCTCTGCCGTCATTCTGTGTTATGCATCTTAATCTAGTAATTCTGCCGTGTGCCTTGCCTAGTAGACTTAATGCAAACGACTTTCTAAAACAGAAAGCATGATTGGATGACCCACCACGCTGACGTTTTAATGAGCACCAAGCCTGGACTTCCATTCCGTGAGTGTGCAGGACACCTGGGAGTCACCAGACGCGGTCCTGTGCACCTTTCACACAGCTGTGCCCCAGGCGGACTGACCTGGGCAGCATGGGCTGGCCCTGTGCTGGTGCAGCTCCACCCACTCAGCCCCAGGGAGGACAGCAGGCAGACACTGCTTGTGGTGAGTCCTGGACAGGGCAGCATATTCTCTCCGGCCCTGTGTCATGGCTGCCTGGAGGACGCGCTCATGGTGCAAACCCCGAAAGACAACATCGGGATGTCTCCTGTTCAGCAGATGCTGGGACAGCAGCTGCTGGGCATTCCTGAGCTGAGCACGTCTGCAGGAGCCTGTCCAGGAGGTCCATGTCCTCCCAGTCTCTGGGTACTGGGTACTGTCGGACTCCAGCCCCACAGTCGCCCTTCCCTAGAGATTTGTCCTTGGCAGCTGTTTAAGCGAGGCCAAGAAGAGGCCAAAGGGCAGAACTGGTCCCTGAGAAAGTCATTTCTACCAAAGTCACCCTCTTCACGGAACAGGAGTCACTCACAGCATGTTGAGCAACAGGCCTAGCTGCTCACTGTCACCTACAGGTGTGTGTCTGCAAACGCTGACACTGGAAGAGCCAAGAACATGGCTTCAGAACGGGGTGGCTCAGAGGTCACTCTGCTCTCAAACTTGTCACCCTCAGGAGACACCAGAGGGTGTCGCCCAGAGAAGCCCAGCCTTCCACCCACCAGGCAGTGCCCTCAGCCTGCTTTCTCCCACTGCAGCTGAGCCCTGCTTGCTGAGCAGGACAGGAGGTTTGCCCCTGCAAGAGACACTGGTCAGTGGGAAGTGCTGGGAGGAGACTCTGTGGGAGGGACATAGGGTCTCTGGGGCTCAGGGCAAGGTGACACCTGGACCCAGGTCATGCCACCATCTACCCCTGTGCACCACGAGGGCCGTCTGACCCTGGGACTATGGTTGAACATGCCCCGTGCATCAGCTTTAGGAAGGGAGATGACCACTGAGGCATGAGAAGAAAGGGTAGACCCACAGTTGGGCACCTGTCTGCAGAGGTGGTTCACCATCAAGAGCAGAAAGGACAGAGTCAGCCATGCAGAGATGGGGGCAGGGGGCAGACAGCAGCTCCTGAGGGCCCGAGAAGGAAAAGCTGCTGCCCAGAGCCGAGAGGGAGCTGCTCTGTGCCTGGCCAGTGGGTTTGCAGCATCTCACAGGCACACGAGGAACCGGGCTGTGTTTTAAGAGCAACCACGGGTGGCAGAAGAGCTCAACCAGGAGAGGGCCCTGAGTGGTCAGGATGGGGAGCTCCTGGTACCAGAGAGGCCCTCCTACTGCCCACATGCAAATCCTTCCAGAGCAGCCTGTCAGCCAAAGGACAGGACCACAGTCACGCCCTGATGTCTGGTCATGGGCAGGCATCAGAGGGAGGCAGCCAAGAGACAGATTCTCCTGGAGCCCGGATACTATACCTCCATTCTGTCTGCAGTGGGCAGCTGGCTTGGGCCCTGGTCCTTTGTGCAGCGGGCAGCTGGCCTGGGCCCCATACTCTGTGCTGCGGGCAGTTGGTCTGGCAACGCCTCCCTAGTGGCCTGCCAGGGGTCCAGTGCCAAGGCTTGAAATCCCCACCCCGCTCCTGGTTGTTGCTGGTAGGGGACTCTGTAGGGCTCCGAGAGTGACCTTGGGAGAGTGGGCCATCGTCGGGGAGTCCTCGCTGTGTTTCATTCACTTCTCTCACAGAGCCCGCCAATGCGCTCCGGTCAGACATAAACTGCTACCATTCCCACGGGGACTCGCTTCCCTTCTGCTCGCGGGGTGGAATACCACCTCTTCTCTTCTGAGAAGGACTTTGTGTGTGCTGAGCTTGGCCACTGGGCTTCCTCCGTGCCTGCTCCTGCTGTTCAGGACCAAGGAGGAGGCCCAACAGGGAGGGCAGCTCTTCACTCCAGGCCTGCTCCCACTGGGGCAGACCTTCCCACTTCCTTCACTGTGAGCACTGTGATTAGGTCCATGCAGCTCTCTGATCAGAGGAATCACTGTTTACTGTAGGGCATGGCGCGGTGGCGCTGAGTGGGCAGGCTTTGCTGGAGCTGGGCTGCCCACTGCAGGCTGGGGGGAGGTGTCCACAGAACCATCCGAGGTCATTTCCCTGCCTCCCTCCTCCCTCCCCTGCCCCTCTCCACCTCCAGACTCTTGTGAAAACTTGGGGTAGAAGCCGAATAGGCTCTGTGATCTCCTGCCCAAGAACAGGCTACGCAGCCCAGCCAGGACTCCCGGTGGGGCCACAGCCAGGGCCAACTGTACTGTGGAGAGCTGAGTTTACCAAATTGTGAGGGGGTTACAGAGTGGGTGATATGGTGGTGGGGCCCTTTGGCTGGGGCCCAGTCAGCACGCCTTCTGCTCCTTGTTCTTCTCCTTCTTCTTCAGTGACTTCCATGTGCTAAGTACACACAGATACTTTCTTGACAGAGAAAAACATGAAGAAGAAAGCATGCCTGCTCCACATGGAAATGACCCTGTTTCAGGTTTCATGTGTGCAACACCAGCACCCAATGACCTGGAGCCCTCTGTCCCTCCTAGGCAGCTGCACTGTTCTCTGCCACAGGTGTTTCCAGGTATTCCTTGCTGCCAGCCTCTTCCTCCCTCACCTGAGGCATGAAGCCCACTGCCTACTCCTCCACTGCTATAAGCTCCCCTGGGATGCACTGTCCTGTCCCTGCCTCCTGTGCCTCCCGTACCACCTGGTATCTCCTGTACTTCCTGTTGTCTCAGGTACCTCTCCTGATGTCTCCTATATCACCTGGTGTCTTCTACACTTCCAGATGTCTTGAGTCCCTCCTGAAATCTCCTACACCTCCTGGTGTCTCTCATACCTCCTGGTGCCTCCTGATGTCTCCTGTACCTCTTGACATCTTCAGTATCTTCTGGTGTCTCTAGTACCTGCTGGTGTTTCCAGTGTCTCCTGATGCCTCTGTTATCTCCTGATGTTCCTACTCTGAATCTCTGTCTCATGTGCTCACTGCCTACTGGGTAGCTCCCCTGGGACAGTGATTCCCAAGTACCTCTGCACTAAAGTCATCCAAAACCAAACTCCTTCCTTCCACATGCCCAAGCCTGATTTTCCTGGATCGTTGTCTGCTACAACTCTTGTGTGTGCCTCTTGCACACACATCCACATTTCAGTAAAGACTGTCTCTACTGAAAGTGAGTGAGATCCCACTTCTGGCCATTGTGTCTCTGAAATCATCACGGAGTTCTTTTGATGCCTCCGTCTTGCACCTCCTGCTTCTGCCAGACGTGAGCGGTTCTTCTTACTTGCATATCAGATAACACTGCAGAGGGTTTTCAGGCTTCTTACGACCTTGGAGTGACCCAGAATATGAGGTTCAACACTGTAAGTGCTAGGCTTCCTGCCCACGGGTCTCCTGTTCACCCCGGCCACAGCTCTCCTGTGCCTGGCTCTGCCCTGTGACTTTCGCACTTGCTCTTCTCCATTTGGGTACTGCTTCCCTCCAAGGTCACTGCCGAGAGAGACCTCTGCCCACACACAGAGCACCCTGCCATTCAGTTACACCACCTGCTTTTCTCTGCAGCCCATTGGGAGCGTGTTTGTGTGCTGGCGCTGTCTCTACCACGTGAGGAAGGAACTGGGTGTGGGAGCATGCCTGTGCTCACGGCTGTATCCAGCCCTTGATGCAAGCATGGCAGCTATGGGTTTTGCGGAGCAGTCTCGGGGCCCTCCCATGCTTCTAAGAGGAAGCATCACTCAATGATACCTGGACAAATTGAGAAATGAGCGCAAGAATCAGTTGGAGATGAACTAAGGGGTATCACGGGCTGGTCAGACCCTAGTGGACCAATGAGGTGGAGTGGCAGACAGCTGCCCATGATGCAAAGAACTCAGGGGCTTGAGTCAGGATATGGTCAAGGGCAGCTCGTCAAGCACCTGTTGGCTTCCGTGGGGGAAAGGGGCCCTGGAGACACAAGATCCTCCCTCTTGCTGCTTCCCAGAGCCATTGGAAGCCAGGACCGACCAAGTACCAACATTTTCCAAGGAAAGGGAAGGAATGCTTCCAGATGAGGGTAGGGGTGAAGAACCAAAGGCACATAGACTCATCCAGGAACAACCAAGCAGTTTACAAAGAGAAGGCACCACACAGCAGTCTGCATGGGCAGGCTGAGATTTCCCTGAACTGCTTAGGATGTCCAGAACTGCTCTTGGGAATGTTGCACTGAAGAGAGGCTGTTCCTGGAGGACAGAAACTGGGCAAACAGCAGGTCATGGCTTGTCGGCCCCAACTCTAGCCTTGATGGGTCCTCAATGGTCCATCTCTCATACCTCTAGCTGTGGGTCCTCATGGCCTTTTTCCCTGCTGTGATGGGTCCTCATGGACTGTCTCCTCCCTGCTGTGATGATTCCTCATGTCCTGTCTCCCCAACCTCTAGATGTGCTGGGTCCTCATGGCCCATCTCATCCACCTCTAGCTGTGGTGGGTCCTCATGGCCTGTCTCCTGTCTGTGGTGGGTCCTCATGGCCTTTCTCTTCCCTGCTGTGCTGGGTCCTCATGGCCTGTTTCCTGTCTGTGCTGGGTCCTCATGACCTTTCTCCTCCCTGCTGTGCTGGGTCCTCATGGCCTGTCTCCTCCCTGCTGTGCTGGGTCCTCATGGCCTATCTCCTCCTGTGTGTGGTGGGTCCTCATGGCCTGTCTCCTTCTGTCTGTGCTGGGTCCTCATGGCCTTTCTCCTCCTGTGTGTGGTGGGTCCTCATGGCCTGTCTCCTCCTGTGTGTGGTGGGTCCTCATGGCCTGTCTCCTCCTGTGTGTGGTGGGTCCTCATGACCTTTCTCCTCCCTGCTGGGCTGAGTCCTCATGGCCTTTCTCTTCCCTGCTATGGTGGGTCCTTGTGGCCTATCTTCCCCAGATGGTGATGGGTCCTCATGGTCTCTCTCCCAATCTCAGGAGAAAGACAGTGAGGAATGAGGCCGATGGTGGAGACAGGGTGCGATCAAGATAGAAGGTTGGTGCAGAGGCCTTGCCTTCTCTCTCGGGATGTCTCCTGCCTGCTGCCCTGGTCAGGCACCTGGGATCCCAGTGTGGTGCCACCCTCCTCCCCTGAGAGCCAGGAAATGCCACAAGGCAGCCAGAATGGCGTGCTGGCCTGCCCGTGCAGGTTGCTCCTCTGGGGCAGGAGCGTGCTGAGTATGAACAGGGCCACAGACAACCTGCGTGGGAGGCAGTTGCGGCCAACATGGATCGTTTTGCTTCTCGGTGGCCCCCTGTAGGCGTGAGGAGATGTGTTTCCCTGATGCCTGCCTTGGTGGACAGCAGAGCCTGTGTCTTCTCCCTCAACAGAGGGTAGAAGTAGTGTCAAAGGTCATCTGTGAAGCCTAGCCTGGCAGCGTGATCCTCTGATCTCACTCACTCACTTTCAAATTTCTCTCACAGAGAGCATGGCCTTGTGACCCCACCAGGAAGAAGGAAGCTTCCAATTCAAAAGTACTTAGAGTGTAAAGAGAAAATGCCCCCAGTGCCACCTGCAGTCCCACGGGCCGGCCCAGTGACCTTTGGCACTGTCTGAGCCTCCCTCCTGCACTGCCACAGCGGGCTCAGAGCTTCTCTGGGTGGGGCAGGGCCACCTCGCTCCTGCCCGAGCAGAGCATCTCACATCCCCCCGCCTCCCGCCAAGGTTGCTTGTGCCTCTGGCCTAGCGGGTTGATGGCTGAAAGCTCTCATCCAGCCCTGCAGCTGTCTGGGTGCAGGACCGTGAGGGCCAGAGCAGGCAGAGCAGGGCCACTGGTCCCCAACTCGCAGCCTGGGCGGGGAAGGAAGGTGCCAGGGTCCCTGCCTTCAGTACTCAGCTGAAGCTTCCCTGGCAGCCGCTGGTGCCTTACCCCGTGCTCCTCGGTCCCTGGCTGTGGGCTTGGGAGGTGCGCACTCTTCCCTGGTGATGCAGCAGGAATGGACTTGGAGTTTGCTGCAGGTGGGATTAGTAAACACTGGGGTATAAACACAGGATGTGGGTGGCTTTCCCAGCCCTCTGACTGTCTTCACAGGGAGCAGCTGGAGCCCAGCCAGCCCTGGGCAGGACGGGCGTGCATGCACGTGTGCACCCCTGAAAGAGTGAGTGTGCGTGTTTGTGGTAGGGCGCGTGTTTGTGGTAGGGTGCGTGTTTGTGGTAAG